>NC_138555.1:11901290-12200258 GCF_964273705.1 Natrix helvetica | reverse complement strand
GTGTGTGCGTGCATGCTTTGCTCTGGGACTTGCTAAGAATGTGGGAGCGTTTGGGGAGAAATTTGGAGCATTAAAGGGGAGTTTGAACTCTCAGCTGGCTGTGTGACCTTTGTGCCTTGTCCTGGGTCATCACATTGCCTTTCCAGATGGTGGGGTGGAGGGGGAATAGCACTGTCATGCCCCTGTCAGAGCCTGAACTGGAGATGACAGAGAGCGAGGGTGTCAGATTCCTATACCTCCCTATAGTGATACTGTCATACAATTGAGGTGGGGGTGAGGGGAGACCCCTGAATGTATCCTCTTCCCATTACCTTTGATAGCTGCTATTTTATTACTTTCATCCTGGCGCCTGAAGGCCTTGGGATTTTCTCACCTTTTGGGAAATGTATTGATGGGGGGAGGACATGTGGGTTGTTTCAATCTCAACGCCGGCAGAACACTGCCTTATCTGGTTCTCAGGACAGCTGTTGCAACAACATCTTTGCACCTGTGAATTGGCTGAATCCACATCTGACTAGATGGAGTGGTTTCTAATGCCTTATTACTAATTGTATTGCCTGAGGGAATTTAGAGTCTGCTTTAATAATAATAATAATAATAATAATAATAATAATAATAATAATAATAATAATAATAATTTTATTTGATTAGCCGCAACCCTCTCCCGAAGGACTCGGGGCGGCGTACAATCAAAACGGATAAAAATACACATAAGACAAACATATATACAAAAAGAACAGAGACATATACATATGTGCATGGAGGAGAGTTGACTTATAAGTGAAAGACAGTTAAAAACACAATTTAAAATCCCCTTAAATAAAATTACTAAATTAAAAAACCCATCAGGAGCGATACGAAGTTATGGTTGAGCCAGGCCAGCTATTTGGAAAAGGTGGGTCTTGAGCTTGGCACGGAAGGAGCGGAGGTCAGTAGTGGTCCTAATATCCGGGGGGAGGTCATTCCACAGGGCTGGGCCCGCCACAGAGAAGGCTCTGCTCCTAGGCGCCGCCCCATGGCACTGTCTGGTGGACGGCACCTGGAGAAGTCCCTCTCTGTGCGAGCGAATGGGTCGTAGGGATGTATGGGGCAGAATACGATCCCGCAGGTAACTAGGTCCTGAGCCATGGAGCGCTTTAAAGATCATAATCAAGACCTTGAAACGCACTCGATAGACCACAGGAAGCCAGTGCAGCTCGCGCAGGAGAGGTGTCACATGGGAGTACTTAGTACTCTCCATAATCACCCGCGCGGCCGCATTCTGGACCAACTGCAGTCTCCGAGTGCATTTCAAGGGAAGCCCCATGTAGAGAGCGTTACAGTAGTCCAGGCGAGACGTCACCAGCGCATGGGTGACTGTGCGTAGGGCGTCCCGGTCCAATAGGGGGCGCAATTGGCGCACCAGGCAAACCTGGTGGAACGCCCCCCTGGCCACGGCTGTCACATGTTCATCCATGGACAGCCTGGCATCTAGGAGGACGCCCAAATTGCGCGCCCGCTCCACGGGGGCGAGTTGAATGCCTCCAATGGCCAGGGATGGAATTATCTGGTTGAACCGGGGAGCCGGAACCCACAGCCACTCCGTCTTGGAAGGGTTGAGCCTGAGTCGGTTGTCATCCATCCAGACCCGTACGGCTTCCACACACCGGGACATCACTTCGACGGTCTCGTTGGGGTGGTTCGGGGTGGAAATGTACAGCTGAGTATCATCAGCGTACAGATGATATCCCACCCCGAAACCACGGATGATCTCACCCAGCGGCTTCATGTATGTGTTGAACAGGAGTGGCGAGAGGACCGACCCCTGTGGCACCCCACAAGTCAGGGGGCATAGGGTCGACCTCTGCTCCCCTGCCAACACACGTTGCGTCCGGCCAGAGAGGTAGGAGCCGAACCACCACAAAACGGTGCCCCGGACCCCCAACCCCTCCAGTCGGTGCAACAGGATACCATGATCGATGGTATCAAAAGCCGCCGAGACTTTGCCTTTGTTCTGCTATCACTTTCTACTCAATAAAAGAATCCTTTTGAAATATGCTGTTTTGAAGAGTTCTACTTTCTTGGGAGAAAGGAGAGGCAGGGCCTTATATAAAGCAGCTTCTGCAAAACGGTCAACCTGGAGAAGCAAAATTTTTGCTCTACCGTGGGGACTTTGCAAAGTATGTCTGAGCAAAGCAGCAAGGAAAGAGAAGCCGAGTGCTGGGGGGAGACATCCACCACCACCCAGCCGGAACCCTACTTGCTGTACCAAGGCGGAGAGATTGAGGCGACCCCGGAGGAGCCAAAGAAACCCCGCTGGTCTATTGAGATTGGGAAGAAGGACAGCTGGAATGGGAGAAACTGGGGTGTCACCCTGTCACCCGTGGCAGGCAGAAACCAGGTTGGAAACTGGAACTGGAAGTCCTCTCCGACCAGGAGGAATTTGCTAAAGTACCCCTGAGGAAGAATCAGATGAAAAGACACATTACCCGGCTGGTGATGGAGACCCTGGAAAACCTTAACCTTCGAGGAGAGCCAGACTGGCAACCAAGAGGTGCTGAGATGGCAGCAGTGGCAGACAAAGTCAGGGCTGCTACCCCTCCAGTGGGAGCAGCTGACCAAGTTGACACTGCAGCGGCAGCAGTCGGGAGGGCACGAACCCACCACCATGAGCTGCACAAGAGCAGCCAACATCTGATGTCAACCCCAAGCCCCATAGCTAGAAAGGAAAGCCCCACCCCTGCGAGTCAAATTCGATGGTGACCCACAGCAACTGGGGATTTTCATGGTGCACGTGCTCACGTATATGCAAGTGTACGGTTGCGAATTCCAAACCCAAGGGGCCTGTGTGTGTGTGTTTACCCTAGCCCTGGAGGGGGCTGCAGCCTGCTGCAGCCTGGTCACCCTGCACAACACCAACGCCCCAGAGTTGTGTAACTTTGACCGATTCATGATGGCCCTCCGGCGCCATTTTGAAGACCTCCCTCACCAACTGCAAAGCCGGTGACTGCATCAAGGTGGTGAAACAGGGCCGACGACCTGTGGCAGAGTATACCGAGGAGTTCCACGACCTCACATGCCATGTTGACTGGCCGGAGGATATCCTGGTGAGCTGTTTCAAGGATGTATAAGCAACGACCTTTACAACACTTCTGTGGCTAGAGGGGTGCCAAACCGCCTGCATGAGTTGTACCTCACTGCTGAGGAGGCTGAGATCGACATGGCTAGAAACCAGTACTGAGCAGGGCGATTCTGGAAGAGTTCCCCACCCCAAGGGAAGTGGGAGCCATTCAAACCACAAGCCCCATTCACACTGAAACCATCGGCCTGTAGCAAAGAGGGGCATCGAGCTGCAGAGTGCCCAAAAGCCAGAGTGCCTGTCAGGTGGGAGGACCCCTAAACCAACTCCTCGGGGGAAGGAAACTGCCCTATGGAGCTGAGAGATTGTCCAGTTCCAAGCCCCCCACCTTTGGGAGACGAGGCTCCAGATTCCCAACAGGAATCCATTTGGAAGCGATCCAGAAGACGAACCGCTGGCAAGCAACCCTATTGAACTGCTTACTACCCCCTTGAGACTGTTTATTCCCAGCCGGGACAGAAACAAAAGTCTCGGCATTGCTGGACTCAGGGTGTACCCGATGCCTAATTAGCCCCACTCTGGTGGGGAAACTGGGAATAAATTTAAGGAAGCTAAAAAAACCTGATTGCTTTTTGCCAATTAGATGGATCAGTAGCAGGGGGAGAAGGAGCCATCAAACCCTTGTAGATAAGCATAGGAAGCCACAAAGGGATACTTGTTTTTATAGTGGCACCAGGCATGGAATGGCTGCTGGTCTTGGGTCTAGCGTGGCTGAAAAAATGGAATCCCAAAATAAACTGGAAGCAAGGCACATTGAGATTTCAGTTCCACGTCACTTTTGCAGATATCCCAGAGAAGCAGTTGGTGGGGTGGGGTGGAGCTCCAAGAAACAGCAATGTCCAGTTGGGATGCACCAATGCAAGGCATCCCAAAAGAATATAGAGACCTAGCAGAGGTTTTCAGAAAAAAAGCCTTTGACAACCCCCCACCCCACCCCGCTCCACTGACTCTGCAATCAAAATTCTACCTGATGCCAAACTCCCTAAACGAAAAATGTACAGCATATCCCCCAGGGAACTAACTGAACTGAGAGCATTCCTCAATAAAAACCTGTCAAGGGGTTTTATCGAGCCAGCCAGACTGAAAATTGCAGCCCCTGTACTTTTCATAGAAAAAAAAGATGGCTTGCTGTGTCTCTGCATGGACTACCGTAATTTGAACACAGTTAGTGTGTATCCACTCCCCCTCATGAAGGATATGTTAGCTCACCTCTCTGAAGGGAAAATTTTCTCAAAACTGGACTTGAGAGAGGCATACTATCGAGTCAGGATAAGGGAAGGGGATGAGTGGAAAATGGCTTTTAACATGCTACTTGGTGGCTACTGTTAAGTAATTAAGCTCCCCGTTAGAAGAGCTAGTATGCAGAGAAGTGTAATGAGAGTGATATGTAATAACACGCACAAACCAGCATACAGAGACACTGAATAGTATAAAACTATAGTAGTTTACTATGTAGAAATATAGAAGTATTCAGAGTCCGGTTAACAGTCCAAGTCATACACGGTTCAGTAATTCAGTTATCAAAATAGTCAGTCTAACACACAAAATATAGCTAAACAGTAGCAAACCACAATACCTCAAAATACACCGACCAGCATCTAACAAAACAGAGATCTAACAGCCATTCTGGCTCCCTCTTATGGCTGCTTGAGGTAACAAACTAATTACATCTCTTAAGCATTTAAAGTAACAGTAAAGTAATCATAGCTTATATACATTGCCAAGCCAAGCCTAGGGTAACATCCCTAACAGCTACCAATTCAAAGTACTCCCTTTTGGATTACAAGGAGCCCCAGCAGTTTTTATGCAATTGATAAACGAAGTCCTCCACGAACATTTGTACAAAGTGGTTCTGGTTTAATTTGATGGCATTTTAATATATACAGAAACAAAAGCAGACCGTGTGAAACTGGTCCGAGCCATCTTAAATAAACTCCGCTCAGCCAAGCTTTATGCTAAATTATCTAAATGTGAATTCCACCAAGAGAAAATTGATTATTTGGGGTATTGCATCTCTAACCAAGGCATAGAAATGGAAGCTGAGGGGATTTTTATCCAAATGTTTTACATTGTTTTTAGGGGGCTCCAGGGTGGGGGGGCGGGTTAACCAGGCCGGGAGGGAAGCCAGCGCCAGACGAACAGGTGAGTCCAGGAGGGAAGTGAGTGGGGAGGGGGGGGAGAGGGAACAAATTATTCCATCAGAGGGTTGTTTTATTACATTGGTCGGGGGAGGGGGGGATGCGAGGACAAGAGAAGATCACAAGGTCGGTTGGGAGACCGTGGCTGCTGGCTACGCCCGGTCGTTTGTACCAACCCCCGCAGACTAGGTGGTCAGGAACTACAGAGCCAGTGCATTCCATCAGCCTCGGGCCCTGGGTAAGGGTGGTGGGGTGGCGGTAGTTATACGGGATGGTCTAGAACCGAGAGAGTTCACTGTTCCTCAGATACCCGGTTGTGAGTCCCTTGGTGTGAAATGGGGCCCAGGGAGGCAGTTGGGCCTGCTGATTGTATACTTGGCTCCTCGCTATACATCAGCGGCCCTGCCCGAGCTCCTCGAGCTGATCTCAGAGACGGCGGTTGAGATCCCCAGGCTTTTGGTCATGGGGGACTTCAACCTGCCGTCGACGGGAGCAGCATCTGAGGTGGCTCGGGAGTTCATGGCTTCCATGACAGCCATGGGCCTGACCCAATTAATTCAGGGCCCCACACACGAGGGCGGTCACACACTGGACCTTATTTTTGTATCTGAACAGTGGACGAGTGATCTGGGAATAGGGGATTTAGTTATTACTCCCCTGTCATGGTCAGATCACTGATGTCTCCGGCTCGACTTCCCTGCCGCTACCCCCCACCGCGAGGAGGCGGAGCCAGCCTGTCCAAGCTGGTACCGCCCCAAGCACCTGATGGAACCGGATAGGTTCCAGACGGAGCTTGGGCCACTACCTGTAGCCCTGACCCGCGCTCAGTCGGAGGACCTAGTGGCTGCCTGGAATATGGCGGCGGCTGGGGCCTTGGACCAGGTTGCGTCTTTGCGACCTCTCCTGCGGCAGCGATCCACCTGAGCTCCTTGGTATACCGAGGAGCTGAGGGTGATGAAGCGCCATAGGAGACGTCTAGAGAGCAGGTGGAGATCCTCACGCTCCGAGTCTGATCGAACACAGGTAAGAGCCTATTTACGGACCTACCTTGTGGCATTGAGAGCGGCCAAACGTAGACATTGTGCCGCACTTATTGCGTCCGCGGATAACCGCCCTGCCGCCCTGTTTAGGGTGACCCGCTCTCTCCTGTCACAGGGGACGCGGGGGGCACCCTTGCAGGGTAGAGCAGAGGAGTTTGGGGAATATCTGCAGGACAAAGTCGCTCAGATCCGGAGCGGATGGGCCCCCTCCAGTGGGCCGGACGAGTCGTCAGCAGTGAGTCTTGTGAGACCATTCTGGGAGGAGTTTGACTCTGTTGCCCCCGAGGATTTGGACAGGTTGCGTGGACGGCTGCTACCCACCACATGTTCAATGGACCCGTGTCCCTCCTGGCTGGTACTGGCATCCTGGGAGGTGACACGAGGCTGGCTTCTGGGCCTGGTGAACGCCTCATTGGGTGAGGGTTCCTTACCAACTGCCTTGAAAGAGGCGGTGGTGAGGCCCTTACTCAAGAGGCCTTCGCTGGACCCAATGGAGCTGGCTAATTATCGTCCAGTCTCCAACCTTCCCTTTTTAGCGAAGGTTGTTGAGAATGTGGTGGCACAGCAATTTCCACGACACCTTGACGAATCCGAATATCTAGACCCACGCCAGTCCGGCTTCCGACCCGGGCACAGCACAGAGACAGCCTTGGTCGCGCTGGTTGATGATCTCTGGAGGGCCAGAGATAGAGGTTGTTCCTCTATCCTGGTCCTATTAGACCTCTCAGCGGCTTTTGATACCATCGACCATGGTATCCTATTGCGCCGGCTGGAGCGGATGGGAGTCGGAGGCACCGTTTTACGGTGGTTCGGCTCCTACCTCTCCGACCGGTCGCAATGTGTGTTGACAGGGGGGCAGAGGTCGACCCTGAGGCCACTCACTTGCGGGGTGCCGCAGGGGTCGGTCCTGTCGCCCCTCCTGTTCAACGCATATGTGAAGCCACTGGGGGAGATCATCCGTGGTTTTGGGGTTGAATACCATCTGTATGCTGATGACACTCAGCTGTACGTTTCAACCCCAAACCACCCCAGCGAGGCTGTCGAAGTGATGTCCCGGTGTTTGGAAGCCGTCGGGGTCTGGATGGGGGACAACAGACTCAAACTCAACCCCTCCAAGACTGAGTGGCTGTGGCTACCGGCACCTCGGTTCAGTCAGCTGACTCCAACGCTGGCCATAGGGGGCGAACAACTGCCCCCTGTGGAACGGGCGCGCAATTTGGGCGTCCTCCTAGATGCCCGGCTGTCAATGGACGACCATGTGGCAGCCGTGGCAAGGGGGGCGTTCCACCAGGTTCGCCTGGTGCGCCAATTGCGCCCCCTTCTGGACCGGGATGCCCTACGCATGCACTGGTGACGTCTCGCCTGGACTACTGTAACGCTCTCTACATGGGGCTTCCCATGAGACGCGCCCGAGGACTGCAGCTAGTCCAGAATACAGCCGCGCGGGCAGTCATGGGGAGTACCAGGTACTCCCACGTAACACCGCTCCTACGCGAGCTGCACTGGCTGCCTGTGGTCTTTCGGGTGCGTTTCAAGGTTCTGACCACCATCTTTAAAGCGCTCCATGGCATAGGGCCTAGCTACCTGCGGGATCGCATCCTCCCACACACATCCCTGCAGCCAATTCGCTCTCACAGGGAGGGGCTTCTCCTGGTGCCGTCCACGAGGCAATGCCATTGGGCGACACCAAGGAGTAGGGCCTTCTCTGTGATGGGCCCAACCCTCTGGAATGACCTCCCCCCCAACATTAGAACCACCACTGACTTCCGCTCCTTCCGACAGAAATTGAAGACACACCTGTTCCGACTGGCTGGCCTGGCATAATTTTAACGTCTACCTCCTGGCATACATATTTCTTACTGGTTTTTTAGGGGGATTGCTCTTTTAAACTTAATTTTATAGGATATTGGGGTTTTAAATGCTGTACATTTTAAATTATTTACTTAGCAGTACAGTTCTGTATATCTTTTTATCCTCCTCTTATTTATGTATTTATCCACTTAATATTTTAATTGTTTAAATTTTATAGTCATTTATGATGTATTTTGATATGGACTGTACACCGCCCCGAGTCCCTTTCGGGAGAGGGGGCGGTCTATAAGCGCTAAAAAAAAAAATCCCCCAAAAGTACAAGCAGTGATTGATTGGGCACCACCCTGGACACGCAAGCAATTACAAATCTTTCTAGGATTCACAAATTTTTACTGCCAATTCATTCCTGCCTTTGCACAAATAGCCCTCCCCATAACTAATGTCGTCAAAACTAAGGGGGAGGGAAAACCAAAACCATGACAACCTTTGAGTTGGACAATGGAATGCCAGGCAGCTTTTGAGAAACTTAAACAACTTTTCTCAGAAAAGCCAGTCCTAAAACACCCTGATCCAGAGAAGCCATTTGTAATACAGACTGATGCCAGTGATGTGGCAATAGGTGCAGTCCTACTCCAAAAGAATGAACAGGACCAACTGCAGCCTTTTGCTTACACGTCTAAAAAACTAACTGAAACCAAGCAGAGGTGGGCAATATGGGAAAAGGAGGCATATGCTGTACGCTGGGCACTATTGACATGGAAGCATTTCCTAGAAGGGAGTACAATTCCTTTTGAGGTTTGGACTGATCACAAGAACCTTAAAGCCCTCAAAAGGCCTAGGAAACTGTCCCCAAAACAAAACAAGTGTGATGGGCTCAATATTTCAAGCGATTTAACTTTACCCTACAATACCTCCCGGAGGGGGTGGGGGGAAATTTTCTAGCAGACACATTGTCTAGAAAACCCCAATGCAAACGTTTAAGAGGCAAAGTAATAAAACCCATATTGCCTCAGGACCAACTAGCAGCAAAAGTAATCACCAGATCCCAAAGCAAGCAAGAAACGCTGACAGATAATGCCACCATCCAAGCCTTCAAGCAAGCCCTACTCACGGATGACTGGTTTTTAAACCACAAATCCAGCTGCCTCTTAAAAGACGATTTGGCATGGGTGGGGGGAAAGTTATATGTTCCAGCCAGCCACAGTCTATTCCTGATGGGGAGATGCCACGACTCCAAATTAGCAGGACATTTTGGTTTTGTTAAAACCTTACACCTGATTAAACGACAATTCTGGTGCCCATCTTTGAAAAAGGACATAGAAAGCTGTTGTGGCACAGCAGGATCCATTGGAGCTGCTGAGGGACTCAGATAGCGATGAACCCTATGAGTCGGCTATGGAAGAGATGGAGGACCCTGGGCAGGGTTCAGACCCAGAGCAGGGACCAGAGAGGCTGGTTGGCCACCAGGAGGCGCCTGAGGCATGGAGCAGTGGGGAAGATCAAAGGGAGTTTGTCCCTGACGCAAGATTATGCAGGGTGGAGAAACGAAGGCAACAGCTGCTCCGGAGACAAGCTCCTAAGAGATAATCAAGCTCAGGTGGTTGTGGCGTGGCCCCTCCCAAGAGTGTATATAAGAAGGGACTTTGGGAGGAGGCTTTTTGGAGGACACAACCGTTCATAGTAATCTGGAGAACTCTGTCTGATCTGCCTTGTGTTTCTGTTTGTAACAAGCTGGAGAAGCTCTTGTCTGTATCTGTTGGAGTCTGGGTTGCTGCCAACGTCTTGCCTGTGAGTTGTGTTTGGGCTTTCAGCCAACAAGATTATAGTACTGTCAATAAAGTGTGGCAAACAGCTAAGCCTGTGTCGGCATTCATTACCGGACGGAGGGAGGTCAGAACAGTTTGTGTCCTGCCCCAAACAAACAAAGCTTCATTAAGCCATAATAATAATAATAATAATAATAATAATAATAATAATAATAATAATAATAATAATAATAATAATAATAATAATAATAATAATAATAATAATAATAATAATAATAATTTATTAAATTTCTAGACCGCCCCCTCTCCCCGGAGGGACTAATGGAGCAATTACGTGCTGAGAATGACCAGTCGGCACAGCAGTTGGCTCTGCTGGCTGGACAGATAGCTCAGCTGCAGCGTCCTGCTACCCCCCCCCCCCCCAGCCTCGGAGGAAGTGTCCAGTGGCTGTGCCAGACAAGTTTGATGGCACCCAGGCCATGTTTCCAGCATTCTTGGGACAATGTCAGCTGTTTATCAGCCTGAGAGAGGAGGACTTTCCCACCGACTGGGCGAAGGTGGGATTTATTATCAGCTTGCTCTCAGGCACCGCAGCTCGTTGGGCTACTCCTCTGTTGTCCCAGGCAAGCCCTTTGCTGGATGATTTTAGGGGTTTTTGTCAGCACCTCAGGCTTATGTACGAGGACCCCATTAAGGAGGAAACAGCCACCAGACTGCTCAAGATGCTGCAGCAGGGCCGGGGTTCCTTGCAGGAGTATGTCAGCGAATTCCGGCTTCTGAGTCAAGATTTGGCCTGGAATGAGGCAGCCCTCATGGACACGTTTCAAGACGGCCTGTCAGATGACCTGCAGGATGAGCTGATGCGGGTGGACAGGCCACCGACATTCAATGCATTGATCCACCTGTGCCTCCGGATAGATGCCCGGCTGCAGAGGCGGAGGCCTCGCCACGCATCCCAGGAGACCAGTGGGGTGCTGATCCCGCAGAAGACCCTAGCTCCCCGAGAGGAGCCCATGGAGTTGGGTGCTGCCAAACCCTGCTTGTCGCGATCTGAGATGGACAGTCAGCGCACAGGGGGGTTGTGCTTTTATTGCGGGGATCTTGGACACCTGACCACAGTTTGCCCCCCAAAGAGTAAGGGGTCTGTGAGGTCTGGGGTCTATTCCTCAATGCTGGAACAATGTGTCGGGAAAAGGGCAGAGCCCGATCTAAGGGAGATTTTAGGTCGGGCGCACGGCGAAACCGAGATTGATGGCCCTCCATGATCTTGGCAGCATGCATCCTTCTGGCTGGTAGTCCGCAGGGAATTCCGGCCCATGCCTTGGTCGATTCCGGGGCTACCATGAACTTTATGGACGCGGCGTTTGCTACCAAGTACGCCGTCCCTCTGTGTCCGGTGGACCCACCGATGCGGGTCAAGACCATTGACGGCCGGGTGCTTCTGTCTGGGCCTATCACGGTCCTCGGGGAGCAGGAAGAGGCCATCCAGTTTTGTGTTGCTTTGTGCCTGCATTTCCCCGTGGTTCTGGGCTTAGCTTGGCTGCGGGCGCATGACCCTCAGATTTATTGGTCCCAGAACCTGATCACGTTCCTGTCCCTGCAATGTGTCGACCACACCCGTCACGTCTGCGCAGGCCAGGTGCTCAGCTCGCCCAGGGTGTCCATGCCACCGGACTTAGCGTAGTTCACGGACGTCTTCAGTGAGCAGGAGGCAGACCAAATGCCACCGCACCAGCCTTATGACTGCCCCATTGACTTGGTACCAGATGCTAAGCGGGTCGCCTGTACTCCATGTCTGAGCCGGAGTTGGCCACATTGTGGGACTTTCTGAACAAGAACCTCGCCCGGGGTTTTATCCGGCCCTCGTCGTCACCACTGTCTGCCCCGGTCTTGTTCATTAAAAAGAAGACCGGGAATCTGAGACTCTGTTGCGATTACCGTCGCCTGAATGCCATCACGGTGCGCAACCGTTACCTGCTGCCCCTGATCCCTGAGTTGTTGGAGCGGCTCGGGGAGGCGACGGTGTTCATGAAACTGGACTTACGTGGCGCTTATAACCTGGTCCGAGTCCGGGTGGGGGACGAATGGAAGACGGCCTTCGGCACCCGGTACGGACATTTCGAGTACATGGTCATGCCGTTCGGTTTGACCAATGCCCCGGCAGTCTTCCAGCACTTCATGAACGATATCTTCTGGGACCTCTTGGATCAGTTTGTCATCATTTACCTGGACGACATCTTGATCTAATTGACGTCTCGGAAGGATCATCAGCAACATCTACGCCTGGTCCTGCAATGACTCCGGGAGCATCGTTTGTTCGCAAAGCTGGAGAAGTGTCAATTCTGGCAGACTACCATCGAGTTCCTGGGGCACCCTATCTGCCCTGAAGGAATTGCGATGGAGCCGGGCAAGGTACAGGCGTTGCATAGTTGGCAACCTCCTTGGCGTGTGAAGGATGTCTAGTGACACCTCAGGTTTGCCAACTACTACCGGACCTTCATCCCCAGTTTTTCTTTCCTGACCGCGCCCCTCACTCGGCTCCTGCAGAAGAAGGTACCGTTTCGCTGGGGGTCCACGGAGCAACACGTGTTCGGGGCTCTCAAGCACGCCTTCACTAAGGAGCCGATCCTGAAACACCCTGATCCCCATCATCCGTTTGTGGTGGAGGCGGACGCGTCTGACATCGCGGTGGGCGCAGTGTTACTGCAGGCTCACGCCCCTGGCGGTACCCTTTTCCCTTGCACTTTCTTCTCGTGGAAACTCGATCCTTCCAAGCGCAATTACACCATCTGGGAGAAGGAGTTGCTGGCCATCAAGGTGGTGTTTGAGGCTTGGAGGCATCACCTGGAGGGGGCCAGGCATCAAGTCGTGGTCCGGATGGACCATAGGAATCTAGAGTTCCTGACAACGGCGCGGAAGTTGAACCAGCGCCAGATCCGATGGTCTCTGTTCTTTGCCCGGTTCAACTTCAGGGTGACCTACATTCCAAGTGCGCAAAACCAAAGGGCGGATGCCCTGTCCTGGAAACCTGAGTACTTTGACACTGCAGACCCGCTCCCACCCCAGGCAGTTTTGCCCGTCGAATCCTTCGCTGCAGTTCACGAGCCCGTGGACTTACGGCCTCAGATATGGGATGCACAGCGGTGCGACGAGTGGGTGGAGCAACGGAGGGCAGAGGTAGGGCCGGCTTCCCCATGGACCTTCGACGATGAACTCTTGAGGTACTGGGACAAGCTCTATGTGCCCGCGGGGCCCCTCCGGAGACTTATTCTCTCTCAGTGTCATGACAATCCAGCGGCGGGACATTTTGGCCTTTTCAAGACCTTGAACCTGGTCTCCCATACTTTCTGGTGGCCCAGCTTACAACACGATGTGCAGCTGTACCTCACCTCTTATGTACAGTGTCAGCAGGCCAAGTCAGAGACAGGAGCTCCTCCAGGGCTGCTTCAGCCATTGCCGAACTTGGACAGACCCTGGGGTGCTGTGTCCATGGACTTCCTGAAAGAACTGCCTCCGTTTTCAGGGTTTACCATGGTCCTCGTGGTGGTGGACATGCTCACAAAGATGGCGCATTTCATCCTGTCGGAGATTGCCGACAGCCCACACCACCTGCCGCATGTTCATCCAACACGTCTTCCGGCTGCACAGCCTACCCGACCGGGTTGTGCCGGACCGTGGGTTGCAATTCACGGCCCAGTTTTGGAAAGGGCTGATGGAGGCTCTCGATGTCCAGGTTTGTTTGTTGTCGGTGCACCATCCCGAAACCAATGGGGGGACAGAGAAGGTGACTGGGATCTTGGAACAGTACCTGCGCTGCTTCGTGAATCAGCAGCAGAACAACTGGGCGGAGTACCTGGCCGTGGCGAAGTTTGCATTTAACAACTCGCAGCATACCTCCACACAGATGACGCCCTTCATGGCTAACGTCGGGCATTCCCTCTGACCCCAGTCGCCTCCCCGGTCCCCGCAGCACATGACTTCCTCTCGGAGCTCCAGGCAGTCCACCAAGTGGTGTGCCACTATCTGAATCAAGCGAAGGAGGACTACAAGAGAGTGGCGGATAAGTCTCGGTGTGCGGTGCTGGAGTTGGCTGTGGGAGATCGCGTGTGGCTGTCCACGCGGCATCTTCCCTCCCACTGGCCGGCTAAGAAGTTGGACCACCGGTATCCTGGGCCGTTCGCCGTGGAGGCCGTCATCAACCTGGTGGCCTATTGACTGACCCTGCCACGCTCGATGCAAGTGCACCCGGTGTTCCATCGCTCGCTCCTGATCCCTGAGCGGTCAGCTTGTCCTCTCTGCCAACTGTCTCCGCCCCAGCCATCACCTCGTGAGGTAGAGACGCAACTACCGGACGAAGTGGTCCGGATCCGAGACTCGAGATGGCTAAAGGGACGTTTCCAGTACTTGGTGGACTGGACGGACAATGGGTCGGATGGGGGGACTTGGACCGATGCGACAGACATACATGCCCCTGCTTTGGTGCGGGCCTATCATGCACAATATCCCTTGAGGCCGCACCCTGAGCGTCAGACCAGGGGGAAGGGCCCTGCGGTGAGGGATAGTGTGCAGGATCCATTGGAGCTGCTGAGGGACTCAGATAGCGACAAACCCTATGAGTCGGCTATGGAAAAGATGGAGGACCCTTGGCAGGGTTCAGACCCAGAGCAGGGACCAGAGAGGCTGGTGGGCCACCAGGAGGTGCCTGAGGCATGGGGCAGTGGGAAAGATCAAAGGGAGTTTGTCCCTGACGCAAGATTAAGAAGGGAGGAGAAATGAAGGCAACAGCTGCTCCGGAGACAAGCTCCTAAGAAATAATCAAGCTCAGGTGGTTGTGGCGTGGCCCCTCCCAAGAGCGTATATAAGAAGGGACTTTGGGAGGAGGCTTTTTGGAGGACACAAACGTTCATAGTAATCTGGAGAACTCCTTGTCTGATCTGCCTTGTGTTTTCATTTGTAACAAGCTGGAGAAGCTCTTGTCTGTATCTGTTGGAGTCTGGGTTGCTGCCAACGTCTTGCCTGTGAGTCGTGTTTGCGCTTTCAACCAACAAGATTATAGTACTGTCAATAAAGTGTGGCAAACAGCTAAGCCTGTGTCGGCGTTCATTACTGGACAGAGGGGGGGCAGAACATCACCCTATATTCAAAAGCTTTTTCTTTCTTTCCTGTCTAACTTCTAATCATCTCATCTGTCTACAATAAAAGAGAAAGAGAACAAAGAGGGAGAGGTAGGGAAAGACAGCAACCAGGAGCAGGAATCATCCTTCCATCATCTTTTGCCCGCTTTATATTTTAATTACTATGCTTTTAAAGAAGAGGGGTGAAGGGAAAAGCAAGTCAAAGCAGCCATAAAGAAAAAGAAATCCTCTACCCATCATCTCTTGCCCACTTCGATACTTCAATTGCTATATTTTTTTGTTTGGATTGTCTCCCCCATTCCTCTCTTAATTCTCCATCTATTTCTATTTCTTGGATGTCCCATCTAAGTATTCCTCCCACCTCTACCCTCTTCCACTGTCTATTTTCTAAGATTTTTATTGACGCCCCTGCTTCCATTTCAAACATATCTTCCAACTCTTTTAATATATTTTCCCCCTGGTTTAAGTCATCCACCATTATTATTTTCATTATAATCTCTTCCTTGTCTTCTTCCTTCTTTATTTCTTCTTTTAGTTCCTCTTTTTCCTGGGCATCTTGGTCTATAATCATCATCTCTTGTATAGCATTTTCCATTTTTTCCATCAGATCCTTAAATCCTTTTGTCCATAATGTCTTTTATAGTTTGATAAAGTAATCCCATCTCCTGGACAATTCCACTCATTGTATCTTATTTTTTAAGAAGATTGATTTTTATCCAACAGTCCAAAAAATATTTATTTAGTCTTTAGACTTCCCTTCAAGGGGTTCAAATGTCTATTAACTTAGATCACTTCTTTGCAGTTTTCTCTTTTGTCAGCAGGTGGCACTCTCCATTTAAATTTCAGTTACTAGTTTATCAGTCTATTGTCCTTGTGTTGTACAGGAAATACAAAGCAAAGTGTAGACAGAGATCTCTTCACCGGTTGGGAGACTGCGGTCGTTGGGTACGGCCGGTCATATGCCCCAACCCCCGCAATCTAGGTGGTCAGGACCTACAGAGCCAGGGCCTGAGGCTGATGCTATGCAACGCCAGGTCCGTTGTCAACAAAGCCACCCTCATTAACGACTTGGTGTCAGAGGGGGAGCCGGACCTGGCAGGAATTACAGAGACCTGGCTGGGCCACGAGGGAGGTCTCCCTCTTGTGGAAATGTGCCCGCCAGGTTACCGCGCATTTCATCAGTCACAGGCACTAGGCAGGGGTGGTGGGGTAGCGGTCATTGTGAGGGAAGGTCTTGAGCCGAGACAGACCACTGTGCCACAGATAGCCGGTTGTGAGTCCCTGTGCGTGAAGTGGGGCCCAGGGAAGCAGTTGGGCTTGCTGATTGTATACCTGGCTCCTCGCTATGCATTAGCAGCCCTGCCCGAGCTCCTTGGGGTGATCGCCGAGATGGCAGTTGAAACCCCCAGACTGTTGGTCATGGGTGACTTTAACTTGCCATCGGTAGGGGAGACATCCGAAGTAGCTCGGGAGTTCATGGATTCCATGACAGCCATGGACCTGACCCAAATAATTCAGGGCCCCACACATGAGGGGGGACACACACTGGATCTTATTTTTGTCTCTGGCCAATGGGGGAGTGATCTGGGAGTAGGGGATTTAGCTATCACCCCCCTGTCATGGTCTGATCACTCACTTCTCCGGCTCGACTTTCCAGCCGCTACTCCCCACCGCGGGGAGGCGGAACCGGATTGTCCAAGATGTTTCCGCCCCAGGCGCCTGATGGAACCTGACAGGTTCCAGACGGAGCTCGGGCCATTTCCTGTAGCCCTGACCCACACCCGGTTGGAGGACCTAGTGGCCGCATGGAACAGTGCGGCCACTGGGGCCTTGGACCGGGTGGCGCCTTTGCGGCCTCTCTTGCAGCAGCGAACCACCCAGGCCCCTTGGTTCACCGAGGAGCTGAGGGTGATGAAGCACCACAAGAGACGCCTAGAGAGCAGATGGAGATCGTCACGCTCTGAATCTGACCTAACTCAGGTGAGAGCCCATTTACGGACTTACCTTGTGGTGTTAAGAGTGGCCAAGCGTCAGTATTGTGCCACTCTTATTGTGTCTGCTGATAACTGCCCTGCCGCCCTGTTTGGCCGCGGGAAGCCCCTCTGCAGGGCAGAGCAGAGGAATTTGGGGAGTATCTGCAGGACAAAATCGCTCAGATTCGAAGCGAGTTGGTCCCTGCTAGTGGTCTGGAAGGGACGTCGGAGGCGGGTCGTGAAGTTCCATTCTGGAAGGAGTTTGACTCTGTTACTTCCGATGATATGGACAGGCTGCGTAGGCGACTGCGAGCCACCACATGTTTATTGGACCCGTGTCCCTCCTGGCTTGTACTGGCATCCTGGGAGGTCACACGAGGCTGGCTCCAGGAGTTAGTCAACGCTTCTTTGAGTGAAGGGTTCCTGCCGGCCGCCCTGAAAGAGGCGGTGGTGAGGCCCCTCCTCAAGAAGCCTTCCCTGGACCCAGCTTTACTAGCCAACTATCGTCCCGTGTCCAATCTTTGCTTTTTGGCGAAGGTTGTAGAGAGTGTGGTGGCACAACAGTTTCCACGCCACTTGGAGGAAACTGATTATCTGGACCCGCACCAATCCGGTTTCCAGCCCGGTCACAGCACGGAGGCGGCATTGGTCGCATTGGTGGATGATCTCTGGAGGGCCAGAGATGGGGGCTGCTCCTCCATCCTGGTCCTATTAGACCTCTCTGCGGCTTTCAATACCATCGACCATGGTATCCTATTGCATCAACTGGAGGGGTTGGGGGTGAGGGGCACCGTTCTGCGGTGGTTCTCCTCCTACCTCTCTGGCCGAGCACAATTTGTATTGGCAGGGGGGCAGAGGTCGACCTCGAAGCCGCTCACTTGTGGGGTGCCACAAGGGTCGGTCCTCTCGCCTCTCCTGTTCAATGCATATATGAAGGCGCTGGGCGAGATCAAATTTTTATGATTGGTTTTATTGTCTAAGTTTTTAATTTTTATAAATTCGTACAGGGGCTATTTAATTTAATTTTAGCTATGTATACTATTGTTTGTATGGTTTTTTAAATTTATACCTGTACACCGCCCCGAGTCCCTTCGGGGAGAGAGGGCGGTCTAGAAATCTAATTAAATAAATAAATAAAGTAAGTTTATTTTTTTTAAAAAAATATGTAGATAAATCCAATGTTTAAAAATACCTTCCCAGTAACACTTGTTCCCAGTTTAGGAGTCTATTTCATAATCTGTTGTTTATTCTCCTACAGCTTTCATTCCGGTTTGGTATTTAAAAACAAAAACGCCCCAAAATGCTTAGGCGCTGCTTTAATACTCAGTTTTGGGCAAATAGTTCTGATTATTTCTTGGGATTCAACTTAAAACATAAGAAAGATCCTCTCCCCCAGTTGCACCACGGCTCACCTTCTTCTCTCCAGCACCAGTCTTAGCTGTTATTTTCGTTTTGTCCCTGCTTTTCAGCAGCCATCTTTAGGCTGCTTCTTCTTGCCATGGCTAAGGAAAAAGAAAGACCCCAGGCCACATAGGAGAGCTGCGTCTCTCCCCGACCTCACAGGGTTCCCCCTTCTTTACTTCACCTCCCCTTCAGGGTGGCTTAGGCACTCTCTGGAGCCCACGAACATGAAGAATTCAGCACAGGGAACATGGAGACCTGTTCCTCTGTGTTTGTATTGCAGGGACATCAAATCCCGTCCCCCGGGAACCATAGGTATCTTAAGTTTCTGAACTGTGGCTAGGTTTATGAAGACAGAGGTTGACCCAGAATCTATCAAAACAGGTATGATGGTTTCCTGACTATTGGGAAGTGTCAGGGTAGAAACAAATTTTATTAATGTACCCGAACATTTTATTCTGTCCCTCCTTTTAAAAAAAAATAATTTTATTGAATGTTTTAATCTTTAAAAACAAAAAGAAAAACACAAGAAAGAACAAAACACAAAACATACATAACAATATAAAGTAATTTTATAGCCTTCTGCATCAGCTTTCCTGCTTAGCCTTTATAGTTCTCCATTCTGCATTGCCTTCCTATTGCTTTTACCTTTTCCTATAATATAACAACAGTAGTATTAACACTTATAATAAGATTAATTATTTATATCACCATATATTTATATTCTCTATTTTCTGTTTTATTCCATACTTTATAGAAATCCAATTCTTCTCTTTCTTTTAGTTCTATTGTCATTTTGTTCATCTCTGCGCATTCGAGTACATTTCTAATTATTGTTTCATCTGCGGGTGTATTGATTTTTTTCCAGTTTTGTGCAAAAGCAATCCTGGCTGCAGTATGTGTATGATTATGTATTGAAATTGTTTATCCATTTTTTTGTCTAATAGTCCTAATAAGAATGCTTCTGGTTTCAGTTCTATTTTTCACTCTGTAATTTCTTCCAACCATTTCCGAATTTTGCACCAGTACTTCCTTGTGATGGGGCACATCCAGCACATATGGTAGAATGTTCCAGACTTGTGGCTGCATCTCCAACATTTGGGGGATAAATTTGGGTACATTTTGGGCAATCTCGCTGGAGGCAAATGCCATCTAAAACATTTTATAGAGGTTTTCTTTGTAAGCTACTGCCGTCGTAAATTTATAATTTCTTTCCCATAGTTTATCCCATTTTTCTAACTCTATATTATGCCCAAAATTTCTTCCCCAGCTAATCATTGTCTCCTTTACTGTCTCTTCCTCCATTTTATATCTTAAGAGAAAATTAAATAATCTAGTAATCATTTTTCCTCCCATTCCTAACAATATTTTATCTAATTCCATTTGTTTCTTGTGTATTCCGTATTGTTCCCGATGTTTTTTAAATCTTGTTTTAATTTGTAAATAGGGCCACCATTCCATATTTATTCCTTGTGTTTTCAGATCTTGTACTGATTTTAGTTCTCCTCTTTCATCTAAGAATTCTGCATATCTTACCATTTTACTGAGATCTATGGTATTTGGATATGTCATTGCCTCCTTCGTTGATAACCAGATTGGGATTTTCACGTAATGATTTTTTAAATTTTTTTCCCAGACCTTAAACAGGGCATCCCTTACTATGTGTCTCTGGAAGTAGGAATGAGATTTATTCTTTCCCTCCCAGAGGAAGCCATGCCAGCCTAGTTGGAGATCGTGGCCTTCTAGCATAAGAACTCTTTTATTTTTTAGTTTAATTCAGTCCTTGAGCCATGTTAGGGCTGCCGCCTGATAGCAAAGCTCCCAGTCTGGGAGGCCAAAGCCCCCTTTGTTTCTACTATCTTGTAGAAGTTTGCATTTAATACACGGTTTTTTCCCTGACAAGATAAATTTGGATACCGTTTTATTTAGTTGTTCAGAAAAAAAATTCTCTAATTTAATCGGTATTGTTTGGAAACGATAAAGTAGTTTGGGTAGTACATTCATTTTAATTGTTGAGATTCTGCCAATTAGTGAGATCTGTAATCTGTCCAATTATCCAAATCTTTTTGTATCTGTCGTAGCAATTTATTGTAGATATCTTCTTTTATTGTAATACATTTTGCCGATAACCATATTCCCAAATATTTAATTTTCTTGGCCCTCGAAATTCCCAGTTTCTCCTCCAGTTCTTCGTTTTGTCTTTTGGTTAAATTCTGAGTTAAGATTTGAGTTTTCTCCTTATTTATTTTAAGCCCTGCTACTTTACCGAATTGGTTATGTCTTGCAATAGTTTTAGTCCAGTTTCTAGGGTTTCCTCTGTAATAAATGCTAGTTTGTCTGCAAAGGCCTGCACTTTGTATTCCTGTGTTCTAATTTTCAATCCCTTTATGTCCTTGTTCTGTCTAATTTGTAACATCAATGTCTCTATTGAGAGGATAAATAACAGGGGGGATAGAAGGCATCCCTGTCTTACCCCTTTGGTTATGCTGAAACCTTCTGTTGCTTCCCCGTTTAGTATTATTTTTGCCCTCTGACTAGAATATATTATTCTGATCATCTCGATAAATTTCTCTCCAAAGTTCATTACTGCTAATTGATTTATAAGAAAATCCCAATTCAGGTTATCAAATGCTTTTTGTGCATCAATAAATATCAATGTTGCTTGTTTTCCTGAGTGTATCTCATAGTATTCTAATATGTCCATTATCGTTCGTATATTGTTTTTTATATGTCTGTTGGGTAAGAATCCATTTTGGTCTGGGTGTATGATTCCGTTTAGTATATTTTTAATTCTTTCCGCCATTATTGTCATAAATATTTTATAATCAGCATTTAGCACTGAGATTGGCCTATAACTTTGGATCTTTTGTTTTTCAGTGTTGTCTTTGGGAATTAATGTTATTAGTGCCTCCATCCAGGATTTTGGTGTCTTAGCTCATTCTTATAATACAATACAATAGCAGAGTCCCCCTCAGTGATCCAGGGGGGGACGTCCGAGGCGAGTCTTGAGAGACCATTCTGGGAGGAGTTTGACTCTGTTGCCACCGATGATTTGGACAGGCTGCGTGGGCGACTGCGAGCCACCACATGTTTATTGGACCCGTGTCCCTCCTGGCTTGTACTGGCATCCTGGGAGGTCACACGAGGCTGGCTCTTGGGACTAGTGAACGCTTCATTGAGTGAGGGGTCCCTACCAGCCGCCTTGAAAGAGGCGGTTGTGAGGCCCCTACTCAAGAAGCCTTCTCTGGACCCAACTGAGCTAGCTAATTATCGTCCTGTCTCCAACCTTCCCTTTTTAACGAAGGTTGTAGAGAGTGTGGTGGCCCAACAGTTCCCACGTCACCTGGAGGAAACTGATTATCTAGACCAGTCCGGCTTCCGACCCGGGCACAGCACAGAGACGGCCATGGTCGCGTTGGTAGATGATCTCTGGAGGGCGAGAGATAGGGGTTGTTCCTCTATCCTGGTCCTATTAGACCTCTCAGCGGCTTTTGATACCATCGACCATGGTATCCTATTGCGCCGGCTGGAGGGGCTGGGGGTAAGGGGCATCGTTTTGCGGTGGTTCTGCTCCTACCTTTCCGACCGGACGCAATGTGTGTTGGCAGGGGAGCAGAGGTCGACCCTGAGGCCGCTCACTTGTGGGGTGCCGCAGGGGTCGGTCCTCTCGCCCCTCCTGTTCAACACATATATGAAGCCGCTGGGTGAGATCATCCGTGGTTTTGGGGTGGGATACCATCTGTACGCTGACGATACGCAGCTGTACATTTCCACCCCGAACCAACCCGAGGCCGTTGAAATGATGTCCCGGTGTTTGGAAGCCGTACGGGTCTGGATGGGAGACAACAGACTTAAACTCAACCCCTCCAAGACGGAGTGGCTGTGGCTACCGGCCCCCCGGTTCAACCAGTGGATTCCATCGCTGGCCATTGGGGGCGAGCAACTGGCCCCCGTGGAACGGGCGCGCAATCTGGGCGTCCTCCTTGATGCCCGGCTGTCTATGGATGACCATGTGGCAGCCGTGGCAAGGGGGGTGTTCCACCAGGTTCGCCTGGTGCGCCAATTGCGCCCCCTATTGGACCAGGATGCCCTTCGCACAGTCACTCATGCGCTGGTGATCTCGCGTCTGGACTACTGCAATGCTCTCTACATGGGGCTCCCCTTGAGATGCACCCGGGGACTACAGCTGGTCCAGAATGCGGCTGCGTGGGCAATTATGGGGAGTACGAGGTACTCCCATGTAACACCTCTCCTGCGCGAGCTGCACTGGCTCCCTGTGGTCTACCGGGTGCGTTTCAAGGTGTTGATCACCATCTTTAAAGCGCTCCATGGCACACGACCTAGTTACCTGCGGGATCGCATCCTGCCCCATAGATCCCTGCGACTAATTCGCTCTCACAGAGAGGGACTCCTCCGGGTGCCGTCCACCAAGCAGTGCCAGAGGGCGGCGCCCAGGAGTAGGGCCTTTTCTGTGATGGGCCCAGCCCTCTGGAATGACCTCCCCCCCGACATTAGGACAACTACCGATCTCCGCTCCTTCCACAAGAAACTCAAGACCCACCTGTTCCAACTAGCCGGCCTGGCTTAATTAGAACTCTACTCTCTAATCCCCCTGGCAATTCTAAATTGTAAATTTTAAATCTTAGGGTATTTTTAAATGTTTTTAACTTTATTGTAACTGCTTTTTAACATTGTGGCTAGTATTATTATTTATGAAGTGTAAAATTTTTTTATGTATACCTCCTCCGTGCCATATGTTTGTATATTTGATTGTACGCCGCCCCAAGTCCCTTTGTGGAGAGGGAGCGACTTATAAATTGAATAAAATAAATAAATAAAATAATAGAGTTGGAAGGAACCTTGGAGGTCTTCTAGTCCAACGCCCTGCCTAGGCAGGAAACCCTATACCGTTTCAGACAAATGGCTATCCAACATCTTCTTAAAGACTTCCAGTGTTGGGGCATTCACAACTTCTGGAGGCAAGCTGTTCCACTGCTTAATTGTTCTGTCAGAAAATTTCTCCTCAGTTGTAAGTCGCTTCTCTCCTTGATTAGTTTCCACCCATTGCTTCTTGTTCTACCCTCAGGTGCCTTGGACAATAGTTTGACTCCCTCTTCTTTGTGGCAACCCCTGAGATATTGGAACACTGCTATCATGTCTCCCCTAGTCCTTCTTTCTCTTAAGCTAAACATACCCAGTTCCTGCAACCATTCTTCATATGTTTTAGTCTCCAGTCCCCTAATCATCTTTGTTGCTCTTCTCTGCACTCTTTCTAGAGTCTCCACATCTTTTTTACATCGTGGCGACCAGAACTGAATGCAGTATTCCAAGTGTGGCCTTACCAAGGCATTATAAAATGGTATTAACACTTCACGTGGTCTTGATTCTATCCCTCTGTTGATGCAGCCTAGGACTGTGTTGGCTTTTTTGGCAGCTGCTGCACACTGCTGGCTCATATTTAAATGGTTGTCCACTAGGACTCCAAGATCCCTTTCACAGTTACTACTACTGAGCAAGGTACCGCCTATACTGTACCTGTGCATTCCATTTTTGTTGCCTAAATGTAGAACCTTACTCTTTTCACCATTGAATTTCATTTTATTAGATAGTGCCCAATGTTCAAGTTTGTCAAGATCCTTCTGTATCTTAAGCCTATCTTCTGGAGTGTTGGCTATTCCTGCCAGCTTGGTGTCATCTGCAAATTTGATGAGTTCCCCATTTATTCCCTCATCCAAATCATTGATGAAGATGTTGAAGAGTACTGTACTTCAATATACATTTCTAATAATATGTTCTCTAATGATTTTTGCAATTCTTTATAAAATTCTGCTGGAATTCCATCCGGGCCCGGGGTTTTGTTATTTTTTTGTTTTTGGATTGCCCTTTTTAATTCTAGCATCGTTATTCTCTCATTTAGTGTTTCTTTTGTTTTTTCCGGTAAGGTTGGAAGATTCCTCTTCTGTAGGTATCTTTTAATGTCCTCCTCTTCTATTTCCTCTCTGCTATACAGTGTTTGAAAGTAACTTACTGCTATGCTTTTTTTAATAATAATGCTTCTGGTTTCAGTTCTATTTTTCGTTCAGTAATTTCTTCCAACCATTTCCGAATTTTGCACCAGTACTTCCTTGTGGTGGGGCACGTCCACCACACATGGCAGAATGTTCCAGACTTGTGACTGTATCTCCAACATTTGGGGGATAAATTTCTTTCCCCCCCCTTCCTTTTGGTGGTGTAATACCCCTTCTTCATCCTCTAGTTGCTTTATTCATTTCTTTTCTTTTTCTTTTTTTTAGTTTATAGGTGAGCCATCTCCCCGGTTTGTTGGCATTTGTCACGATGTTAAAAAGTTTGCTAGGCCTGAACTGCCTAAACTGACACTCAAGAGTTAAACTAAGAAAGCTTTATTGCGCAGGTCATAAAACAAAAAAGGTTCTTAGCTGAAAGTGATTTATTGCGCACGCGTTACACATTCCAAAATTCTTCTCTTCTTTGTTCGGCAGCCAACTTGGCAAACGTAGCTTTCATTATCAAAATGTAACCAATTAGTTATTTTCTGTTTCATTTACTTTTATTATTTTATTATTAAAGTTTGTTTATTAATTAGAATTTTTAAAAGACTTATTTTTTCTCAATATCTCAAAAGATATGCGGAAGGGAATCAGCCACGGTCCATTGATCTCCAACAGGGTGTTTTTCCCCTGACAACTTGGTAGCAGAGTTTTGGTTTTGATGATACCAGCTGAGATGGTTACAATTTATGGCTGTATTTTCCCTTCATGCTATCTAAAGATAACCGACTAAGCCTAATTAGCAATGTCGAAAAAAAAGAAAAAGAAAGATGGGGCGAGCACAGATGGATCAGCTTCCTCTGACAAGGAGGCTCCCTCGGACACAGAGAAGCAAGATCAAAACGTGCTTCAGGAACAACAAATTCCTTCAGGTGCCGAGCCAAATATGGGAGAAGGAGCTACAGGACGCGACATCCACGAAACGAGGTCAGTGTTTCCTCCTTCTAAAATATCTCCAGGAGATTATGAATTTTTGGGGGCCAAGCCAAAACTTCCCACTCTGCCAGAGCCACTCCATTCCCAGACCCTCGCAGATTATCAAACGATTGATGAATGGCAACTGCCGGCACAGGAAAAATCCTCCCACGCAGAAAGCAGATTTTATGAAATTCCCCCAGATGATGAGCAAGAAATGCAAAGCTATCTTGATCAAATAAAGCTGTTTGAAAAATATGCTAGGGAGGCGAGAGCGTGTTTTGAAGAGATAAGGCGAAGTAGGAGAAGCTCCCCCACTCCCAAAATGTCTGAGGACGCCATCTTGTCTTCAAAACAACAGCCTAAGACACACCCCACAGAGTTCATTGGTCAATTAGAACAAAGAGACATGTACACGTCACCGAGGTCACGTGGTCCCTTTGAGCCCATTGAACTTCCGCATACGTATAGAAAGGAGAGGCAGCCAAAGAGTGAAGCTGCACTGCCATCTGCTGGCGGAGAAAAATTATTACAACAAAAGATAAAGCAATTGGACCAGATTTTTAGAGATCTGTCTATGAGTTTTACAGAAGCCCAAACTTTGCCCCCAAAGGTTAAGTCTTCAACACCCCCTGGCGGCGTTGAATCCTCCCTAGATGGAAAAAGGCAAAGCCAAAGGCGAATTCGAGGAAGCCAATTTGATGTTGCCACGCAAAGGCCAATGATGCAACCCCAGCATCCCCTGGTTCAACAACCAGATTTGCAACCAGAGCAACAAATTGTTCCTCAGCAGGTATTCACAGTCACCCCCTTGACTGGTGAGTCCAAATTAAAGGAGTCAGGAGAGAATTATAAAGCCTGGGTCAGTGAAATTGCGCTCTTGCTTCAAAGAGAAGGCACATATTCCATGGTTTTTAATCCTCCTCCTCCACCCTGGACACCTGCGATAAGAGACCTCGAAAACAGAGCAATCACGACTTTACTCATGTCAATGGAAATTGAGATCCAAGGTATCTTTCCACCTGATGCAACTGCCCAAGAAATATGGGCTATTTTGGAAGATTGCTACAGGCCCGTTTCAATTGAATCTTCATGTTTGCTCATGTCTGAGTTCCATGGTTCGAAGTTGAAACCTGGTGAACGAATTGGTGGACATTTGACCAAACTGAAAAGAATGAGAAGTGAATTGAGACAAAATGGCCATGTAATCGATGATATCCAAATGATTAGCATCATCATTAACTCATTGAATTATGAATGGAAAGATGCTGTTGCAAAGATTAACTACGTGCCTATTGCTCAACGCACAGTTAACCACGTTTGTAGACTTTTAGTGGAAGACGAAGCTATCAGGTTAGCTACCCCACATCTGCAACGGCCTCCAGCATCAAAGGCTCCAGCCAGACGTCCCTTCCGAGGAAGAGGCTACGCTCCAAGGATGCCAAAATGCTACACCTGCAACCGTGTGGGACATGACACCCGGGATTGTCCCCAACGAGTTCCAGCTCCCGCCACGTACCAGCCCAGAGGAACAGATTCCAGAGGCAGAGGTAGAGGCGGAAGACAAGGCCGTCGTGGTCCAAGGCGTGATTCACAAGCTCCACTTGTGACACTGGCCATAACCAACGTTCCACAACCTGATCCAAAGTTCGACAGACGTCTTTTGTGGACTTTAGATAGTGGAGCAGCTGTGCACGTTACCCACAGAAGGGAACTTTTCACAGAGATGGGCGAACCAGAGCCCGAGTATCGAGAACTGTATTCCTTCACCAACCACACTTGCAGGGTCATGGGAAAAGGAACTGTTTACATTGAAGAACTCGATACAAACATCCCTGATGTTTATTACATACCTTCAGCAACCAGTAATTTGCTTAGTCAAAGTCACTTGTCTAGAGATTTAAAGTTCCAGGTTCACCACCTCGAAAAAGCAAGTTACTTAGTTAAAGATGGTGATATTGTTGCTGAAACTATGCTGATTGGTGGTGTTTATTACTTAAAGCCAAAGCCTAAAGGGCAAGCACAGGCAAGTATGCAAACTCCAAAAAGGCACAACGCAGACCCAGAGAGAGTTGTCCCAGAGAGAGAAAGCGTTACTGTGCCAAAGGCTCCTAAAGCCAACAAACAGAGAAAACAAAAACAGATTGCTCAGAGCAAGCCTGAGGGTCCTCATGAAACTGTTAATGTTGAGAATTCACTAACTGGTAAACCTTTGCATTCCAGGTGTATTCACAAGTGGCACAGAAGATTGGGGCATGCCAGTTTCCGTGTTCTTAGAAAGATGCCGGAGTTCGCAAAAGGTTTGGATCTAAAGGGGTGTAAGGTGTTTTTGGATTGTGCGGTTTGCAAAAAGGCTAAATCCAAGGCGGCTCCAATTCCAAAACACGCTACACGCCGGTCAACACGCATTTTTGATTTGGTACACACTGACATAGTGGGTCCTTTCCCACCAACACTTGGTGGCAGAAAGTATTTTTTAACAATTGTAGATAATCATTCTAGATATGGATTTGTATATCCTATGAGAGAGAAATCTGAGACCTTTCAGATCTTTAAAGACTTTGCAGCATTTGTTTCTACACAATACCAAGTTCGCATCGCCAGAATCCAGAGTGACCGTGGTGCAGAATTCATGTCTCAGCGTTTCCAGGACTGGATGCGTAAGAATGGAATTCTTCATCAGACATCTGCTCCATATACACCGGCTCATAACGGAGTTGTAGAAAGAAGACAAGGGGTTCTACAAACCATGATGCATTGTCTTCTAGAAGATGCCAATCTCAGTAACGCATACTGGGGTGAAGCAATCAAATATGCAAATTACATTGTCAACCGTACTTGGAGCAGTGTAATCAATCAAACTCCTTTCTACATGCTGTATGGCTACAAGCCTGATCTCAAGAACCTCCACATTTTTGGTTCATATGCTATGGTAAACACTCCCTTAAGTCAAAGAAGAAAGGGAGGTACAGTAGCAAAGAGACTGAGATTTATGGGTATTGATGATAATTCAAAATGGTACAAATTCATTGATACTAAACATGTGATTGTCATTTCACAATCTGCTAATTTTGAGGAAGACATTGACTGGTCCAGGATTCATTCCAATGATCCTGAAGTTTATTTTCCTAGAGATGGTGTTCCAGATGCCACGCAGCCTGATGACAATTCGCAGGCAGATGTTCCTTCTACCAGTTCTTCACAACCTGATGTTCCGTCTTCGCAAGCCGCGGATGCTGATGCTAGCGACGAACGTGAGGACGAGGATGATGATGAAGAAGAAGAAGACTGGACTGATGTTCCTAGACGCTCCAAGAGGGCCACAAAAGGAATCCCTCCACAACGTTATTCATGGCAACTGACAAAATCACCATTACCTTTGATTTGCAACGTTACTCTTCCTCCAGAGACATTCACACAAATCAAACAGCTTCCTGATTCAGAACAAGACAAGTGGTATGATGCAATGCAGGATGAAATGGACAGTTTGAAGAAACTCAATGTATTCACACCTGCAAAACCTCCAGCAAACAAGAAAGTCATTGGCACCCGATGGGTCTACAGAATCAAGAAGAAACCAAATGGTGAGTCTTTATACAAAGCCAGACTGGTAGCTCAGGGTTTCGCTCAATGTTATCGTGAGGACTACACAAACACTTACTCACCAACAGTCAGAACTGAAAGTGTAAAAATTGCTTTAACCACTGCAACTATTCTTGGTTTTGAAGTTTTTCAATTTGATGTGGACACAGCTTATCTACATGCAGACCTAGATGAAGAGATCTACGTGAGAAGCCCTCCAGGATTCCGAAAGCAAGAAGGGGATACCTGGTTCCTGAACAAAAGTCTTTATGGTCTGAAACAGTCAGGTTTAATGTGGTATTTATGTCTTACTGACAAACTAAATTCAATGGGCTTTATTAAGTCCGAAACTGATGAATGCGTGTTCACAAAAAGATCTAACAATGCATATGAGATAATTCTTGTTTATGTTGATGATATTGTTTATATTGGTCCAAATAAGAAAATGAGTGAGATTTTTGCTAAAAGTTTGCAGAGATACTTCACACTGAAATCTTTAGGACACATTAGCACTTATTTAGGTGTTCAAATTGAAAAGACACAGAAGGGGTTTAGTCTTTCACAAGAAGAGAAAATTGACCACATTCTACATCATTGCAACATGAAAGATGCTAGCACAACAAAGACACCCATGCAAACAGATTTTCACAACTTAACACATGAACCAAGTCCTGAGTTCGAGGATCAAACACTCTATCGTTCAGTCATTGGTTCACTATTATACATTAGTAGTTGGACCAGACCTGACATCGCACTTAGTGTTAATCTTTTATCACGACACGTAGGTAAGGCAACACAATTTCATTGGTCATGCATTAAGAAGTTGTTGAAATACCTGAAACACACTAAACACATGAAGTTATTGCTAGAACCAACACACACTGATCAACCAAAGTTCATTTGTTTTGTTGATTCCGACTGGGCGAGCGACAAGAAGTCACGCAAAAGCACTTCTGGTTACATGATGTTCCTAAATGGTTGTCCTGTTTACTGGCAAGTGAGAAAACAGAGTTTTGTTTCATGTTCATCTACTGAAGCTGAATATGCTTGTGTTTCAGATGCTTGTAATTCTCTAACGTGGTTTGATGCTTTGATCACAGATATCTGGACACGTCCGATTCGACCAATCACCGTGATGGAAGATAATGTATCTGTTGTCTATATTTCTGAGTCACATTTTACAGGTTCTAGGTCCAGACACATTGACATTCGTTATCAAAACACAAAGCAATTAGTTAAGCAAGGTTTTGTTAAATTGCAATATGTTTCTACACATGATCAGATCGCAGACATGCTTAACAAACCACTCGCCGCAAATCAACACGAATATCTGCGAAAGAAGATGTGCCTTAATTGATGATTTGATGATGTCAGCCCAGACTAGCAAAAGAAGGGGTGTCACGATGTTAAAAAGTTTGCTAGGCCTGAACTGCCTAAACTGACACTCAAGAGTTAAACTAAGAAAGCTTTATTGCGCAGGTCATAAAACAAAAAAGGTTCTTATCTGAAAGTGATTTATTGCGCACGCGTTACACATTCCAAAATTCTTCTCTTCTTTGTTCGGCAGCCAACTTGGCAAACGTAGCTTTCATTATCAAAATGTAACCAATTAGTTATTTTCTGTTTCATTTACTTTTATTATTTTATTATTAAAGTTTGTTTATTAATTAGAATAATTACAGACTTTTATTTTTCTCAATATCTCAAAAGATATGCGGAAGGGAATCAGCCACGGTCCATTGATCTCAGATTTCCCAGGGCATTTTTTTCCCTGACAGCATTTTCGAAATAATTTTGCATACTTGATCTAATTTTCTGGGCCACTTCTTGTGTAATTAAATTTAATCTATGTTTAATTATTTCTTTTCCTTCTTTAGCTTCTTGGTTTTGAGGTTCTTTCTGGATTTTATATTCCAATTTCCCCAGTTTCTCATGGAGCTCTATATATCGTTTCTTTTTATCTTTGTTTCTTCTTATTGTATATGCTATCGTAATGCCTCGCACATAGGCTTTGGTTGTATCCCATAGGTTTTGAATGGCTGTCTGTTCATTCCAGTTTTCCTTTAGGAAAAACGCTAATTCTTTTTCCACATACTGAACATAGTTCTTTTCTTTCACAACCATCTCTTTTTCCTTTTTGCCTCTCCTTTCCATTTTATTGTTAATGGGTTATGGTCCACCCACATGTTCGGTGTTATTTCTACCTCCCCTACATCCTTCTCCATTTCTGGATCCATCCACACCATGTCAATCCTGGACCATGAATTATGGGGGTTTGAAAAGAATGTGTATTGACTCTTCTGTGGGTTGATTTCTCTCCAGACATGTTTTAGATTTAATTCTCGGGCCATTTCAAAGAATGCATTTGGTAGTGTTCTCCTTTCATAATTTTTTTTATTATCCGTTTTATAGTCTTTCTTTGGGTCTACCACCGCATTGAAGTCCCCTAATAGACATACGTTGTCCAGTTCCAGTTCTGCAATCCGCTTATGTAATTTACTGTAGTATTTTTTCTGGTTCGTGTTTGGTGCATATATGACTGCAATTAGTACTCTTTTTTGTTTTATTGATACTTCAATTACTAATGTTGTTCCCTCTTCATCTGCGTATACCTGTTTAGGTTTTAGCCAGTCCTTTATATATACTGCAATTCCTCTTTTCTTTGTATCGGCCAAGGCCAGATGTAATTTTCCTAACTTTGGAGATTCCAAAATACTACCATTTCCTTTTTTAATATGAACTTCCTGTAGGCATGTGATGTACATGATTTGTTTTTGGAGTTTAGAAATTGTTTGTCTTCTTTTTATAGGCGAATTTAGTCCATTTACATTGACCGATATTAATTTCACTTCTTCCTCCATCCTGTTACTTGTTTGTCGCCTTCGTTCCTCTACTTAGTTTTGTTTCCCTTTGGTTTCTTGTCCTCACTCCTTCTCTTTCCTGAACTTCTGTATCAGTCTTCTCTCTCACTTCTTGGTCTAATCCTTTTTCCTCCCTCTGCTACTCCTCTTGGCTTTTGGTTTCCAACTCCTCTCTGCTGTCTGATTCTCCCTCTAGATCGCCTTTCATTTCCTCATGATTTTTGGTTATTGATTCTTGTGTTTTTATCATAAATTCCTGAATCATGTTTAATGAGGCTTGTAGGCTTTGTAGGGTTGGTGCAGATCCTGGTTTTTCACTGCTTGGCATGTCTGTTGTTAACTTCTGTCCTGCTGGAGAGGCTATCATTGGCAGTGTTTTCTTTACAGTTTTGGTAGCTGTGGATGTGTTTGCCATCTTTAGCTTTTGGAAAAAAATATTCCACAATACCATAAGTTTTCAGTCTTTCACTCTAGGTCTTTCCCTACTTGCTGTCCCTTCTCCTATCCCTCTTTTTTTAAAAAATCTGATAGTTAACAATAGTAATGTAAGTAATATAAGTCACTGATTAAATCCAATCCTTAATATCAATTTTCTATAGACAATTATATAGACAGTTATATATTAAATCACAATTATAAATTATTCTTTTTGTAGTTAATTATTATGGATTGTTCTAACTTAATTGTATTAAAGGGGGAGAGGGAGCAAAGGAGAGAAATAAATAAATATTTATAATATCTATAAGTTGTTAAATAGTCTATTACACTTTTTAACTATATAATAAATCTACTAAAAATTCATGTATACATAAATCGGTATGCACAATCAATTAAATTAATTGAAGGTTACTGTTAATCAACAATTCCTGTTTTAAAGCTAGATAGATTTTCTAATATGCAGTAATAAAGGAAGTGGCTATAAATTACATCCTGTTTTAAATATGCTTGAATCTATATTAAATATATGTGGAGTATAGATATATAAGATATATAAAATGTATAGCTTATAAAATATTAAATACTTTGATCTAAAGATCACCATGGTCAATATAACAATATTTAAATACCATAAATAACATAAAGATATCTGAAGTATACAAAGCTGGTTGTAAATGAGTCCAATCCAAAGTCCTAGACTCAGTTCTTATTCCTCAATCTCTCTATTCCCTTGCAACTTCTCTATTCTCTGTTCTCTGTGCTTCAAAATGACTGCTGTCCTCAAATTGCACAGTCACTGTCCTTTCTCTTCCTTTTCTTCCGCCTTTGTCTCTTGTATTGCAAAAGGAATCTGTTCTTTCCTTCTTTCTCAATCCGTTCACTACACACACAAAACTCTCAATTTATATCACCATAGATCCAGTCTCAGAAATCAGTAGAAATTCTCCATTCAGCAACCACAATCACTTTCACTCTCTACAGATTCTGTGATTCGTCTTCTTAGCCTTTCTGCTCCTCACTGCTCAGGCGCCATTCATTCCCTCTTTGGAGACTCACTTAATTGCTCTATCGTAAATTCCACCAACTTGGAGAAATGTCTCAGACTTTCAGGTTATTTAACACTGTCCACCGATACTTCTGCCGCTTCTCACTTTTTACTCCCTCCACCATTAATCAGGCTGTCACATCTCCGGACCAGGCCATGACCAAGCCATGACAGCTGGTCTCTTCTGTGTTGGATTTCAGGGATTACACCCTTTGGAATGGGAGATCGCTCTTCTCTCCATCACCGCTGGATTCTCCCCTCTCTATCGCTGTCCCCTCCAAGGCTCAGCTTTGCTGCTGGCAGCCTCCAGACACAAAAAATCAGACAGGGAGAACGGAGACTCGTTCCCCTGTAACTGCTCCAATGTGACATCACCCCAGGAAGTCTATTCTGTCCCTCCTTTTGCATCCTTTCTTTAATTATTCTATTTCACCATTTCTTTGATATTAGTGTAACTCTTGTCCCATAGCAAGTTGGGCCACCCCCTCCACACCCAGTTCAGAATCTGTTTGATGATGGGGTACTTTGTGGAGTGATGTGTGACGTCGCTGGAGGAGACTAGTCCGGAGTCCAGGCAGTCAAGCAGGAGCACCACGGCCTCGGGCGTGGGGTCATCAAGCAGTTCTGGTAGGGGGCAGCGGCTCAACGCATCGGCGTGTCCTAGTGTGGTGCCTGGGCGGTGGATGAGCCGATAGAAATAGGCAGCCAGGAAAATAGTCCATTGGGTCATTCGGGGGGAGAGTGACACCAGGGTGGGGCGGTCCCCCACCAACAGTCCCAGCAGAGGCTTGTGATCCGTAATTAGGTCAAAGTCCCTGCCGTACAGATATTCGTGGAACTGCTTGACTCCCGCCACTGCAGCCAGGGCCTCGCGGTCCAGCTGGCTGTAGTTCCATTCTGCCGCGGACAGTTTTCTTGAGTAGAACGTGATGGGGGCTTCCGTACCATTTGGCATCCAATGGCTCAGGATGGCGCCGATGCCGAAAGGGGAGGCGTCGCAGGTCAGTACCAAGGGCAGGGTCTGGCTGTATTGCACAAGGAACAATATTTTCACGGCGGCGAATGCTTTGGCCTCGGCTTTGCCCCATGTCCACTCTGCGTTCTTTGCCAGCAGCCGGTGTAGCGGTACAGCAGCTGTCGCTTTCTGCTTGAGAAACATGCTATAGAAGTTAAGGAGCCCGAGGAACGCCTGCAGCTCGGTCTGATTCCTCAGTGTGAGGGCTTCCTTAATAGCTTTTATTTTTGGGTTAGTCGGGTGAATTCCTGAATCTTTCCCGGACCGAGGGAGTGTAACAGATGCTGGACTACCGGTACCGGGTATGCGCTTTGTTGCAATCCTTTGTTAATTGTGCATTTATAGTCAGCGCATATTCTGATAGACCCGTCGGAGTTAACGGGGGTCACGATCGCCGTCTCCCAGCGGGCGTGATCGACTGGTTCGAGGATGCCCTGGCTTACCAGTTTATCGGTTTCTCTGTCAATTTTTGGTCGGACAGCGAAAGGTACTCTCCTGGGCTTAAGTCGAATTGGAGCTATGCTTGGGTCTAAGCTAAAGGAAATTGGGTCCCCCTTGTACTCACCCAGACTGGAGGCGAAGACGTCCTCAAACTCCTTAAATATGGTTTCGGCGGTGCTCCCGGTGGCGGCGGCGGCTGGCCCTTCTCCGGTCTGCTGCTCGTCCACAGCGTTGACTTCGGCCACGACCATCCCCAAAGCCTGAAACCAGTCCAGTCCAAATAGGCTTTGCAGGTTGTCCCTGACCACGATCGCGTGTAGGTTCTTGCTGATCGTTTTGTAGCACACCCTGAACGTGCCTTGGCCCACGAGGGGGACCAGGTTGCCCTGATAGTTGCGAAGCCGGACGTCTGGGCTTCGGAGGTCCTTCTTTTGGGTAGACGGAACCATTCGTTTCAGTACCGCCCATGAGATTATCGTTAAGGACGACCCAGTGTCGATCTCCATCTCGCAGGGGGCGTCCTCGATGAATACAGTGACCTTTACCTTCTTGGGTCGACTTGTTCGGATGTGCCTCACCAGAACCATGATGTTCGGCTTTTTGGTGCGATCCGGGTGGCCTCGGCTGGTCGACGTGAGGTTGGCGATTCTATCATCAGCCTCCGCCCTCCTGGGGTACCTCTGGTTGGTACGTTGCCTTTGGCCCGGTCCCTTCTCCATCCTCTCGGGGCGACCAGAGGCTGTGGGGAATTCGCTGCGGCATACCCTGGCGATGTGCCCCTTCCATTCGCACCACTGGCATGTCGCGTCTCGGAAACAGCAGGACGATCTGATGTGATCCCCTCCGCAGCTGGCACAGGGCAGATTTTGCAGCTTGAATTTTTGCGCCGGCGTCGTTTGGCTACTGCGCATGCGATGGCTGTCTTACTCCTCGCTCTCGGATGTCTCGGGTTCCGTGGTTTCGCGGTGGACTTGGGCATTCTTGGGCGCTTCCATCTTTGAGTAGTGGCACTGGAGGGTCTCAACGGACTTGTTTGCCAATTCTGCCACCCTCGCCTCATCAAGCGCGATTTGTAGGGAGAGGTTGGATCTGGCCAGGAGTCTCGTCTGCAGACTCTGATCTCGAACTCCCAATATTATCCGATCCAGTTCGTGGAACTCGTTCGTGGACCAGAGGAGCCGTCAACAGTGATTCTTGTGAGACCATTCTGGGAGGTGTTTGATTCTGTTGCCCCTGAGGATTTGGACAGGTTGCGTGGACGGCTGCGACCCACCACATGTTTAATGGACCCGTGTCCTTCCTGGCTGGTACTGGCATCCTGGGAAGTGACACGAGGCTGGCTCCTGGGCCTGGTGAACGCCTCGTTGGGCGAGGGGTCCTTACCTACCGCCTTGAAAGAGGCGGTGGTGAGGCCCTTACTCAAGAGGCCTTCCCTCAACCCGATGGAGCTAGCTAATTATCGTCCAGTCTCCAACCTTCCCTTTTTAGCGAAGGTTGTAGAGAATGTGGTGGCACAGCAGTTTCCGCGACACCTTGAGGAATCCGAATATCTAGACCCACGCCAGTCCGGCTTCCGACCCAGGCACAGCACGGAGACGGCCTTGGTCGCGTTGGTTGATGATCTCTGGAGGGCCAGAGATAGGGGTTGTTCCTCTATCCTGGTCCTATTAGATCTGTCAGCGGCTTTTGATACCGTCGACCATGGTATCCTATTGCGCCGGCTGGAGGGGATGGGAGTTGGAGGCACCGTTCTGTGGTGGTTCGGCTCCTACCTCTCCGACCGGACGCAATGTGTGTTGGCAGGGGGGCAGAGGTCAACCCTGAGGCCACTCACCTGTGGGGTGCCACAGGGGTCGGTCCTCTCGCCCCTTCTGTTCAACGCATATGTGAAGCCGCTGGGGGAGATCATCCGTGGTTTTGGGGTTGAGTATCATCTGTACGCTGATGATACTCAGCTGTACATTTCCACCCCAAACCACCCCAACGAGGCTGTCGAAATGATGTCCCGGTTTTGCGGGTGCGTTTCAAGGTGTTGATCACCATCTTTAAAGCGCTCCATGGCACAGGACCTAGCTACTTGCGGGATCGCATCCTACCGCACACATCCCTGCGACCAATTCGCTCTCACAGGGAGGGACTCCTCCTGGTGCCGTCCACCAAGCAATGCCAACGGGCGGCGCCTAGGAGTAGAGCCTTCTCTGTGATGGGCCCAACCCTCTGGAATGACCTCCCCCCCGACATCAGAACCACCACCGACTTCCGCTCCTTCCATCAAAAACTAAAGACTCAACTGTTTCGACTAGCCGGCTTGGCCCACTCATAGTTTTATCTTACCTCCTGGCAGATATTTTTAATTGGGAATTTCTAGGGTCATTATTTTAACTTTAACTTTTTGGGGTATTTTTAGGGGTTATTTTTAAATACTGTTTTTAATTGCTTTACTTTAAGATACAGTTTTTATAACCTCCTCATTTAAGTTTTTAAGGATCTGTGTATTTATGTATTTATTCTTATGTATTCCTTGTTTTAATTTGACTGTACACCGCCCCGAGTCCCTTTCGGGAGAGGGGGCGGTCTAGAAATTTAAAATAAAGTAAAGTAAAGTAAGATCAAAGGCAGCATGATAAGGCACCGGCCTACATCATCTTAAGTTTGGAAGATGAACAGTTCTTTTTTTAAAAAAAAAAGTTTTTTTTTTCCTTTAAAATACATTCACAAATATACATTCTTATAAGTACTATCAGTATTTATCTATTAACCATTAACATTTATCACTATCTTCTTACAAATACAGAGAATACAGTTTGGGTCACTTTCTTGCCATCCCGTGCCTCCATCTTATTTTGCAACCCTGCTCCTTCCGTCTTCTCAACCTCCCTTCTCTGCCTTCTTCTTTCCTCCTCTCCTTCCTCTTTTCTTCTTCGCCTCTCTTTCCCCCACTCCTCCTCTCTTCTCCTTCTTCTTATTCTCTCTCCTACTCTTCCTCCCTCCTTTCCGTTGTTGCCCTTGCATATTTACTTTCTCTGATAGATTCTCAGGGTGTCATTTCAGCAATCCCAACTTTATATTTACATAAAAATAATTTTCTCTGTAACATTTTACTTCCCAATGCTAAAACCCCTTGTACCATTTTTTAACTTGTATACTTGTATTTTAATACTTTTCTATCCCCCCCCCCCCGATTTAATAATGTGTCGAGTTATTTATTCTATGGTTTTTTTTCCTTTCTATTTGTACCTCTTTTCTAACCAATCATAAAATCGCCCCCATGTCCTAAAGTACACTGATTCCTCTTTGTCCTTTATTCTCAATGTCAACCTGTTCATTTCTGTACAATCTAATATCTTCTTTGTTATCTCTCCTTCTGATGGGATTTTATCTGTTTTCTAATTTTGTGCAAATACAATTCTAGCTGCTGTTATTTTGTGTACAATCAAATATGTATCTTCTTTGCTATATTTCTCTGGTAGAATACCCAATAAATATACCTCTGGTCTGAGCTATATATGCTGATGTACAATGTTCTCTAACCATGTTTGTATTTTAACCCAATAGCTTCTTGCATCCCTACACGTCCACCACATGTGATAATATGATCCTGGCAATTGATGGCACTTCCAACGTTTAGCTGATTTATCCTTGAACATTTTTGCTAGTCTTTCGGGTGGCATGTGCCATCTGTAAAACATTTTGTACAAATTATCTTTATATGCTGTTGCCACTGTTGAAAGCCACATTGGTATTTCCATGTAATGTTTTTCTTTCACTTTCTCCCATATTGTGTATAAGCCCTTTCTTACACAATGTCTCTGAAAATAACCATGTATTCTATTTTTCCCATACCACAAAAATGCGTGCCAACCCAGTTGCATATCATGTCCCTCCAAAGACAATAACCTTGTATTTCTCAGTAAGATCCATTATTTTATCCACGTTAAAGCTGCTGCTTGATAATATAGCTCCCAATTTGGTAAACAAAATCCACCTCTGATTCTTGAGTCTTGTAACATTTTTATGTTAATTCTCACTTTTTTTCCTTGCCAAATATATTTTCCTATTATTTAATTTAATTTTTCAAAGTACTTTTTTCAAGCTTTATTTGTATTGTTTGGAACAAAAATAATATTCTTGGTAATATGTTCATCTTAATTACCACTATTCTTCCCATTAATGATAACTGTAAATTCTTCCATTTCTCTACATCTGTTTCAATTTGGTTTCTTAATTTATAGTAGTTATCTTCCTTGATGGTTACAGACCTCGAAGTCAGCTGTATACCCAAATATTTCATTTTCTTCACTACTTGGATATCTAATTTTTCCATTATTTCCCTTTTCTGTTTTTCTGTTATATTTTTCACTAATTTTTTTGTTTTGCTTTATTAATTTTCAATCTTGCTACTTCTCCATACTCTTCTATTCACTCAAGTAGTTTTGGTCCTGTTTCTATTGGACCTTCCATAATAAATGCTAAGTCATCTGCAAATGCTTTTAATCTGCATTCTTCTTTCTTAACTTTCATTCCTTTTATTTCTTTGTCTTGTCTTATCTTTCTATTGAAAACCTCCAATGCCAGTATAAATAATAATGAACATAGTGGGCACCCTTGCCTGGTTCCTTTTCTAATAGGCACTTTTTCTGTCATATCCCCATTTACCATCACTTTAGCCAGTTGTTCTTTATAGATGGTTTTAACCATATTTCCAGATCCCTCCCCAAAGTTCATCATTTGCAATTGCATTATCATAAATTGCCAATTTACATTATCAAAAGCTTTCTGTGCATCCAAAAATAATAATGCCATTTGCTTCTCCGAATGTGCTTCATAATATTCAATATAATCTGCATATTGTCTCTGATCTGTCTCTTGGGTAAAAAACCATTTTGGTCTGGATGTATGAATTCACTTAACAGTCTTTTGAGTCTTTCTGCCTTTATCGATGCAAATATTTTATAATCCACATTTAATAAAGAAATTGGTCTATAGTTCTTTATTTGCTGCAAATCTGATTCTTCTTTTGGGATAAGAGTTATGCATGCCTCCAACCAAGAGTCCAGTATTTTTGCTTTCAATAGCAATTCATTAAATACTTCCAGCATTACATTGCTTAGCACATCTTGCATTGTTTTGGAAAATTCCGCTGGCAATCTGTCTGGGCCTGGTGTTTTCCCATTTTTTTGTCTTTTTATTCCTTCCATTCCTTCCATCATTGTTATTCTCTCTTCCAGTGCCTTTTTAAATTTTTCTGGAATCTTAGGTATTTCCACTTTTTCTAAGTATAATTCCTTATAATAATTTTCCACTATTTTTTCTTTTCTTCATTTTGGTAACAAATATTTCCTTCTTGGTCTGTTAATTGGTTTATAATTCTTTTTTTCTTTCTTGTATGCCAGCCATCATCCTGGTTTATTTGCATTTTCATATTTTTCTTTTTTTTATAAACAAAATTTTATTAGTTTTAAAAAAATTATCAAGGAAAAGGGTAATGGGTAAAATTACAAATTTTGACAGTTACATTATGCAGGAAATGGCCCTCCCCCCCATTCTCATAACTTTCATTTATTAATACATTAGATTGTTGCTACTTAATAGTATTTTGTCAGCATAAACTTTTATCTTCAAACAATTTCAATCATTTTATATCAAAGAGATTTTCTAGTTCATTTTTGTGGTCTGAGTTTTCTCAATGTTGCCTCTTCTCCTCCCTGTAGCAGAGCTCCGGCACCTCCCATGTCCTGTATGTCCCGTATAGTATCATCAGGTTTGTCTAGGAGGACTTTATTTTTTTCCATGAAGGCCTCAGCCTCCATAGTTGTGTTGATTCTAACTCTCGTGTCCTCCCAGAATATTAGCATACCTTCTGGCATAAGCCATCTAAACCACACCCCGTTCTGGTATAATTTCTTCGCTAAAAGCGAATAGTTTTTTCTTTTATCGCTAACTTTCTTTGGGATTTGTTTCAGAATGGCTATTTCTCTATCCTTGTATTTTAGTGCTTGCCCCCTTTGTGCACTCAGAATCTCATCTCTTGTGGTCTTTCTGAGAAATTTAATGTGTACCTCCCTTGGAACATTGTGTGTTCTGGCATATGCTGAGTTTACTCTATAGACCAGGTCCATGTCCCACGCCATCTGTTGTCTGTCTTTTTTAATATAGTCAGCCAATAAATTTGTCATAATATCCCTTAGATCTTCATCATCAGCCTCAATTACATTTTGAAATCTAAGAAAAAAAGACATCCTTTCAAATTCCACTTTTATCTGGTGGATCTCAAGTTCTTGGTTTCCTTTCTGCACTCCCTTCACCTCCCTCCTCATCTCAGCCGTCCCCTCCTCCAAAAGTTCCAGTCTCCGTGAATTTTGGATCGCTCAGTCTTGGTTCTCTCTGAGCTGCTCATTCATTTCTTTCAATTGATTTTTTAAGTCCTCCTGCCCCTTAAAGAGTTGTTGAAACATCTGTTGAAAGTCCACCTCAGGGGGCTTAGGCTGGAACAAAGAAGTTAGTGTCTGTTGTCCGCTGGGGCTGGACGTTGAAGATGCTGGGGCGGAGCCAGCAAAACCCAGTTTCCCCGGTGGTGGTCTTTTAGGTGGCATTGTCAATACAGAGAGGAAACAATTGGGAAGGTGGATAGCCAAGAGAGATCACGAGGCAGGAGGTCCAGACAGATAAGGACCTTTTCTCAATTCCAATTCCAGGCAATAAAGCAATAAAATCCTTTGTTCCAAGTCCAGGGTAATGTAACGAGAGATTTCTCTGAGAGTCACGGAGACAAAGACAAATGCCAGCAGTTTCTGTGGGTGGAGTCAAATTTCAAAGTACATGAAGACGACGGAAGTGTGCCATCTTGCCCTGCCAGCTCCGGGATCAGAGAGCAACAAACCAAAAGTTTTCAAAGTTGTCAGAAAGAAACAGATCATCACCTCATTTCACAATTACAGTAAAAAAAAATCTGCATTTGCTATGACCGTGATTTCATTCCAGGCTCCCCCCCTCCTCCTCCTCTGGGGGCAGAGAGCAGAACAGTTTAAAGCCGCTTGTCCAAGGGGGGGGGAAATCCCCCTCCCTCCATTCACACTTCCCAGGAACAGGTTGAAAGTTTTTTCAAAAGGCTGACAGTCTTTTTATTTTCCTTCACTCATGAAAGGGAACGGGGGGAATCTCCATCTCACCGCATTGCAACTGCGTCCTTCAAATCTTCAGTTTGTCCAGCTGCCTCTACGCGAAGACGCCGCAGCACCTCCCCTCTTGCCTCCTGATGCCTAGGGCGATGCAGGGAGCCCCCCCAGCCGCCGACGACGCAGGGGGTCCCCCGCTATGCCGCCCCCTCGGCAGGAGCCCCTCCAAGGCGTCCTGTGCCCCCCCGATCAAAGGGGAGCCCACCAGGAGTGCGCGGGGCGAGCAAAGCTTGCCCGTTGCGAATCGCAGCCGGAACCGGAAGTCCGGTTTATTTGCATTTTCAAAAATATTTTGTCTTGTTAATTTATTTTATTTGCCACTTCTTCAGTTTCCATTAAGTTCAATTTATGTTTTTGCAGGTCCATCAAATTTTTAGTTTTGGTGTTTTGTGTTTTTTTCCTGTAGTTCTATCTCCAATCTCCTATAATCTTCCTCTATCTTCCTTCAAGTTTGTCTATTCTGTTTGTTCCTTTTTCCTGAGTATGTCATTGCTAGTCCTCTAACTACTTTACTGGTATCCCACACATTCTGCAGTGATGTATCCTCCTTCCCGTTTTCTTTAAAGAAAAAGTTCAGTTCTTGAGCCTGAAAGATGTATGGCAAGAAAGAAACATAGGAAACAAACAATTTACATATTGTTCAAATCCCCACAAATCATGGTCAATGATAGATACGATTTGGTTGACCCAGGAATTGAGAAGAGATACAGAAGAGAGTGAAATAATGACAAACACCAGGGCAGATCACAACCCAATAAAAATAACATGGAAAGGACCAAAAAAGAAAAAGAGATGGACAATGAATCAAAGAATATTGAAAGATAAAGAATATATAAAAATGATAGAAAGGGAATTGAAACTTTTCTACAAAGTAAATAAGAAAGAAGAAACATCATTACAAAACCTATGGGACACTACAAAAGCTTTTACTGGAAGGTTGACAATAGCATATTTGGCAAGGAAAAACAAGGAAAAGAGGCAAAAACAAAAAACATTAGAGAAAGAACTTAAAAAACTGGAAATGGATTTGCAAAAAGACCCACAAGAAGCAAAAATAAAGGAGAAAAAACAACTGATAAAACACAAATTAAATTTAATGAGACAAGAATAGATGGCCCAAAAAATCAAATTTGCAAAACAAAACTATTTTGAAAATGTAAATAAACCGGGAAGATGGTTAGCACACAAATTGAAAAAAGAAAAAGAAAAAAGAATAATACACCACTTACAAAATGAAAGAGGAAACATACAATACCGGAAAAGGGGGGGGGGGGAATATAGTACAGAATTTTTTTGAGAAAAAGACTCTACATGAAATTGAGGAAGAGAAAAGAGAAATGCTAAACAAAAAAATCACAATGATGGAATTAAAGGAAGCACTGAAGAGACAAAAAAATAATAAAACACCGGGCCCAGACAGTATACCTGTAGAATTTTATAAAGCTATCCAAGAGCAGATAGAAACAGTGATTTTAAATTTATTTAATGAAGCACTTAATGAAGCGAAGCTACCAAAATCATGGAGGGAAGCATATGTAACATTAATACCCAAAGAAGATTCGGACCATCAACAAATAAAAACTTACAGACCAATTTCTTTACTAAACGCAGACTATAAAATCTTTACATCAATAATGGTAGAGTGAATAAAAAAATATTAAATGAAATCATTCACACAGATCAAAATGGCTTCCTACCAAAATGCCAGTTAAAAAATAATATGATGACAATTATAAACACACTAGAATATTATGAAGAGAATCCAGGAAAACAAGTTGCACTGGTCTTTTAGATGCCCAAAAGGCCTTTGACAATTTAAATTGGCAGTTCATTATCACACAGTTAAAAATGATGAGATTTGGAGAAAAATTTATAAAGATGATAGAATGACTATATTCAGACCAGACAGCAAAAGCAATAATAAATAGTGACACTACAGAAGAATTTAAAATATGGAAAGGAGTGAGACAAGGATGTCCATTATCACCTTTATTATTTATATTAACACTGGAATTTCTATTAATAGAAATTAGAAACAATCAAGAAATAAAGGGATTAAAGATAAAAAAGAGGAATATAAAACACAGGTATTTGTGGACGATATGGTATACATATTAGAGAAACCATTAAAATAAGGAATTAAATTAATCCAAAAAATAGAGGAATTCGGTAGGGTAGCAGGACTTAATATTGACAAGAACAAAACAAAGATCATTACGAAGAATTTCACCAAACAACAAGAGCAAGAATTAGAGGAAAACATGGGAATGCAGATAGTAAAAAAGGTTAAATATTTAGGAATTTGGCTGACAGTGAAATGCTCAATAATTAAGGAAGACAATTATGATAAAGTGATTCAGAAAATTAAGAAAGATTTGGAAAATTGGAGGAAACTACAAATATCACTAATGGGAAGAATTGCCATTGTTAAAATGAATATCCTACCAAAATTTTTATTTTTATTTCAAGTGGTACCGATTAGCCTAGAGAAAAACTTTTTTATAAATTTAAACAAATTAATTGCACAATTTATTTGGTCAGGAAAAAAACCACGAATTAAATTTAAATTGTTACAGGACAATAGAGAAAAAGGAGGATTTGGACTTCCCGATTGGGAGCTTTATTATCAAGCAGCAGCTCTCACCTGGATAAGGGACTGGATCAATCTAAAAAACAGAAGATTACTAACAATAGAAGGTTTCAATTTGGAACTGGGTTGGCATGCCTTTATCTGGGATGGGAAAGACAAAACCCATAGCTATTTCCAAAAACATTTAATTAGAAAAGCTCTACTTCAAATATGGTTAAAAATCAAAACAAAACACTGCAATAAAATCCCAATCTGTCTATCCACCATGGAAGCTCTGATATACCCGAACGCATTGGACATAAACAAGATAATAAGATATGAAGACATATTAGATAACCAAGAAAGACTAAAAACAAGGCAAGAATTGAAAGACGAGGGAATAGACATAGGCTGGTGGCCCTATTTACAAATACAGGCACGGTATAAAAAAGACAGAGAAAGGGATGGATTTTATAAGGAGCCACAAGAACTGGATAAAATTCTACAGGGAACCGAAGAAAAATTGATTAAAAAATATATCATTATTTATTAAAATTTAAAATGGAAGAAGAAACTGTGAAAGAAACGATGATAACATGGGTGACAAATTTTGGGTATACTATAGAATTGGCGAATGGGAAAAATTTTGGAAAATAAATTGGATACTTAATTCTACACATAATCACGCCAGCGAGAATTACATTTGCACAAAACTGGAACAATAATTACACACCAACAGAAGAAAATGTAGTAAAAAAAAATTGGAATGTGCAGAGATGGATAGGCTCACGAAAGAATTAAAAGAGAAAGAAGAATCTGAATATTATTCCGTATGGGATTTATGGTATAATTGGCTAGAGGAAAAGGGGGGAAAAGCAGGAAAGCAAAAAAGAAAGGAAGAAAGATCAACAAATTAATAAACCACTACAAAACTGGAAAATGATTAAAAGATAGAAATAGGAAATAGACTGTAGCAAATAAATAATAGGAAATGGATACAAAATGACTCAAATGTAATAAAGGTTGTTATACATAGAATATATAGAATGAAGAAAAAAGATGTATGAAATAATATAAATGCATATATATATATATATATATATATATATATATATATATATATATATATATATATATATATATATATATATATATATATATATATATATATATATATATATATATATATATAAATACCTATTTCCCTGGCTCAACGGATAAGGAGTCGAGCCTGTGGCTTAGTGGCTAAGACTTCTGCCTAAGATATAATACAGCCCAGGTTCGAATCCCAGTAAGGGTATGGCTAGCTGATGAGAGCTAATTAGCTCGAAATAGATCTATACTAGTCTCCCTTTATTTATTTATCAGTACAAATACAACATATATATATATGCTGGTTTTGTTGTATTCGGGTCTTTTCCCGTGTAAGGTTGTTATATAACCCGTACACAACCTTACACGGGAAAAGACCCGAATACAACAAAACCAGCATACCTACACAGACTTGCTAGCCACTACACCACCGGTTCTCCTCCTTTATCAGCTAAGCCAGGGAAATAAGTGTGTGTTTGTGTTGTATATACATGCTGGTTTTGTTGTATTCGGGTCTTTTCCCGTGTAAGGTTGAGATTGTCTTTGCAAGGTTTCGGCAGGATCTCACCTGCCATCTTCAAGCTGTGGGCTTAAAATGTGATCGGAGCTGCCGATCACATTTTAAGCCCACATCTTGAAGATGGCAGGTGAGATCCTGCCGAAACGTTGCAAAGACAATCTCAACCTTACACGGGAAAAGACCCGAATACAACAAAACCAGCATACCTACACCCGTGAAAATCTACGAAAACATATATATATATATATATGTTGAGTGTTCCAATCACATTTGAATGCTGCAAAATACCATAAATGCAGGCCAGTTGTTGAGTGTTTCAAATGTGATTGGAACACTCAACAAGGTGACCACAGTGTGTGTGCATGTGTGAGTGAGACAGACAGACAGAGAGAGGAACAGAGAGAGGGAGTGAGAGAGGGAATCAGAGAGAGACTGACAGAGTCTGACAGAATCAGAGAGGTACTTTTAACTACCTGGCAGCGGCGTTTTGCCTTGGTGGGCTCCTCAGAACATCCCAAGACTTCGGAGGGAAGCTTACAACCAGGAGCAGGAGCAAAGCCCCTTTCCCAACTGGCCCTTCCTCCCTCGGAACGCTTTGGAGGGAAGCTTCTGCAAAAGCCCAGGCGAGTGACAACAAGTTCCTGCCGTTACGAAGTCTCCGAGGCTGTAATTTTCTGAGCTGTGCGCGCGCGCCTGTTTTCCACGGCGTACAGCAGCGGCGAGATTCTGCGCGGTGAGCGATGATTCCGGGGGCCATCCGGGAAGATGAGGAACGCGAGGGGGGACTCTGCCCCCCCACTGATGGCCTCCGGAATCATCGCTCGCCGCTGCTCCACGCCGTGGAAAACAGGCGCGCGCGCACAGCTCAGAAAATTACAGCCTCGGAGACTTCGTGACTTTTGGGGCGGCCGCCCGAGAGGAGGGAGGGGAGCGGGCACCCGGCACACAGAAGAGCCGCATTAAAGGGTGTAAAGAGCCGCGGCTTGCCGACCACTGGCCTATCTGAATAAAATGTATATTGTTTTTCTCTCAAGTGCCTTCTTCTTCACACATCTTGTAAGCTTAATTCATCTATCATTGTAAATAATGTTTTAGGAAGAGTTCTCCTTAGCTTCTTATTCAACTTTGTAGTTTTATAGTCCAACTCATTATTTACAATCGCATTAAAGTCCCCTAATATGCATATTTCTTCATATTCATACTCTATCTTGTTATGTAATTTTCCATAAAATTCTTCTTGATTCTCATTTGGTGCGTATATTGCCACCATCAATATTTTTTTACAGTTCATCATTATTTCCACTCTCAATATTCTTCCCTCATCAAATATTTGCTTTGAGTGTATTGTCTTTGATATATGCAAACACAAGTAGTAGAACAAAGTGAAATTACTAGAAACTTAGAGAGAGCTTGTCAAAAATTCCATGGATGAGAATCCTCAAGGGGAAAACAACTCAAGAAACTTGGGAAATTTTGAAAAATGAGATTAAAAAAGCCCAGTCTAGCACAATACCAATGAAGAAGAAAAATAACCCAAAAGAAACCAGCATGGCTGCATAAAGAACTCTCTGACAAATTGAAAGACAAAAAACATAAGTACAAAAAGTGGAAGTGGGGGGGGACATAATTAAGGCAGAATATCAGCAAATAGCCCGAGCATGTAAAGATGAAGTGAGGAAAGCTAAGGCTCACAATGAAGAAAGGCTTGCCACAAAAGTAAAAAATAACAAAAAAAGCTTCTTCCAACATGTTGAAAACAAGAAAAGAATTAAGGAAACAATTGGTCCATTGCTGGGAGAAAGTGGCAAGAAGGTGACAAGCAACAGGGAGAAAGCAGAACTATTTAAATCATGTTTTGCATCTGTCTTTACACAAAGCGATAAAGCAATCCAACCTATCAAAAACAGCACCACAAAAATCAGATTAGGAACACAAGTTGAAATAGGGAAGAATATGGTAAGTGAGCACCTGTCTACCCTAGACGAGTTCAAATCACCAGGACCAGATGGATTACACCCCAGGGTTCTGAAGGAACTGGCAGAGGAGATCTCAGAACCACTGAACTATATCTTTCAGAGATCCTGGAGCACCGGGGAACTACCAGGGGACTGGAAAAGAGCTGATGTGGTTCCCATCTTCAAAAAAGGGAAAAAAACAGATCCAGGAAACTACAGACCTATCAGCCTGACTTCAATACCAGGAAAGATTCTGGAAAAGATAATCAAGCAACGAATTAGCGAACACCTAGAAGCAAACAAAGTAATAGCCAAAAGCCAACATGGGTTTGTCAAAAACAGATCATGCCAGACTAATCTCATTGCATTCTTTGACAAAGTGACAAAATTAGTGGACCAGAGGAATGCCGTTGATATAGTTTACTTGGACTTCAGTAAGGCATTTGATAAGGTAGACCATAACCTACTACTAGATAAAGTGGAAGAATGTGGATTGGACAGCATCACCACCAGATGGATTTGTAACTGGCTGACCAACCACACTCAACGTGTAGTCCTCAATGGAACTGCATCTACATGGAGGGAGGTATGCAGTGGAGTACCCCGAGGCTCTGTTTTGGGCCCAGAACTCTTCAACATCTTCATCAATGATTTGGATGAGGGAATATATGGGGAACTCATCAAATTTGCAGATGACCCAGCTGGCAGGAATAACCAACACTCCAGAAGATAGGCTAAAGATACAGAAGGATCTTGACAAATTTGAACATTGGGCACTATCTAATAAAATGAAATTCAATGGTGAGAAGAGTAAGGTTCTACATTTAGGCAACAAAAACGAAATGCACAGGTACAGAATAGGTGGTACCTTGCTCAATAGTAGTAACTGAAAGGGATCTTGGAGTCCTAGTGGACAACCATTTAAATATGAGCCAGCAGTGTGCAGCGGTTGCCAAAAAAGCCAACACAGTTCTAGGCTGCATCAACAGAGGGATAGAATCAAGAACATGTGAAGTGTTAATACCACTTTATAATGCCTTGGTAAGGCCACACTTGGAATACTGCATCCAGTTTTGGTCACAGGACTACAAAAAAGATGTGGAGACTCTAGAAAGAGTGCAGAGAAGAGCAACAAAGATGATTAGGGGACTGGAGACTAAAACATATGAAGAATGGTTGCAGGAACTGGGTATGTTTAGCTTAAGAGAAAGAAGGACTAGGGGAGACATGATAGCATTGTTCCAATATCTCAGAGGTTGCCACAAAGAAGAGGGAGTCAAACTATTGTCCAAGGCACCTGAGGGTAGAACAAGAAGCAATGGGTGGAAACTAATCAGGGAGAGAAGCAACTGAGAACTGAGGAGAAACTTCCTGACAGTTAGAACAATTAATCAGTGGAACAGCTTGCCTCCAGAAGTTGTGAATGCCCCAACACTGGAAGTCTTTAAGAAGATGTTGGATAGCCATTTGTCTGAAACGGTATAGGGTTTCCTGCCTAGGCAGGGGGTTGGACTAGAAGACCTCCAGGGTCCCTTCCAACTCTGCTATTGTATATATGTATATGATATATAGCGCTACTCCTTTTTTACTTTGATCAGCGAGTGTTCTGTACAAATTCCCCAATTTTGGATAGTCCAAATATTTTTGTGTTCTTTTTTAATATGCACTTCTTGCAGGCATATTATATCTAATTTCAATTTCTCTAATTTATTGAATGTCCTTTCCCTTTTTATGCTCGAATTAAGTCCATTTATGTTTATTGAGATCATTTTTATTTCTTCTTCCATGTCTTAGTTATTTATAGGTTTAGTTGAACTGGTCACTCTTATCTCCTTTTGTTCTTTCATCTCTTTTGCTCTTGCTCCTTCTCTTAGTGCTCTCTCTTCTTGTTCTTTGCCTAGCTCTCTCAACTCTTTCTCCTTCTCTTCTTGCAATTTTGTTCCCCTTTCTTCTCTCAGTCTCTCTTCCTCTTGTAATCCAAAATATTGTTCATAAAATAACTCTGTTTTCTCTATCGTGTCCAATCTGTCTTTGCTCCTGCCAATTCACTAATATCCCTTCTGGTATTAACCATTTAAAATTCACTCCTTTTTTTATTAGGCATTTGGTGAGGAATTGATATTCTCTTCTTAAATCTTTAACCCTTCTTGGTACTTGTTTTAGGACTATTATTTCTCTAGATTTATATTTTATCATGGCATTTCTTGCAGCCTGTAAGATCTCTATTCTCAATGTTTTCTTAGTGAACCTTACATGTACCTCTCTGGGCAGATTGTTTCTTGTGGCATATCTTGTGTGGACCCTATATATTTCATCAATACCACTTAACACCTTTTCCTTGCTTTCTTCCAATGCATCTGTAAAATCTCTGCAATTTTTTCCACTAGGTTCTCCCCCCCCTTTCCTCTTTGATATTTTGAAATCTTAAATAATAATCAGCCTTATCCATTTCCCGATATGTTTTTTTCTTGATTCTTATCTGTTATTGCAAGTCTGTAGTCCATCTCCTCCACCTTCTTCTCTGTTGTTTCCACCTTTTCCTGCACTTTCTGTAATCTTTGCTATTTTACCCAATTATCTCCTTCACCTGTTTCAAATCTTCATCCACTTTGTTTATTCCTTCCTTAAGGTCTTCATGCATAGCCTGTAACATACTCTTTAACTCCATACTGGTTTTATCTTGTTGCATTGTTATCTTTGATGATTTTTGTGTTGTAGGGCTGTAAGATGTTGCTTAGGAATATGCTGTTATTTTCTTCATCTTGGTAGTATATTTTTATAATCCAAATACCGAGAAAATTTGTAATCTAAATTTTAGAATCCTAGAAGTCATCCCACCAAAATACTTTTTATCTCCAAGTGTCCAAAATTCACCTATTTCAAATCCAATGACCAAAACTTCAGGTTCTTGTTACCCTAATCCAATTATGTTTTTCCCACCAAGAATTTTCCTCTAACAAACAGTGGGATGTTGTAATTAAAATGAAGAGTGTAGAGGAGAAAAAGAAACCAAATTCAAAAGATAAAGAAAATAGCAAAAAGGAAAAATGAACCACAATTGAAAAATAAAAATGGTAAGGGTGTGTCGAAAGTGAAACCTAAAAGGGACAGCACTTGTTAACTGCCTGCTAACAATGTTAAAAGTCTCAAGAGTTTAAGATCAAAGAAAACAGTATTAGTAAACAAATCTGGGGGAATAGGTGGACTTTTTGGACTCAATAAACTGGCTGTTGAAAAGTTTGTTTGAATATCTGGAAATGGCTTCAAAACAAACAAAACTAAGCATTTCCAAGAGCGCTGGAAGTTCCCCAGCCTAGACACAGAAATTACAATCTTTATTACCCCCAGTAGAAACACAAACTCTGACACTTGAGGCTCTCCAAAATGCATTAAAGGACCAAGCCGTTGTTTTGGAGGAACAGATTTCAAATGCTTTTAAAGATGTGTCTGAGGAAATGTCTGGAATTAAGGATTTAATCCAAACCCGTAATCAACAGATTAGGGAGGATATAGTAGATGCACTTAAGGGTTTACTTGGTTATGTAACATCTCTGGATGAGAAGGTGGAAGTAATTAATCAGTCTAATATCAAGTTGAAGAATAAAGTTCAGGAGGTACAAAGCAAAATCGATAAATCAGAGGCAGAAGTTACAATGATACAATACAGAACAATGGAATTTGTTTTAAGAATAAGAGGTCTGAAAGAACATAACCAAGAAGATCTGAGAGATATTTTTGCTGAAGCTTTCGCTCAATTAACTGGTGAACCAAATGTAGAGTGTGCCTGGCAGATCAATAAAATTTACCGTGTTAATTCATGGATTGACAGACAGAGACAACTACCAAGAGATATTGTAATTTATTTTGTCACCAGGAAAACTAGGAACAAAATACTGCAAGCAATTTACAAAAATAAGTTACAAGTGGCAGGACAAGACGTGGTAGTATTGAAGGAAATCCCTCCAAAAATGTTGAGATCCAGAAAGGATTACGCATTTTTAGTGGACGAATTTAGAAATTGCCAGATACAATATAGATGGGAGGCCCCAGCCGGATTGGTGGTGAATTACCAAGGAGAAAGATATCGTCTTAACTCAGTTTGGAAAGCAAGAGATTTCTATAGCAATGTATTAAAGGCTGGATACCCGCCATCCCCAGGATCTAGAGGAAGAAAAGAAGCAGGAGAGACCAGACAGCAAGATATTCAGGTACAAGCGGGAGCTGCTCAAGCTCTGGACTTGCCTGAGGAGACAGAAGGAATTATGGAACAAAGACAAACTCGAGCCGCCACTAAACGCAAAGAGCAAGAATTAAAGATGCAACAAGCCCAGACAATAATCCAAGAAATTACAAATACGAACACAGAAGCTGTGGGGGGTGCAAGACCGAAGGTGAAATCCCAGCAATATTTCCAGGCAGCTCTTAGAAAGCTTCAGGGAGCTGAAGATGACAATTAAATTTCTAACCTGGAATGTTAATGGTTTAAATTCACCACAAAAAAGGAAAAAAATATTTCACTATCTGAAACAATTTTAAAATGATGTAATTTGTTTGCAAGAAACACATATTAGAACACAGGATCAGAAATACTTGATGAACGCAAGATTGGGACCATACTTTGTGGCATCTGCTCCAGAGAAGAAAAATGGTATAGTTATACACTTAAGAAAAGATTTAAAGGCTGAATTAATCAAAGCAGATCCTCAAGGAAGATATATTGCAATTGTCAGGCCTATAGTTATGTTCTTTTTAGGATCTTTGGCCTGCCACACTTTCTTATAATTTTCTATGCTGTTTCAATAGTGTAGTAGTTGGGAGGGGGGAATAGAAAGGAGTAGGATTGTGGAATGTATTGTTATGGATTTTCTTAGAAGCTCAAGGTCGTCTTTTGTCTCCGCACCTCGACACCTGGCCGGAAGAAGATGGGTGTACATGCCAGCGTGGAAGATGATGATTGGAACATGTGATGGATTTGTGGGTGTGGGGATAAATCATGAACTTTCAACTGGGTGGAATTCCAGGATGTAAATCAGAGTTGGAATTTTTCCATAGAGGTGCTAACATGCCTATAGAATAAATTGGACTTTTAAAGATGTTTTTGCCTTGGACAATGATTTAATTCTGCATGGTATTTAGAACCCTAACATTATTCCAACTCTCCCCTTTAAAATAATTCACTAGCACCCTCCCCCTTTCAAGGGCGGAGGGGCTGGTGATGAAAGAGCTGGTGATGGGGGTCGCTGCATTCCCAACGCTGACCGGGACAGCGTAAATATCAGCGAAGAAATAATGAGAAGCTTTTGGTGATAAGAAGCTGAGTGCGGAACTTCAAAGGCAATGGAATGCTGCTTCCAGTTTAATTGCATCTGGAGGAATGCAGGAGGAGACACGACAAGACGAAGGAAAGTCTCAGACCACACTTCTTCAGCAAAACGTGAGTGCATGCTCCCCCTCCTTCCCCCCAGCTTGGAAGCAAGGCTTGGAGAAAAACAAACAAACCCTAGAACGGAGGTTTGGGCTCCTTCCAGACGGCAATAAATGAAATGGCTTATTGCCCTGCAACTAACTGGGAGAAAGATTCCCTTTCAAAATGGGAATTTCAACCGAGGCAGGAAGAAGGGATTTTGCCAGCATCTTTCACTTGCAAGCCACCACAAATGGGGCTGCAACCAGTAAATGAAGCAAAACCAGATTGGGCTTTCTTCCCAGATTTTGGATGGAAGAGATGCTACTGGCCACCTCCTTTGCCATCAGCATGGGGAAATGCTCCAAGCCAGCAGAGGGCACCTACTTGGCCCATAACTCCTCCAAGCCAGCAGAGGGCACCTACTTGGCCCATAACTCCTCCAAGCCAGCAGAGGGCACCTACTTGGCCCATAACTCCTCCAAGCCAGCAGAGGGCACCTACTTGGCCCATAACTCCTCCAAGCCAGCAGAGGGCACCTACTTGGCCCATAACTCCTCCAAGCCAGCAGGAGGGTCCTTGGCACATAAAACCCCCTAGCCAGGCATCAATGGTTGAGCTGCAACCTGTGAAGCAGGCAACCCCGGGAAGGGTCTTAACCCCAGGTCATGGATGGGAGGGATGCCAGTGCGCACCTGCCCTCCCTCAGCAGATGGCACCATGGCAGAAAGCTGGGCAGTGGCCAACCGAGGGATTGACCTCCCCACCGGTTCCAGTCTCCCCTGCAAGGCCCAAAAAGGTTCTTACCAGACCTTCCTACAGAGAAGAAATCTCCATGGAAGAAGGGATTACCAAACAGAGGCCTGCAGTGTGGATGGCGGGAAAATGTGCGCCTGCAAGGCCCCAAGTGGTTCCTACCCCACCTTCCTACAGAGTAGCAATCACCAACATGGAAGAAGGGATTACCAAAGCCAGGCCTGCAAGATGGGAAGCGGGACAAGGTGCATCTGCAATGCCCCAAAAGGTTCTTACCCCACATTCCTACAGAGAAGCAATCTCCACCATGGAAGAAGGGTTTACCAAGGGGGAAGCTGCAAGTTGGAGAGCAAGGCAACTTAAGGTGACGAAGTGTCCTACCAAGGGGGAGGCCTCAGAGGGGGAAAAGCCCAAACGACCTCTGGAAGAGGATCCCCAACTTAAGGTGACAAAGAGTCCTACCAAGGGGGAGGCCTCGGAGGAGGGAATTGCCAAAGAACAAACGTGTGTACCAATTGCCACGGTGGTAAAGAGAGGGCCCCAGATGCCACCACAGAAAAGTCATCTGGGCCAACAGCCTCTGGAAGAGGATCCCCAACTTAAGGTGACGAAGTGTCCTACCAAGGGGGAGGCCTCAAAAAAGGAAAAGGGCAAACAATCTCCGGAGGAGGATCCCCAACTGAAGGTGACAAAGAGTCCAACTAAGGGGGAGGCCTCGGAGGGGGAAATGCCCAACTGACCTCTGGAAGAGGATCCCCAACTTCAGGTGACGAAGAGTCCTACCAAGGGGGAGGCCTCGGAGGAGGAAAAAGGCCAGCCGTGGATGATTGAATCCAAGAGCCCAGAACCTACAGCACCTGCAGCAGAGAGCCCTAAATGGCCATGGGAAGAGGTCACAATGGACTTCATCATGGAACTCCCAGACAGCAGTGGGCATAAAGTAATTTGGACAGTTATTGATTTGGTTTCTAAGCAGGCACACTTCATTGCTTGCTCAGGATTGCCATCCGCAAACGAATTAGCGAAAATGTTTGTGAAACACATTTATCGCCTGCATGGAGTACCCAAGAGGATCATTTCAGACCGCGGAGTCCAGTTCACAGCCAAGTTCTGGAGAGAGGTCCTGAGATCCATTGGGTCCACACAAGAACTGAGCTCAGAGGTTCATCCCAGCATGAACAGCGCAGCAGAGGGAGCCAATGCGGTGGTGGAACAATACATCAGGTGTTTTGTGGACTATCAGCACGACAACTGGTCGGACTTGCTACCCTTCGCCGAAGTGGCGTACAACGATGCGGTCCACAGCAGCACAGGATTAGCGGGTTTCCAGATTACCAGTGGCATGGAAGTTGTTGCCATGCCTGAGTTGCCTAGAGAACCTCCTTCCTTCATGTCTTTGAGTGAATGGATGGACATGCTAAAGAAAGGATGGGAGAATACGAAGAAGGCTCTAGCAGTTGCGGCAGAAGCCTACCAGAAGCAAGATGATCAACATCGCTCGCTCCAAAACCCCTACCGTGTGGGGGACAATGTTTTTGTATCTACCAAATACATAAGATTAGAAATGCTTAGCAAGGAATTGGGTCCAAAATTTCTAGGTCCATTCCCAATAGTGAAGATAGTTAACTCAGTTACAGTTCAACTCAGTCTACCCAGAAGTCTAGGGAAATTTGACCTAGAATTTCATTGTAGCTTGTTGAAACCAGTAATTGGGTCTAACAGAAGAGCATCCACCCAAGCTCAATCTCCTCCTGTAGTGATAGAAGGGGAAACAGAATCTGAGGTGGAAAAAATTGTAGATTTCAGGCTGAATAGGGGTCGCTTACAGTACTTAGTGCATTGGAAGGGTTACCCTTGGTCTGAAGATAATTGGGTGAACAGTGGGAATCTAAAAGTGGAGAAGTTAGTAAAGCAATTCAATGGGAAGTTTCCCGATAAGTCAAAGGGTTCCCCTGGGTGGAGAAGAGGTGGTTAATTTTGTTATGTTAACTTTTATGTTATTCTCTTTGCAGGAAACGTTTTTCTTTTGAGGAGAGGCCGCCTGTCAGGCCTGTAGTTATGTTCTTTTTAGGATCTTTGGCCTGCCACACTTTCTTATAATTTTCTATGCTGTTTCAATAGTGTAGTAGTTGGGAGGGGGGAATAGAAAGGAGTAGGATTGTGGAATGTATTGTTATGGATTTTCTTAGAAGCTCAAGGTAGTCTTTTGTCTCCGCACCTCGACACCTGGCCGGAAGAAGATGGGTGTACATGCCAGCGTGGAAGATGATGATTGGAACATGTGATGGATTTGTGGGTTTTTTAAAGATGTTTTTGCCTTGGACAATGATTTAATTCTGCATGGTTTTTAGAACCCTAACAGCAATTGAACTACTAATAGAAGGAAAGAACACACTCTTAACAGGAGTAAATGCTCCGAATCAACAACAAGAAAATTTTTGCAAGTTGCTTCATACTAAATTAACAATGGGATTATAGATCGTGTATACTATTGGGTGACTGGAACGGAGTACTGGACACCATCAAAGACAAGAAGAGACTACTGCAAAATAGTCAAACACAAACAAGACTGCCTAAATCCTTTTTTGAGTTGATGGATGATATGGAACTGAGAGACATTTGGAGAGAACGGAATGTTAAAGAACGGGACTTTACATTTTTTTCCAATAGGCATCAATCCTTTTCCAGAATTGACTTCATACTAATTACAAATGATTTACTTTCTAGGGTGAAGAAGATGAAGATATGCCCGAGAACTCTAACAGATCATAATCCGGTTTGGATGGAATTGGAATATAGAGAGGGATCTAGGAGGTCTTGGAGGTTAAATGAAAATTTATTTAGATATGAGAGAAATGTTATAGAATGTAAAAAACTATTGAAATAATATTTTGCTTTTAACATGCATAAGGGGACATCGATGGAAATGGTTTGGGATGCAAGCAAAGCTTACATGAGAGGTGTCTTAATAAATTTGAACAATCTATATATGCGTAGACAGGGGGAAAAATGAAGGGAATTAGAAGAAGAGATAAAAAGAAAGAGCAGGCATTAATATCTAACCCAGATGATAAGAAGACAAGAGAAGCAATTACTTTACTGCGAGGGCAGTTCAATATGTTGATGTCAGATCAAGTAGCCACTAATCTGATATATGCTAAACATAATACTTTTTTTAATGCAAATAAACCAGGTAGATGGCTAGCATACATGTTAAGGAAAAAACAAAAGCCTCGTACTATAGAGAAAGTAGAATGCAAAGGCAAAGAAGTTTATCAACAGGATATGATTAAAAAGGCTTTCTCCGAATATTATACTAGATTGTACGCTGGTGATAAAATACAAGGTTTAGATATAGATAGATATCTGGAGAAAGAGGAAATACCTATAGTTACAGATGAACAAAGGGAAAGACTGAATCAACTTGTAACCACGGAGGAAACCCTCCTGGCTATTAAGCAGTTAAAAATTGGCAAGGCCCCAGGTACAGATCGATTGACAGCGGTTTATTGTAAAAATTTACAATTAGAAATGGTAGATCCTCTTAAGGAATTATTTAGTAAAATTCAAATGGAAGGAAGGGTACCGCCATCTTGGAGAACAGCCTTTATTTCCCTGATTCCAAAAGAAGATCAGGACCACACTCAGCCAAAGACCTATTTCATTACTTAATACAGATTATAAAATCTTTGCTAAAACATTAGCAAATAGGTTGATGTCAATTATACAACAAACGATTCATAATGATAAATATGGTTTTATATAGGGGAGACAAATGAAAAGTAATGTAAGACAAATTATTAATATATTGGAATATTTGGGGAAGAACAACCAAGTCCCCGCAGCGCTTTTATTCTTAGACGCGGAGAAAGCATTTGACCAAGTATTTGGCAATTTCTAATAAAAATAATACAAAAGATGCATTTTGGAGAGTATTTCACACAATCTATCAAGGCAATATACCAGAAACAGACATCACAAATTATAGTTAATGGTAGTTTAACAGAATCCTTCAAAATTGAAAAAGGAACAAGACAGGGGTGTCCCCGGTCTCCATTATTGTTTATCTTAACCTTGGAGTTATTGTTGAATAGAATACGTGGGTCAGATGACCTACAGGGAATTAAGATTAGGCATTATGAATATAGAGTATGAGCATTTGCGGATGACTTGGTTGTAACTTTAACCCAACTGGGGAAATCAGCTATAGGTCTAATGAACATAATTAATCAATATGATCAAGTATCTGGGTTCAAAATAAATCTAGGAAAAACAAAGATGATAGTTAAAAATATGACCACAAATCAAAAAGAAGAACTAGAAAGAGTAACAGGATGCAAGATAGTAGAAAAGGTTAAATATTTAGGAGTTTACATTACAACCTCAAATGGGAAATTATATAAATATAATTATGAACCATTATGGCATAAAATACAGTTAGAGATGAATAAATGGAAAAAACTACAATTGTCATCGTTGGGAAGGATAGCAGCAGTAAAAATGAATGTTTTGCCTAAGTTTATCTTTCAAATGATACCAATACTTAAAAAAGATGCAAATTTGGAAGAATGGCAGAAAGGTATTAATAACTTTGTCTGGGCGGGGAAGAAACCAAGAATAAAATTTAAAATAATGCAAGACATACGGGAAAGAGGAGGTTTGAAAATGCCTAATTTAAAATTATACTATGAAGCAGTAGTTTTATCAACAATTAGTGATTGGATTAATCTAACAGAAGATAGAATACTGAATACTGAGGGATATGATTTGGTATATTGTTGGCACGCTTATTTAATATATGATAAGAAGGTGGATAAGATTTTTAAAAGCCATATATTAAGGAATGCCCTATTGCGTGTCTGGAAAAAATACCAATATAGGTTAAATGATAAGATACCTATGTGGGTAGTACCCAGACACGTGATAGAGAATATAAGTATAGAACAAAAACAGGATGTAATTACATATAGATAACTTCTTAATATAGAGAGAGGTGTACTACAGTTAAAGCCTTTGAATGTATTAAGAGAGGAAAGGGTAATTCAAACCTGGTTCCAGTATGGGCAGTTACAAGCTAGATGGAAAAAAGATCAGACAATTGGTATCACGCAAAATGAGGATAGTTTGGTAAAACAAATTAGGGACCAGAGTCAAATGCATATAAAAAGGTTGTATGATATACTGATAGAAATAGATTCTGAAACAGAGTTAGTTAAAGACTGTATGATAAAATGGGCACAAAATTTCGAAGAGCCAATAATGATGAAAACATGGGAAAAGATTTGGGTAAGAAATGTAAAATTTACGCAAGCTCAGAATTTAAGAGAGAATTTTTATAAGATTTTGTATAGATGGCATTTAGATCCCAAAAAATTATCTTGTATGTATCGGAATTTACAACCTAAATGTTGGAGATGTGATTGTGCTGATGCTACGTATTACTATATATGGTGGACTTGCAAAAAAGTCAAAGCATTTTGGATAAAAATATGGTGGGTTATTCAAAATATACTTAAAAAAAGGATAAAGTTCATCCCCCCAGTTGTTTTTGTTAGGTATAATTACAGACTGTACAGTTATAGAGACTAATTTGATTTTGAACTTAACGACGGCAGCAAGATTGTTGGTGGCGCAGTACTGGAAGAGGGAAGAATTGCCTACTATTCAAGAATGGATGCTAAAAGTAGTAAATCTAGCAGAGATGGCCAAAATTACAGCATATTTGACGGTCCATTCAGATGAGAAATATAAATTGGAATAGAGAAGATGGATTGACTATATTCAAAATAAATATCGGACTAAAAAATTTCAATTAGCTTATGAGTGAAGGCACAAGGAAAGTTACAATTTACCTAAAGTTAGCTTAACAGAAGGGGAATTAAAGCACAAGAGGAGGTAGGATGTTAAAATCAGTTAGCTTATGTTAGCGTATGATTGTCAAATGTTTATACCCTGTATTTTGCTCTGGGAGGTTGGGGGGAGGGAGGGTTGGAGGGGGGGTAGGGGAAGGGGTAATATTTGTGAAATTTATTAAAACTTTTAATAAAAATAAAAAATAAAAATGGGTTTTTAATCCCCCTTGTTCCCTCCAGCTCTAGTGAGGAAAAAGAAAAAAAAACCAGTAAGTGGAGAGAAAAAAGAAAAGACAAAGAAAAGGTTGGCTCTAAAAAGAAAGTGTCTGCCAAAAAATAAATGCAAGTACAAAAAGTTAAATCTGAATGAGAGCAAAATAGACAATTGAAAAATAAAAATCAGTTTTAATCCATCTTGTTCCCTCCAGCTCTAATGAAAAAATAATAATAAGTGAGTGGAGAGAAAAAAAAAGAAAAGCAAAGAAAATGTTTCCACAAAAAAAAAACACAATACAAAAATTAAATCCTAATGAAAGCAAAAGCCCCACAGTTCCAAAACTCCAAAGTTATAGACAGAATGTTGAAAGAAAAAAGTAAAACAAAAGATAGGCACACATCTGGTGTTGTTTCTTCTTAGGAGGCAGTTGATATCACCACTCTGTTTACCAAGTCTCTATTGTCCAAGGCCATTCCCTTCTAATCTCCCTCTTTATTCTTTAGCTAGTATATTTCCTCTAGTACCACTAGATGGCACGATCGTTTATTCCCACTGTTCAGTTAATGGAAAAAAAGAGAAGAAAAAAATCCAAAAGCAGTCTCAGAGTTTCAAACCCAAAAGCTTTCAATATAGGAGTGTGAAATTTTCAATAGAAATCAACTCTGTCCAATCTGCTTTCCATTATCCAAACAATCTTCCCCAAAATGTTTAATAAGTCATTTATTTATATTTGCATTTGCTTCTTTGCTGCTACGTCCAGAGGTGGAGAGATAGTCAGGAATCCACTCTTCCCCCTAACCCTTTTGCTGTTCTCTTTCTAATATTCTTCAATCAGGGAGTAAAAAAAAATGAATACCGTGTACCCCAAGATAGTTTCACAATCTCACCCAAACGTTCCACTGCACTTTTCTACTCCTTCTTTGTGTGGCTGCTCCAACTTTGACAGCTTGGGGGTATTGCTGGTGCTCCAGGGGGCTTGCGGCACCCCCATTCATGTCTGCACGTGCCCCCGTTCCTCACCATCACTATGAGATGGTTCCGACCCCCAATGGGGTCCCCAAAATGACAGGATATCACCGCTTCTCTGGACCCCAAAGTCTGTGCACATACCGCTGGCCATGCCTCTCTTCAAAGATGAACAATTCTTGAATGTAGCTGTTTTAAAAACTGCAAAGGAGGTTTCGCTGAAATTGAGAAGTGTGCATGTGAGTGTGTCAGTATGCAATATTGTGCAATTATTGAAACAATTGTACAGAGCCTGGCTGCTACCACAAGAGAGTGTAGAGAAGCATTTGCTGCACATGCACTTATTGAGTTAGAACAGCATGGAATGCAGATTCCTGAATCTCAGAAAGTGCTGTTTGTGTTAAATAGTCTTTTTTTAAATTAAATTTTTTAAATAAATTTTACAATTATCACCCCCTTACCCTTCCCTCTTCCCACCCTCCCTCCCCCCGACCTCCCAGAGCAAGATACAGGGTATAAACATTTAACAACCATACGCTAACATAAGCTAACTAATTTTAACATATTACTATTCTTGTGCTTTAACTCCCCCTTTATTAAACTAACTTTGAATAAATTGTAACGTTCTTTATGCCTTCATTCATAAGCTAACTGGAATTTTTTAGTCCGGTATTTGTTTTGAATATAGTCAATCCATCTTCTCCAATCCAGCTTGTACTTCTCATCTGAATGGTCCTTCAAATACGCTGAAATTTTGGCCATCTCTGATAAGTTTACTACTTTTAACATCCATTCTTGGATAGTAGGCAACTCTTCCTTCTTCCAGTATTGTGCCACCAACAATCTTGCAGCCGTCATTAGGTTCAAGATCAGATTAGTCTCTATAACAGTACAGTCTGAAACTATGCCTAACAAAAACAACTGGGGTGTGAACTTTATCCTCTTTTTCAAAATATTTTGAATAACCCACCATATTTTTATCCAAAATGCTTTAACTTTTTTACAAGTCCACCAAATATGGTAGTACGTGGCACCAGCACAGTCACATCTCCAACATTTAGATTGTAGGTTTGGATACACACAGGCTAGCCTTTTTGGATCTAAATGCCATCTATACAACATCTTGTAGAAATTCTCTCTCAAGTTCTGAGCTTGTGTAAATTTTACATTTCTTACCCAAATCTCTTCCCATGTTTCCATCATTATTGGTTCTTCAAAATTTTGTGCCCATTTTATCATACAATCTTTAACTAATTCTGTTTCTGAGTCTATTTCTATCAATACATTGTACAACCTTTTTATGCGCATTTGACCCTGATCCCTGATTTGTTTTATCAAGTTATCCTCATTTTGAATAATACCGGATTTCTGGTCTTTTTTTCCATCTGGCCTGTAACTGACCATACTGGAACCAGGTTTGAATTACCCTTTCATCTCTTAGTGCATTCAAAGATTTCAACTGCAGTGCACCTCTATCCATACTAAGGAGTTCTGCATATGTAGTTAGATCTTGTTTTTGTTCTATACTTATATTCTCTATAGCATGTCTAGGCACCCCCCACTGTGTTAAATAGTCTTGATGAAACGTGGAAATTGTTTTAGCTATTTTTGAATGCAAACCAGAAGAGGACTTACGTATGGAAGCCCTTCAAGCCTGTTTGATTTCTGAAGAACAAAAACATCATTTTAGAAGAAGCCAAGAGGAGAAATTCCTGAGGTGGGGGTCCAAGGAGCAGAGAGAGAAGAGCAATGGAAGAAATCAGATTACATTCCAAGGCAACAGACAAGATGTCTGCAGACACCAGAGTAACAGAAGAGACTGGATTACAGCCCAGCAAAGATTTTCTAAGAAGAAAGAAAAAAAACGGTGGTGTTAAGACTAATTTAAAGAAAGACTGTTTACAAGGAAGAAAAACAACAGATGGAAAAGCTGCTGTTGCAAAAGTTAGCTATTGTATTAGCAGAGATAAATGGTTAATAGACAGTGGTGCAAGTCAAACAATTGTTAATAATTCTAAATTGTTTTTCAGAATGGATCCAGCTGGAGGAGATGCAATAGCCTTGGCGAATGTCCAGAAGGCTAAAGTCATAGAAAAAGGCAGTGTGCTGATTCCATGACTGGAGGAAAACTTTAGTGACATAGTATGTGTGCCCGAAATGGAGCATAATTTACTGAGTGTCGCCAGTCTAGACAAACAAGGGTTTGAGACCACATTTGTAAATGGAAGATGTCTCATAAAAAGAGTTGGGCATGTGTTGTGGCCCAGCAGGAGCCGGTGGAGCGGCCACCAGACTCCGACAGCGAGGGTCCCTATGAGTCAGCTCTGGAGGATGTGGAGGACCCTGGGCAGGGTTCTGACTCCGAGCAGGGATCGGAGAGTCTGGTCAGCCCCCAGGAGGCGCCTGAGGCATGGAGCAGCGGTGAAAGTCAAAGGAAGGGGGCTCCTGATGTCATGCCTTGGAGCAGTGGGGAGGAGTCACGGGACAGTGAGTCAGACATCAGCAGTGAGTTATTAGATGCTCGTTACCAACACGCTAACAGGCGTAAGGAGCAAGTGCGCAGTTACAGGAGGTAATTGCTCTCAGCTGCTGATAATTAGACTCCTCTCCAGACTATAAAAGGACTGATTGTGCACACGCCCTTTGCAGAAGTCAACGCATGAACTAATGTGGGGGACAGTCTTGTGAGCGTGGCAGGCTGGATTGCTGCCAGTGCTATCAGTGCCGAGTTGTGATGAAGACTTATTTGTGTTGGATTGCTGCCAAGGACCTGTTCTGTCTGTCAATAAATCCGGTACCTTATCTGTGGCTCGGAGTGTGTGTGTTGGTGGGGGGATCAGAACAGGTGTGTATGTGCACAGGGCATAAAACAGGATAATATTTATGTGTTGCATTTGGAAATGTGGCACCATATGATTCATGTGTTCATCTCTTGCATAGAAAGCTTGGCCATGCCAGCTTCAGAGTGTTGCAAAAGATGCAAGTTTGGAGAAGGATTAAACTTGAAAGGGTGTGAGGCATACTTGGACTGTGCAGTATGCAAATCATCAAAGTCCGAGGCATTCCCGGTAAGCAAGAATAGCACAAGGCAGACAACAAAAGCTCTAGAGCTAGGAGATGGCCAGTGTCATGGTGACACGACACATTCTCCAGGAGCCTCAAAGAACCATCGATATCCCTGCTGTCCTGGGGATCCCCTGAGGATCATAACCATCTCGGAAGGACGGTGAAGAATGGAGGCAAAAGCAGACATGAATGGGCAAGCCTCAAATACCCTAAAACAGTGATGGCGAACCTTTTTTGCCTCAGATGCCAAAAGCCCACACCCATAATTTCATGGCCCCCATGCTGTGCCTCCTGCACATGCATGCGTGACCCCCCCCTACCCCACACATGGACGTACAGCTTTCTTGGAGCCTGGGGAGGGTGAAAATGGCCTCCCCCATCCCCCCAGAGGCCTTCCAGAGGCCAGAAACAGCCCATTTTCTGACTTCCGGTGGATCCGTTGGTCCGTTTTTCGCCCTCCCCGGGCTCCAGAGCCTTTCTTGGAGCCTGGGGAGGGAAAAAAATGGCCCAACACGCAAACCGGAAGTTCAGGAATGGACTTCTGGTTTGTGCGTTGGGCTGTTTTTTGCCCTCCGGAGGCTTCAGGAGGCTTCCCTGAAGCCTCCAGAGGGCAAAAAACAGCCAAAAATCAAGGCCAAAAATCAACTGGCCAGCTGCGCATGCACGCTGGAGCTGACAGGGCAAGGCCTTGCGTGCCCTCAGAAATGGTTAGGTTCGCCATCACGGCCCTAAAATGTCCGCAATAGTTTCCGGACCCAACGACACGGAAGACAGCTATTGCGTGCTGTCAAAAAACTGGAGCAGCCACAGAAAAGAGAGAGAAATAGTGAGGTGGAACGTCTGGGTGAGATTATGAGCTTGCTTGAAGTGCAGTGTTTCCTTTATTAGTCTTAACTCCCTGGCTGAAAACTTTTAAAACAAAAAGAACTGCAAAAAGAGAGAGGGGAGGCAGCTTCTGATGTAGCGGCAAAAAAGTGGAGGCCCTTAAATAAACCAAATAATAAATGAAATAATTGACTATGAGAATTGTTTGATGAATAGAAAGCAAATTGGACATAGAGATTTTTCCTTTTTTGCCCTGGGATTTTAATACTGAGTGATTTGGAAAACTCTGAGATTTCCTTTTGGAAAGTTCAGACTTTCCAAATAGAATACCGTGTAATTACTAACTGTAGTGCCATCTAGTGGCACCAGAAGGAAAATCAACTACATTAAATTGAATGAGAGAATAAATAAGACAAACGAGAGTAAGGAAAAGATATAAGATAGGATTGACAAAATATTTAGAGTACACACAAGATATGCAATCAGAAATAACTTGCCTAGAGACTTACATGTAAGATTCATTAAGAAAACCCTAAAGAATGAAATACTGCAAGCATCAAGAAATACTACAATAAAATACAAGTCTAGAGAGATAGTGGTATTGAAGCAAGTTCCAAGGAAGGTTAGAGATATAAGAAAAGAATACCACTAAGAGTTTGATTTAAAAAGGGGTGAGTTTCAGATGGCTTGTGTCAGAAGAGATTTTGGTAAACTGGCAAGAACAAAGACACAGATTACATTATTTTATGAACAATATATAGGATTACAGGAGGGAGAGCTGGAGAGAGAAGAGGGAGGAGCCAAATGCCAGGAAGTTAGGAAGAAAGATCAAAGGGAGATGGAGAAAGAACAGGAAGAGAAAGTGTTAAGAGAAGGAGCAAGGGCAAAGGAGATGAAAGAGCAAAGGGAGGTAAGAATGACTAGATCAACAAAACCTATAAATAAATAAGACATGGTAGAAGAAATAAAAGTAATCTCCATCAACATAAAAGGACTAAATTCGGCAACAAAAAGGGGAAGAATATTTAATAAAATAGAGAAATTGAAATTGGACATTATATGCTTACAGGAAGTACATATTAGAAAGCAACATAGACATTTTTTGGAACAGGCAAAACTAGGCAATTTATATACGACTCTGGCTGACCAAAGCAAAAAGGGAATAGCATTATATATTAGAAAGACAATACAATCAAATATAATTTTTGAAGATAGGGAGGGGAGAATATTGATGGTGGAGATAACGATGAACGTGAGAAAGATATTATTAGTGGCAATATACGTTCCAAATGACAAACAAGAAGAATTTTATGAGAAATTGCACAGAAAGATAATGGAATACGAATAAGAGGACATATGTATATTATGAGACTTTAATGCAATTTCAAATAATGAAATAGATTATAAATCCACAAAAACAAATAAGAAATTGAGAAAAACTCTCCCCAAAACATTTTTTACGATGGCGGAGGAACTAAATTTGCAAGATGTTTGGAGAATAAGACACCTGACAATATACATTTTATTCAAATTGACCCTTGTCATGGTCAAGAATAGACATGATGTGGATGCCAACAGATCTAATAATTAAAAAACTTAAGATTGACATAGAAATAAGCACATGAGCTGACCATAATCCAATAACAATGACTTGGAAGGGACAGAGGAAAAAGGGGAGATGGACATTAAACTCAAAAATGTTGAATGAAAAAAGTTTCCAGAGACTTCCTGTGGTGACGTCAGCGTGCTTGGAATTGAGGAACGGGAGCTCTCCTGACCTCTAACTCTAACTTCTTCGTTTGGGCTCATTTTTGAGTGCTGTGGATCCTGGAGGGACCAACAGATTAAGGGGGAAACTCTGAAGACGCTGGGGTGATAAGGCAAATCCTCCCAGCGGCAGGAGAAACCCACTAAACGGACGAGGAATTATCCTGCCACTTTGTCAGGACCGGAGCAATGGCGACCGCATAAGAAGGAAGCAAAGAGAGAAAGCAGTTGAAATTGAGATATCTGTTACTATTATTGACAACCCAAAGAAGCTTATTACTTATTACCCATATAATTGATACAATTGAGAGACATCTATTTGTATAAGATAACTGTGTGATATATAACTCTAAGATATATGATAATTAAGGATCAAAATAGAATGGAATAATACATAAGAATGTGTAGATATTGAAACGTGATATTAAGGAAGGTTAATTATTGCTAAATACTGAGATATATAATTATTGATAAGATTGATAACATTGATATTGCTGATAAAGTAGAAGTAAAGTAGAACTTATATGCAATTGTGGACAAGGATAAATAGGGGGATAAGAATGGCAACTTCAGGAAAGTTAATTAAAAAAACCACACCTAATATGACTTCAGCAACAACACCCCTCCTCAAATCAAAGATCAATTGAGAGCGCATTGGGACTGGAGAAAGGCGGAAAGATGGCAGAAACAACAGGACCAGCACCAACAATGCAAAGTATGCAATTAATGCTTCAAACGATACAAGAGACGCTTATAAAAAACCAAGAAGTGACAGCTACAAATCATGAAGAGACAAGGAGGAATCATGAAGAAATGAAAAATGAAATGGGAGAACTGAAAGGAAATATTAAAACCGTGGATGACAAAATTGAAAAGATACAGAATGCCTTAGCAATCAATGAACAGAAAATCCAGAACATCGAAACAAAAATAGAACAAACAGATCAGAAGGTGGAAAAAATGGAGCTAGAATATAGACAAGAGAATAAAGAAGTAGAGTTATCAATAATTCGACTTGAAAATGAAAGAGCTGCATTCTATTTAAGATTCCAAAACATACCGGAAGAGAAGGAGGAATATCTGAAAGGGAAAATGATTGGAATCTTCACTGAAATTTTACAGAGAAAAGAACAAGAGTTGAGAGGGGATATTGATGAAGCTTACCGAGTGCATACTAATTATGCCAGAAGACACAGGCTCCCGAGAGAAGTGCATGTAAGATTTGCCAAAAAAACAACCAGAGATGAAGTATACAAAAAAAACAGAGAAGGGACGATTACATATCAGGGAAAAGAGTTGATCACGCTTAAACAGATTCCACAGAGAATTCGTGAACGACGTAGACAATACCAATTTTTAACAAACCAGTTAAATAAAAACAGAATAATGTACAGATGGTTGATACAAGAAGGGGTACTGGTGTCTTGGCAAGGAAAAAGGTATAAGATAGAGAATATAGAAGAAGCGCAGGAATTCTATGAGAAATACTGCACAGGGGAAGAAGAACAAGGAAGTAAAGAGGACCTAGAAAGGGGAAGTCGAGGCCAAGAGGAAGAAACATCAGAAGACAAAGAAAGAAACAGGAAAGAAGAACAGAGGCAAGAAAGAGAGAGAGCAGAAAAGGAGGGCACGAGAGGGAAAAGTCAGATACAAACTAGAAGCAACAAAAAAAAACCCATCTAAAGATGGACCAGGAAATAACAATTATCTCAACAAACTTGAATGGACTGAACGCACCAAAAAAAAGAGCGCAGATGTTTAACAAACTTAAGAAACTGAAGGTAGATATAATCTGCATACAGGAAGTGCATATTAAAGGGGAGCAAAAAACTAGGGAAATTATACACAGCACTAGCAGAAAAAAAAAAAGAGGGATAGCAACCTATATAAAGGAAAAAATAAATTCCAAAGAAGTCTACTCTGATGAAGAAGGCAGGATACTAATGATTGAATTAGAGACAACAGAAAAACCGATATTATTAATAGTCATATATGCACCAAATCAGAAACAAGAGGAATTCTATAGGAAACAACAAAATAACGAATTAGAATATGAAAATCTTTGCTTAATTGGGGATTATAATGCAATAGTGAATTAAAAAATGGACTATGAAAGCAAAAAGAAAAATAAAACGAAAAAAAATACGCTACCCAAATCCTTTTTTGAGATGGTAATGGAATATAAATTACACAATATTTGGAGAGAAAGGCACAAAACAAGAAAGCAATATACCTTTTATTCGAACCCCCATCAGTCACTATCAAGAATTGACATGGCTTGGATTTCATCTGGTCTATGCAATCAAGTAGATGAAATTGAAATAGAAGCAAATGAGTGGGCAGATCACAATCCAATAAAATTAAGATGGAAAGGTCAAAGAAGAAGAAAAAGATGGATGATGAATTCAAATATTATAAACGAAATAGAATACACTCAAATGCTGGAGAAAGAACTAAAACCATTTTTTAGAATAAATAAAAAAGAAGATACCTCAATTCAAAATCTCTGGGACACTATGAAAGAATACACAAGAGGCCTTACGATTGCCTATATGGCGAGGAAAACTAGAAAACAAAAAGAGCAACAAGAATGTATGCAAAAAGAACTTATGGAAGCCGAAGATGAACTCCAGAAAGACCCAAAGAATGAAATTAAAAAAGAAAAAAGAGAGATAATCAAACATAAGCTCAACTTAATAAATCAAAAGGAATTTGCGCAGAAAATTAAAGCAGCCAGACAAAATTACTTTGAACAAGCCAACAAACCTGGACGATGGCTGGCATACAGACTGAAGAATGAAAGAGAAAAAAGGATGATATATCAATTAAAAGATGATGAGGGAAGAATTCAATACAAAGCAGAAGAAAAGAAGAAAATGATTCATAAATACTTCACAAAACTATACACACAAGATCGTATGGAGGAAAACAAAATAAAGCATTATTTAAACACAGCAAAGATAACACCAATCTCAAAAGAGCAAAGGGAGGCGATAAACAGGCCAATAACGTTAGCCGAAGTGGAACTAGTCTTGATAAACCAGAAAAATAATAAAACACCAGGACCAGATGGAATACCGGTGGAGCTATACAAATATAATAAAATAATATTGGAAGAGTTAGGGGTGGAAATGTTTAATGAAGTTTTAGGAAAAGCCAAGATACCGGAATCATGAACAGAAGCAATAATATCGCTAATCCCAAAAGAAGAAACCAGCCTATAAGAAATTCAAAACTACAGGCCAATTTCATTACTAAACTCCAATTATAAAATATTTGCAGCAATTATGGCAGGAAGAATCAAACAGGTTTTAAATGAACGAATACACCCAGACCAAAACGGATTTTTACCCCACAGACACATTAGAAATAATACGAGAATCATCCTAGATATAATAGAGTACTATGAGGCGCATCCAGAAAAACAAATGGTACTGGTTTTCCTTGATGCACAAAAAGCATTTGACAACGTAATCTGGAAATTTATAATAACAATATTGGATGAGATGAAATTCGGTGAAAAATTTATAAAAATGATAGAAGGATTTTATAACAATCAGACAGCCAAAGTTCTGATGAATGGAGAATTAACAGAGAAGATTGAAATAAAAAAAGGAATCAGACAGGGATGCCCCCTCTCTCCTTTGCTGTTTATATTGACTTTGGAAATTTTATTAAATGAAATTCGGAAGGACCAGGGAATAAAAGGTTTAAGACTCAAAAATGAAGAATATAAGGCCCAAGCCTATGCCGATGACCTAGTATTTGTACTAGAGGACCCATTAGAATCCAGTCGGAAATTAATTCAAAAATTAGAAGAATATGGCGAAGTGGCAGGATTAAAGATCAATAAAAACAAAACAAAAATGATAACCGAGAACATGACAAAAAAGCAAGAAGAGGAACTGGAAGTAACAACCAGAATGCAAATAACTAAGAAAGTGAAATACTTGGGGATCTGGGTGTCGGCAAAATATTCCACAATTAAAGATGATAACTATAATAAATTAGTGATACAAATAAAGAAAAAGTTAGAAAATTGGAAAAATATTCAACTATCACTCATGGGACGTATAGCGACAATTAAAATGAATATTCTACCAAGAATCTTATTCCTGTTGCAAGCCGCACCTATTTATCCGGCTAAAAAATTATTTCAAGAATTAAACAAAATTACCGCTAGGTTCATTTGGCAGGGACGAAAAGCGAGGATTAAACTAAAGTCAATGCAAGACAGCAAGGAGAGGGGAGGTTTAGCATTACCAAATTGGGATCTATACGCATCGGCAGTATCAATAACATGGGTGAAGGATTGGATAGAGCTAAAGAATAAAAGAATTTTGACTTTGGAAGGCCATGATTTGCAAGCAGGCTGGCACACATTCCTATGGGATGATAAAAATAAAACGCACAAATATTTTCAAAATCATTTAATTAGAAGAGCGTTATTGCAAAAATGGCTCAAAATAAAAAAAAAAACCCACTATGTGAAAATTCCGAATTGGCTATCACCGACAGAAAGGACGACTCAGCCAAATTTTATAGATTGGAACAAAATGCTAAGATATAGAGACTTAATTGATAGACAGGGAAACTTAAAAACAATTGAAGAATTGGCAGAACAGAACATGAAAGTTGACTGGTTAACTTACCTTCAAATCCAAACTAAATACAATAAAGATACCAAATTATATGACATTGAAACAGAACCACACAAATTGGATAAAATCATTCAAAGCCCAGATAGAAAAATGATAGGGAGAATATATAAATTTCTCCTGAAGTTTAAAATGGAAGAGGAAATTGTGAAAGAACAAATGATAAAATGGGCACAGAACTTTGGATATAATATTGAATTAGACAAATGGGAAAATTTTTGGGGAACAAACTTAAAAATGACACTCTCAGTTGCATACAAGGAAAACCAGTACAAAATGTTTTATAGATGGCACCTGGCACCAACAAGGTTAGCTAAAATATCATCAAATACCTCCCCAAAATGTTGGAAATGCGAATCGATACACGGAACGTATTACCATTTATGGTGGACCTGTGAGGAGGCTAAAAAGTTTTGGAAAAAGATCAAAAATTGGCTGGAGGCAATAACGGGAGTTAAAATAGAATGGAAACCGGAAATCTTCTTATTAGGGATAATGTCTGCAAAATGCAAAAAAGAAATCCAGTATTTAATACTACATATAATAACGGCGGCAAGGATTGCCTATGCCCAGAAATGGAAAAACAAAATAACTCCAAGTGAAGATGAAATAATAAGAAAGGTTATGGACTGTGCTGAAATGGACAAACTAACTAAAGAAATTCAGGGAAAAGAAGAATCAGAATTCTACCAGATATGGGATAAATGGTATAGGTGGATGGAGGAAAGAAACAAGAATCAATGAAGGAATGTAACAAAACTTAAAAATAATAGTTATGGGTAAAATAAGAAAGTTAAGAATGGTGAAACCCAAATAAAACATAATTGAATGGGAAAAAAATAATAAAAATAAAAATAAAAACTTAGTTAATTCTTGGTGATTAATAAGTAGAACGTTGTAGCTGCTTATAGAATGTTTGTGTTTTTAAAATGTTTATTCGTTAACAGATAACCCATCATGACAATAATAATGAAATAATAACTCTAACTGGTAAAAACAATTTGGATATAAACTATAATATGGGACCTGGGGAAAAGATTTACTAATTTTATTAATATTTTTTTTGTTTAGATTTTGTTATAAAGATGCAATCTCTCCTGGGTACTTATAAATTCTAGCAATAAATTTTTGTCTAGATTTATTATAATATAAATATAAATGATTCTAGACAAAAGCATGTTTAAACAAATATAGTTAAATGAGAATGATGGTATATTGATGGTATAAAGATTTTTGATTTAAAATGTACAATTCAATATGAATGAAATATAAAGAATGATTGTAGTAATGCACGAAATTTATTTGTAACCAATCGACATGCTTTCTGGAAGATGTAATGAAGAATGTTTTTGTGTGTTTTTTTTGTTTAATTAAAACAATAAAATAAAAAAATAAAAAAAATAAAAAAAAGTTTCCAGCAATACATGGAAAATGAACTGACAAATTTTTTCCAGGAAAATAGAAAAGAAGACACATCACTACAAAACATATGGGACACCTGTAAAGCATATATCAGAGGCATTGCAATGACATATTTAGGGAAAAAGAATAGACGGAACAGACAAGTTCAAAAGAAGCTGGAACTAGAGTATAAAAGGTGGAGATGGAGCTGCAAAAAGCCCACAAAATAGAAAACTAAAAAATATGATGGAATTGCAAAAGCATAAATTGAATTTGATAGAAAACGAAGAGCTGGCAAATAAAATAAAATCAGCAAAACATTTTTTTTGAAAATGCAAACAAACCAGGTCATTGGCTGGCATACGTACAAGATGAAAAAAGAAAGAGAAAAAAGATTGATAAGCCAATTGATGGATGAAGAAAGGAATGTACAACATCTAAATGAAAAGAAAAAATAATTGAGAACTACTACAACAAATTGTACCAACACGAGAGGGTTCCGGAAGAAAAAATAAGACAATATCTAGAAAAGCCAGAATAACTAAGATCCCAGAAAAATTTAAGAAGGCACTAGAAGAAAGAATAACAATGATGGAGGTAACAGGGGGCATCAAAAGGCAAAAGAAGGGGGAAACACCAGGACCAGATGGGCTACTGGCAGAACTGTGCAAAACATTACAAGAAGTATTAAGTAATGTGTTCTGACCCCCCTTCCTCCGTTGCCCACACAGAACACACACTCCGGAACAGTACAAGGGAACAAGGTTTATTGCACAAACAGACAAGAGGTTCCGTGGCAGCAAGCCACCATGACAAAACTCACAGGAACAGAACACAAAAGCAGCTATCCAGCTTGCCAGGATCCCAGACTAGAGCTTCTGGCATAAGTCTTCTGTTGACTGCTGCGAAGGGCGTCTCCAGAGTCAACCCTTTTATAACCTGAAAAGGGCGCCTCCCAAACAGCAGCTGAGAGCTCTTTACCGCCTAAAATTACGCCCACGCTCCTTGCGTCTGTGGGCGCGCCAGTAACGGGCGTCCAGAAACGCCCTGCTGAGTTCTGACTCACTGTCTCGTGAGTCTTCCCCGCTGCTCCAAGGCATGGCATCGGGAGCCCCCCTCCTCTGGCTCTCACCGCTGCTCCATGCCTCAGGCGCCTCCTGGTGGCCGACCAGACTCTCGGATCCCTGCACAGCATCTGAATCCTGTCCAGGGTCGCCCATCTCCTCTGGAGCTGACTCGTAGGGACTATCACTCTCGGAGTCTGGTGGCAGCGGCAACGGCAACGGCTGGGCCACAACACTATCCCTCACCGCAGGGCCCTTCCCCCGGGCCTGACGCTCGGGATGCGGTCGGGAGGGAAATTGTCCATGATACGCCCGCACCAAAGCTGGAGCATGCACCGCCGTCGCATTGGTCCAGGTCCCCCCGTCCGAGTCCGAGTCCGCCCAGTCGACCAAATACTGGAACCGAACCTTGAGCCATCTCGAGTCATGGATCCGGGTCACCCTGTGCGATGGCTGTGCGTGCACCTCACGTGACGACGACAGGGGCGAAGAGGGACATCGGAGAGGACAATCCAACCGCTCAGGGATCAGGAGCGAGCGATGGAACACCGGGTGCACTCGCATCAAGCGCGGGAGGGTCAGGCGATAGGCCACCGGATTGATAACGGCCTCCACAGGGAACGGCCCCAGATACCGGTGGTCCAACTTCCTCGTAGGCCGGTGGGACGGAAGATGCCGCGTGGACAACCACACGCAATCACCCACGGCCAATTCCGGCACCGCACGGCGAGACCTGTCCACTACTCGCTTGTAATCCTCCTTCGCCTAATTCAAATAGCGGTGCACCATCTGGTGAACCGCCTGAAGCTCAGAGAGGAAATCCTGCGCTGCTGGGGCCAGAGAGTCCTCTGGGGTGAGAGGGAAAAAACAAGGGTGGTACCCGACGTTCGCCATGAAAGGCGTCGTCCGTGTGGAGGAGTGCTGCGAGTTGTTGAACGCAAACTCCGCCACGGCGAGGTACTCCGCCCAATTTTTCTGCTGCTGGTTCACGAAGCAGCGCAGATATTGTTCCAGAATCCCAATCACCTTCTCCGTCCCCCCATCGGTTTCGGGATGGTGCGCCGAGGACAAACAAACTTGGACGTCAAGAGCGGCCATCAGCCCTTTCCAGAACTGGGCCGTGAATTGTGTACCACGATCGGAGACGACCCGGTCAGGTAGGCCGTGCAGCCGGAACACGTGCTGGAGGAACATGCGGGCGGTGGCGCGGGCTGTCGGCAATCTCCGGCAGGGGATGAAATGCGCCATCTTGGTGAGCATGTCCACCACCACTAGGACCGTAGTGAAACTGGACGACGGAGGCAGTTCCGTCAAGAATTCCATGGACACGGCTCCCCAGGGTCTGTCCAGGGTCGGCAATGGCTATAGCAAGCCTGGAGGAGCTCCCGTTGCTGATTTGGCCTGTCGACACTGCACACACGACGTGACGTACGTCTGCACGTCGTGTCGCAGGCGAGGCCACAAAAACGTACGGGAAACCAGGTGCAAGGTTTTGAACAGGACAAAATGTCCCGCTGCCGGAGTGTCATGACACTGGGAGAGAACCAATCCACGGAGCGGTCCTGCAGGCACGTAGAGCCAATCCCGATACCTCAAAAGGTCTTCGTCAAAGGTCCATGGGGATGTCGGCCCTACCATTGCCCGCTGTTGTTCCACCCACTCGTCGTTTCACTGCGCATCCCGTATCAACGACCGTAAATCCACGAGTTCCTGGATTGCAGCGAAAGACTCGACGGGTAGGACCGTCCGGGGGGGAAGTGAATCAGCAGGGTCTGAGTACTCCGGCGTTCTAGACAGGGCATCCGCCCTCTGGTTCAAGGCACTGGGGATATACATGACCTTGAAATGGAACCGGGCAAAAAACAGAGACCACCGGATCTGGCGTTGATTCACCTTCCGCGCTGTTGTCAAAAACTCCAAATTCCGATGGTCTGTCCGGACTTCGACCTGATGCCTGGCCCCCTCCAGGTGATGTCGCCAGGCTTCGAACGCCGCCTTGATAGCCAGCAACTCCTTCTCCCAGATGGTATATTTGCGCTCGGAAGGATTGAGTTTCCGAGAGTAATAGGCGCAAGGGAAAAGGGTGCCATCAGGGGCGTGAGCCTGCAATAACACCGCCCCCACCGCGATGTCAGACGCATCCGCCTCGACTACAAAGGGGCGATGGGGATCAGGGTGTTTCAAGATCGGCTCCTTTGTAAAAGCGCGCTTCAAGGCCACGAACGCTTGTTGTTCCGTGGACCTCCAGTGAAACGGCACTTTCTTTTGCAGGAGCCGAGTGAGGGGCGCGGTCAAGAAAGCAAAGCCGGGGATGAAGGACCGGTAGTAGTTGGCAAACCCGAGGAGTCTCTGAACGTCTTTCATCCGTCGAGGAGATTTCCAACTTCGTAACGCCTCCACCTTGCCTGGCTCCATCGCAATTCCTTCAGGGGATATACGGTGCCCCAGGAACTCGATGGTGGTCTGCCAGAACTGACACTTCTCCAGCTTGGCAAATAAGCGATGCTCTCAAAGTCGCTGCAAGACCTGACGCAAGTGCTGTTGATGATCCTTCCGAGACGTGGAGTAGATCAAGATGTCGTCCAGGTAGATGACGACAAACTGATCCAAAAGGTCCCGAAAGATATCATTCATAAAATGTTGGAAGACAGCTGGGGCATTGGTCAATCCGAACGGCATGACCGTGTACTCGAAATGTCCGTATCGGGTGCCAAAGGCTGTCTTCCATTCGTCCCCCGCCCTGACTCGGACCAGATTGTAAGCCCCACGCAAGTCCAGTTTTGTAAACACCGCGGCCTCCCGGAGCCGCTCCAACAACTCGGGAATCAGAGGCAACGGGTAGCGATTACGGATCGTGATGGTGTTCAAGCGCCGGTAATCGCAACAAAGTCTTAGATCCCCGGTCTTCTTTTTGACGAACAAAACCGGGGCAGACAAGGGCGAAGATGAAGGCCGGATAAAACCCCGGGCAAGGTTCTTGTCATTGAAGTCCCGCAATGCGGCCAACTCCGGTTCAGACATGGAGTATAAGCGGCCCGTCGGGAGTTTCGCATCAGGTACCAGGTCAATGGGACAGTCGTAAGGCCGGTGCGGTGGCAGTTGATCCGCCTCCTGTTCGCTAAAAACATCCGCGAACTCCGCTAAATCCGGCGGCACTGTCACCTCGGCCGAACTGGGCACCTGAGCCGCGCAAACATGACGGGTGTGGTCGACGCATTGCAAGGACGGGAACGAGATCCTGTTCTGCGACCAGTGGATCTGGGGGTCGTGCGCCCGCAGCCAAGCCAAGCCCAACACCACGGGGAAATGCAGACCCGAAGCCACGTAAAATTGGATGGTCTCCTCATGCTCCCCGAGGATCAGGCACAAAGGCTGCGTGGCGTTCTTGATGGGCCCAGACAGAAGCACCCGACCGTCAATGGTCTCCACTCGATTCGGAGGGTCTACCAGGCACAGAGGGACATGATACTTCGTGGCAAACGCTGCATCCATGAAGTTTGTGGTAGCCCCGGAATCGACCAAGGCATGGGCTGGAATTCCCTGCGGACTACCCGACAAGAGAATGTGCGCTGCTAGAATCAGATGCCGTGGAGGCCCCTCCGCCTCTGTTCCGGCCTGTGCCCGACCCGAAGTCTCCCTCAGATCGGGCTTTCCCCGTTTCCCGAGACGGAGGTCCGTCGTTGAGGGGAGGCCGTAGACCGTGCAGCCCCTCTACCTCCCTTCTTGGGGCAAACCGTAGCCAGATGTCCCGGGTCCCCACAGTAAAAACACAACCCCCCTGCACGCCGTCTATCCATCTCCGTGCGTGACAAGCGGGGTCTGGCTGCACCCAACTCCATGGGCTCCTCCCGTGGGACAGGAAGTCGTCCAGCAGGGGGCTCGGCTGAGACAGCAAAGGAGTAGCCCACCGCGCTGCTGTGCCTGAGAGCAAGCTAATAATAAATCCCACCTTCGTCTGGTCGGTGGGAAAGTCCTCCGCTCTCAAGCCAATAAACAACCGGCATTGGCCCAAGAATGCCGAGAAAATTTTCGGACTGCCATCAAACTTATCCGGCATGGCCACTGGGCATTTCCTCCATTGCTGCTGGGGGGGTGGGGGGTTGACAGGAGCAGACAGCTGCGCAACTTGCGCTGTTAGCAAGGCAAGTTGCTGTGCGAAGAGGGCATTCTCCGCCTGGAGTTGCTCCATTACTGCTGAATGGAGATTCGTTTGGGGCAGCAGTCAAACTGTTCTGACCCCCCTTCCTCCGTTGCCCACACAGAACACACACTCCGGAACAGTACAAGGGAACAAGGTTTATTGCACAAACAGACAAGAGGTTCCGTGGCAGCAAGCCACCATGACAAAACTCACAGGAACAGAACACAAAAGCAGCTATCCAGCTTGCCAGGATCCCAGACTAGAGCTTGTGGCATAAGTCTTCTGTTGACTGCTGCGAAGGGCGTATGCAAAGTCAACCCTTTTATAACCTGAAAAGGGCGCCTCCCAAACAGCAGCTGAGAGCTCTTTACCGCCTAAAATTACGCCCACGCTCCTTGCGTCTGTGGGCGCGCCAGTAACGGGCGTCCAGAAACGCCCTGCTGAGTTCTGACTCACTGTCTCGTGAGTCTTCCCTGCTGCTCCAAGGCATGGCAACGGGAGCCCCCCTCCTCTGGCTCTCACCGCTGCTCCATGCCTCAGGCGCCTCCTGGTGGCCGACCAGACTCTCGGATCCCTGCACAGCATCCGAATCCTGTCCAGGGTCGCCCATCTCCTCTGGAGCTGACTAGTAGGGACTATCACTCTCGGAGTCTGGTGGCAGCGGCAACGGCACCGGCTGGGCCACAACAGTAATGTAATGTTGGAACTATTTGATGAGTTATTAAGGGAGGCAAAGGTGCCGGAAACATGAACTGAGGCATATATAACCCTTATACCAAAATAAGAGTCAGACTTACAACAAGTAAAAATTATAGACCTATTTCACTATTAAATGCGGCTTACAAAATCTTTGCATCAATAATTGCAGAAAGAACGAAGAGACTTGTAAATGAATTTATACACATAGACCAAAACCGATTCCTCCCTAAGAGACAGATCAGAGACAACATGTGAATTGTATTAAATACGCTAGACTATTATGAAGCTCACTCAGAGAAGCAAATGGTGTTGTTATTTCTGGATTTCCCAAAAGGCTTTTGACAATGTGAATTGGCAATTTATGATAATGCAATTACAAATGATGGAGTTTGTTGAGGGGTTTATAAATATGATTAAAATGATTTATAATAATCAATAGGCAAAGGTAATGGTAAATGGGGACAGGAAAGGTAGTGAGCACGAAGGGAACCAGGCAATGGTGTCCATTATTGACATTATTATTTATATTGACACTAGAAATTATGAATAGAGAAATAAGACAAAACAAAGAGATAAAAAGGATGAGAGTTAAGAAAGAAGAATATAAATTACAAGCATTTGCTGATGATTTGGTGTTTATTAGGGATGATCCAATAGAAACAGGGCCAAAACTAATTGGAATAATAGAGGAGTATGGAGAAGTAGTAGGCTTGAAGATTAATAAAGATAAAACAAAAATCTTGGTGAAAAATATAACAGAAAAAAGAAAAAAGAGTTAAAGGGGAAACTGGATATACAGGTGGTGAAAAAAGTGAAATATTTGGGCATCCAATTGACATCAAGGTGCGTAACAATAAAGGAATACAACTATTATAAGGTGAGAAAACAAACAGAAATAGACTTGGAAAGATGGAAAAATTTATAACTATCACTAATGGGAAGAATAGCTGTAATAAAGATGAACATATTACCAAGAATGTTATACTTATTCCAAACAATACCAATAAAACTAGAGAAAAATATCTTGAAAGTATGAATAAAATAGTGGGGAAATATATATGGCAAGGGAAAAAAGCAAGAATTAATATAAAAATGTTGCAAGATGTAAGGGCTAGAGGTGGGTTTGGATTACCAAACTGGGAATTGTATTATCAAGCAGTGGTACTAACTTGGATGAAAGAACGGATTTTACTGAGAAATACAAGACTATTGATTTTTTTTTTTTTGAATGCTCCAACACTGGAAGTTTTTTTTCCACCTGTTTTTTTATTTTTAAACATAAAAGACAACATTAAAAATTTTCATCCATTACATACAGCATGTCATTTGGTTACAAGTGTTTTTGCATCCGTATTTTCAATTACATATACAATCACCGTTTTTCCATCCACTATAGCCAAAAATCTCACTTGCATTGTACAGCATATGTTCAATTACGATTAATATTTCTTTCTTTTCAATAAGCTTAATTCTCTTACATTCTTAATTGTCTGCTTAACAACAACATACCTTTATGCAATCATTGTCTCATTTTAAATATTTTTACAGTATAGATGTCAAGCGTTCTAAATACCATGTATGAAATCAATCAGAGACCAGGCAGAATCATCCTTAAAGGTCCAATTTATTCATACAGGCAAGTTAGCACATCTATGGAATTCCAACTCTAATGTTCTTCCTGGAATTCCACCCAGTTGAAAGTTCATGATCTATCCCCACACCCACAAATCCATCACATGTTCCAATCATCATCTTCCACGCTGGCATCTACACCCCTCTGCTTCCGGTCAAGTGTCGAGGTGCGGAGACAAAAGATGACCTTGAGCTTCTATAGAAGAATGACAACAATACATTCCACAAATCCTACTCCTTTCTATTCCCCCCTCCGAACTACTACACTAATGAAACACATAGAAAATTATAAGAAAGTGTGGCAGGCCAAAGATCCTAAAAGAAACATAACTAGAGGCCTGACAGGCGGCCTCTCCTCAGAAGAAAAACGTTTCCTGTAAAGAGAATAACATAAAAGTTAACATAACAAAATTAACCACCACTTCTCCACCCAGGGAACCCCTTTGACTTATCGGGAAACTTCCCATTGAATTGCTTTACTAACTTCTCCACTTTTAGGTTCCCACATTTCACCCAAATACCTTCAGACCAAGGGTAACCCTTCCAGTGCACTAAGTACTGTAAGCGACCTCTATTCAGCCTGGAATCTACGATTTTTTCCACCTCAGATTGTGTTTCCCTTTCTATTACTACAGGAGGAGATTGAGCTTGGGTGGATGCTCTTATGTTAGATCCAATTACTGGTTTCAACAAGCTACAATGAAATTCTGGGTCAATTTCCCTAGACTTCTGGGTAGACTGAGTTGAACTGTAACTGGGTTAACTATCTTCACTATTGGGAATGGACCTAGAAAATTTGGACCCAATTCCTTGCTAGGCATTCCTAATCTTATGTATTTGGTAGACACAAAAACTTCGTCGCCCAAAAGGAAGGGGTTTTGGTGCGAGCGATGTTGATCAGCTTGTTTCTTGTAGGCTTCTGCCGCAACTGCTAGAGCCTTCTTCGTATTCTCCCATCCTTTCTTTAGCATGTCCATTCATTCATTCAAAAACATGGAGGAGGGTGGTTCTCTCGGCAGCTCAGGTATGGCAACAATTTCCATGCCACTGGTAATCTGGAAACTCGCTAATCCTGTGCTGCTGTGGACCGCATCGTTGTATGCCACTTCGGCGAAGGGTAGCAAGTCTGACCAGTTGTCTTGTTGATAGTCCACAAAACACCTGATGTATTGTTCCACCACCGCATTGTCTCTCTCTGCTGCGCAGTTCATGCTGGGATGAACCTCTGAGCTCAGTTCTTGTGTGGATCCAATGGATCTCAGGACCTCTCTCCAGAACTTGGCTGTGAACTGGACTCCGCGGTCTGAAATGATCCGCTTGGGTACTCCGTGCAGGCAATAAATGTGTTTCACAAACATTTTCGCTAATTTCTTTGCGGATGGCAATCCTGAGCAAGCAATGAAGTGTGCCTGCTTAGAAACCAAATCAATAACTGTCCAGATTACTTTATTCCCACTGCTGTCTGGGAGTTCCACGATGAAGTCCATTGTGACCTCTTCCCATGGTCAGTTAGGGCTCTCTGCTGCAGGTGCTGTAGGTTCTGGGCTCTTGGATTCAATCATCCACGGCTGGCCCTTTTCCTCCTCCGAGGCCTCCCCCTTGGTAGGACTTTTCATCACCTTAAGTTGGGGATCCTCTTCCAGAGGTCATTTGGGCTTTTCCCCCTCTGAGGCCTCCCCTTTAGTTGGACTCCTTGTCACCTTAAGTTGGGGATCCTCCTCCGGAGATTGTTTGCCCTTTTCCTCTTCCGAGGCCTTCCCCTTGGTAGGACACTTCGTCCCCTTAAGTTGGGGATCCTCTTCCAGAGGTTGTTGGCCCAGATGACTCTTCTGTGGTGGCATCTGGGACCCTCTCTTTACCGCCGTGGTGGTTGGTGTGCACGGTTGTGGCATTGGGGCTGTAGCCAAGCACTCTGACGCTCTGTGGCCAGGTTGACAGCAATGGTGGCATTTTATTGACCCCCACGAGGAATGGAACCTAGTTACATCTCTAACCTTAGCAACCGTTTCATCACATTGGCTGGCTCTCCAACTTGCAGCTTCCCCCTTGGTAAACCCTTCTTCCATGGTGGAGATTGCTTCTCTGTAGGAAGGTGGGGTAAGAACCTTTTGGGGCATTGCAGGTGCACATTTTCCTGCCATACATCCTGCAGGCCTCTCTTTGGTAATCCCTTCTTCCCCTTTGGAGATTGCTTCTCTGTAGGGAGGTGGGGTAAGAACCATTTGGGGCCTTGCAGGGGAGACTGGAACCGGTGGGGAGGTCAATCCCTCGGTTGGCCACTGCCCAGTTTTCTGCCATGGTGCCATCTGCTGAGGGAGGGCAGGTGCCCACTGGCATTCCTCCCATCCATGACCTGGGGTTAAGACCCATCCCGGGGTTGCCTGCTTCACAGGTTGCAGCTCAACCAATGATGGCTGGCTAGGGGGTTTTATGTGCCAAGGACCCTCCTGCTGGCTTGGAGGAGTTATGGGTCAAGTAGGTGCCCTCTGATGGCTTGGAGGATTTTCCCATGCTGATGGCCATGGATTTGCCCACTGGAATCTTTTCCATCCATGCCCTGGGAAGAAAGCCCAATTTGGTGGTGCTTCATTCACTGGTTGTAGCCCAATTTGTGGTTGGCAAGTGAAAGATGCTGGCCAAATCCCTTCTTGCTGTCTGGGTTGAAATTCCCATTTTAATAGGGAATCTGTCTCCCACTCAGTTGAAGGGTAATAAGCCATTTCATTTATTGCTGTCTGGAAGGAGTCAAAATCTCCAATCCAGGTTTTTTTTCAAGCCTTGCTTCCAAGCTGGGGGGAAGGAGGGGGAGCATGCACTCATGTTTAGTTGTCCGAAATGGTCTGGGAAGCCCATCAGAGATGACTGCGTGGGGATGGCTGGAATCTCCATTCCTTTCATCTTCTGACCGGGTGTAGAAAAGTCTTTTCCAGCCCCTTCCGTCCTCTTGCCAGATGCAATAAATCTGGAAGCAGATTCCTTTTGCCTTTGAAGCGTTGGCTCTCAGCTTCTTATCACCAAAAGCTTTCTCATTATTTCTTCACTGATATTTTACACTGTCCCGGTCAGCGTTGGGAATTCAGCACCCCCGATCACCAGCCCCTCTCCCTTTGCGAGGGGGAGGGTGCTGGTGCTTTATTTTAAAGGTAGAGTTGGAATAATGTCAAGCGTTCTAAATACCATGTATGAAATCAATCAGAGACCAGGCAGAATCATCCTTAAAGGTCCAATTTATTCATAAAGGCAAGTTAGCACGTCTATGGAATTCCAACTCTAATGTTCTTCCTGGAATTCCACCCAGTTGAAAGTTCATGATCTATCCCCACACCCACAAATCCATCACATGTTCCAATCATCATCTTCCATGCTGGCATCTACACCCCTCTGCTTCCGGTCAGGTGTCGAGGTGCGGAGACAAAAGATGACCTTGAGCTTCTATCAAAGAATGACAACAATACATTCCACAAATCCTACTCCTTTCTATTCCCCCCTCCGAACTACTACACTAATGAAACACATAGAAAATTATAAGAAAGTGTGGCAGGCCAAAGATCCTAAAAGAAACATAACTACAGGCCTGACAATAGAAGAATTTACCAAGTGTTTATGTTTATATATCTTTCACTACTTTCAACAGGATATCTTTATGGTATGCACTTAGAGTTATATATTATATTACCAATCTTCTATCAAATGTACATTGGTTCATTTATTATCTTTATCCTTCATTTTATAACTAAAAATTCTAAATTATTCATATATATGTCAGTGTTTTATTGTATTATTGTTAGTCTAACAAGATTATTATATTTTTGCTTTTCTCCTTCAATTAAAACATTGTATCGTTATTAGTCTATTAACAACATTATTGTATTCTCACTTTTCTCCTTCAATTAAAACATAAATAAAACATTTTTCATGTCCAGGTTCTTTTTTCCAGCCACTGATAAAACAAATCCCATATCTTATAAAATTGCTTGTCTTCTTGTTCTCTAATTTCCAATGTCAATTTGCTCATTTCAGCGCACTCCATTATCTTTTGAATACCTTCTTCCTGTTTTGGTATCATTTTGTTTTTCCAGTTTTTTGCAAATATGATTCTAGCTGCTGTTAAAACATTTCGAATCAAATATTTTAAGTCTTTGTTGTAAATTTCTGGTATAATTCCCAGGAAAAAGATCTCTGGTTTGAGGTCTATGTGTTTATGTATCATTTTCTCTAACCACATGTGCATTTTAGTCCAGTATCTTTTAGCTTCAATGCAAGTCCACCACATGTGGTAGTATGAACCCGGTATCTGATGACATTTCCAACACTTTTCCGATTTATTCTTGGACATTCTTGCAATTCTCGTTGGGGATAGATGCCACCTGTAAAACATCTTATACAAATTTTCTCTATATGCAGTTGACATTGTCATTTTATAATTTTGAGACCACAGTTTCTGCCATTTTTCTAAGTCTATCCCATACCCAAAGTTTTTCCCCCAAGCTATCATAGTATCTTTAACTTGTTCCTCTTGTAATTTAGTCTCTAATAAATATCCATATAATTTTTAATTACTTTTTCATCAGTACCAATTAAAATTTTATCTAACTCAGTCATTTCATTGTAAAGACCTATTGATTTTCTAACTTCATTATATCTAGATTGTATCTGTAAGTATCATGAATACCAATTCATTTCTATTCCTTCTTGTTTCAACTCTTGAATAGATTTGAGTTCACCCTCTGTATTCAATATTTCAACATATCTTACTGTTTGTTCCTTTTTATATATTATTGGATATGAAAATGCTTCAATAGTTGATATCCAGGCTGGAGTTTTTAAGTAGTGTAATCTTTTAACCTTTTCCCAGTTTAATAACAAGGCCTCCCTTATATAATGTCTTCTAAAATAACCATGTGCTTTAGTTCCCTTATACCCATAAAAAAGCATGCCATCCTGTTCTGACCCCCTCCTCTTGTATACCAAGACACTCTGACACAAAGTCTCTTCAAAGATGTTTATTGACATACAGGTTCCACCTTGGCAGCAATCCAGCCTGCCAAGGTCAAGATAGCACTCTGGGCAGCAATCCAGCTACAGCGACACCCCTTGGCAGCAATCCAGCTACCAAGCTCCAGATAATCACTTTAGCAGCCAAGGTCCAGGGAACAGATTGACAGTAATCCAGGTAAAACCTTTAGCAGCAATCCAGCCTGCCAAAGTACGACACAGATCTGAGCTTCTCCAACTCCAATGATCAGTTGATTCCTGCAAAGGGTGTGTCCACAAGCAGTCCCTTTATAGTCTGGAGAGGAGTCTAATGATCAGCAGCTGAGAGCCATTATGTCCTATAATTGCTCAATTGCTCCTTACGCCGGGTAGCACGTCGGTAACGAGCATCTAATAGCTCACTGCTGATATCTGACTCACTGTCCTGTGACTCCTCCCCACTGCTCCAAGGCATGACATCAGGAGCCCCCTTCCTTTGGCTTTCACCACTGCTCCATGCCTCAGGCGCCCCCTGGTGGCCAACCAGCCTCTCTGCACCCTGCTCAGCGTCGGAACCCTGTCCAGGGTCCCCCACCTCCTCTTGAGCCGACTCAAAGGACACCTCGCTGTCGGAGTCTGGTGGCAACTCCAACGGCTCCTGCTGGGCCACAACACTATCCCTCACCGCAGGGCCCTTCCCCCGGGCCTGACGCTCGGGATGCGGTCGGGAGGGAAATCGTCCATGATAGGCCCGCACCAAAGCTGGAGCATGCACCGCCGTCGCATCGGTCCAGGTCCCCCCGTCCGAGTCCTCGTCCGCCCAGTCGACCAAATACTGGAACCGACCCTTGAGCCATCTCAAGTCACGGATCCGGGTCACTCTGTGCGATGGCCGTGCGTGCACCTCAGGCGACGACAGCAGGGGCGAAGAGGGACGTCGGAGAGGACAATCCGACCGCTCAGGGATCAGGAGCGAGCGATGGAACACCGGGTGTACTCGCATCGAGCGCGGGAGGGTCAGGCGATAGGCCACCGGATTGATAACGGCCTCCACAGGGAACGGCCCCAGATACCGGTGGTCCAACTTCCTCGTAGGCCGGTGGGACGGAAGATGCCGCGTGGACAACCACACGCGATCACCCACTGCCAATTCCGGCACCGCACGGCGAGACCTGTCCGCCACCCGCTTGTAATCCTCCTTCGCCTGATTCAAGTAGCGGCGCACCATCTGGTGAACCGCCTGAAGCTCAGAGAGGAAATCCTGCGCTGCGGGGACCGGAGAGTCCACGTGGGTGAGAGGGAAAAAACGAGGGTGGTACCCGACGTTCGCCATGAAAGGCGTCGTCCGTGTGGAGGAGTGCTGCGAGTTGTTGAACGCAAACTCCACCACGGCGAGGTACTCCGCCCAATTGTTCTGCTGCTGGTTCACGAAGCAGCGCAGATATTGTTCCAGAATCCCAATCACCTTCTCCGTCCCTCCATCGGTTTCGGGATGGTGCGCCGAGGACAGACAAACTTGAACGTCAAGAGCGGCCATCAGCCCTTTCCAGAACTGGGCCGTGAATTGTGTACCACGATCGGAGACGACCCGGTCAGGTAGGCCGTGCAGCCGGAACACGTGCTGGAGGAACATGCGGGCGGTGGCGCGGGCTGTCGGCAATCTCCGGCAGGGGATGAAATGCGCCATCTTGGTGAGCATGTCCACCACCACTAGGACCGTAGTGAAACCGGACGACGGAGGCAGTTCCGTCAAGAAGTCCATGGACACGGCTCCCCAGGGTCTGTCCGGGGTCGGCAATGGCTGTAGCAAGCCTGGAGGAGCTCCCGTCGCTGATTTGGCCTGTCGACACTGCACACATGACGTGACGTACGTCTGCACGTCGTGTCGCAGGCGAGGCCACCAAAACGTACGGGAAACCAGGTGCAAAGTTTTGAACAGGCCAAAGTGTCCCGCTGCCGGAATGTCATGACATTGGGATAGAACCAATCCACGGAGCGGTCCTGCAGGCACGTAGAGCCGATCCCGATACCTCAAAAGGTCCTCGTCAAAGGTCCACGGGGATGTCGGCCCTACCTCTGCCCGCCGTTGTTCTACCCACTCGTCGTTTCGCTGCGCATTCCGTATCAACGACCGTAAATCCACGGGTTCCTGGATTGCAGCGAAGGACTCGACGGGTAGGACCGTCCGGGGGGGCAGTGAATCAGCAGGGTCTGAGTACTCCGGCTTTCTAGACAGGGCATCCGCCCTCTGGTTCAAGGCACTGGGGATATACGTGACCTTGAAGTGGAACCGGGCAAAAAACAGAGACCACCGGATCTGGCGTTGATTGAGCTTCCGCGCTGTTGTCAAAAACTCCAGATTCCGATGGTCTGTCCGGACTTCGACCTGATGCCTGGCCCCCTCCAGGTGATGTCGCCAGGCTTCGAACGCCGCCTTGATAGCCAGCAACTCCTTCTCCCAGATGGTATACAATACAATACAATAGTAGAGTTGGAAGGGACCTTGGAGGTCTTCTAGTCCAACCCCCTGCCTAGGCAGGAAACCCTATACCGTTTCAGACAAATAGCTATCCAACATCTTCTTAAAGACTTCCAGTGTTGGGGCATTCACAACTTCTGGAGGCAAGCTGTTCCACTGATTAATTGTTCTCACTGTCAGGAAATTTCTCCTCAGTTCTAAGTTGCTTCTCTCCTTGATTAGTTTCCACCCATTGCTTCTTGTTCTACCCTCAGGTGCTTTGGAGAATAGTTTGACTCCCTCTTCTTTGTGGCAACCTCTGAGATATTGGAATAATGCTATCATGTCTCCCCTAGTCCTTCTTTCTCTTAAGCTAAACATACCCAGTTCCTGCAACCGTTCTTCATATGTTTTAGTCTCCAGTCCCCTAATCATCTTTGTTGCTCTTCTCTGCACTCTTTCTAGAGTCTCCACATCTTTTTTACATCGTGGCGACCAGAACTGAATGCAGTATTCCAAGTGTGGCCTTACCAAGGCATTATAAAGTGGTATTAACACTTCACGTGATCTTGATTCTATCCCTCTGTTGATGCAGCCTAGAACTGTGTTGGCTTTTTTGGCAGCTGCTGCACACTGCTGGCTCATATTTAAATGGTTGTCCACTAGGACTCCAAGATCCCTTTCACAGTTACTACTACTCAGTAAGGTATCACCTATACTGTACCTGTGCATTCCGTTTTTGTTGCCTAAATGTAGAACCTTACTCTTTTCACCATTGAATTTCATTTTATTAGATAGTGCCCAATGTTCAAGTTTGTCAAGATCCTTCTGTATCTTAAGCCTATCTTCTGGAGTGTTGGCTATTCCTGCCAGCTTGGTATCATCTGCAAATTTGATGAGTTCCCCATTTATTCCCTCATCCAAATCATTGATGAAGATGTTGAAGAGTACTGGGCCTAAAACAGAGCCTTGGGGTACTCCACTGCATACTTCCCTCCATGTAGATGCAGTTCCATTGAGAACTACACGTTGAGTGCGGTTGGTCAGCCAGTTACCAATCCATCTGGTGGTGATGCTGTCTAACCCACATTCTTCTACTTTATCTAGTAGTAGGTTATGGTCTACCTTATCAAAAGCCTTACTGAAGTCCAAGTAAACTATATCAACGGCATTCCTCTGGTCCACTAATTTTGTCACATTATCAAAGAATGCAATAAGATTAGTCTGGCATGATCTGTTTTTGACAAATCCATGTTGGCTTTTGGCTATTACTTTGTTTGCTTCTAGGTGTTCGCAAATTCGTTGCTTGATTATTTTTTCCAGAATCTTTCCTGGTATTGAGGTTAGGCTGATAGGTCTGTAGTTTCCTGGATCTAATTTTTTCCCTTTTTTGAAGATGGGAACCACATCAGCTCTTTTCCAGTCCTCTGGTAGTTCCCCGGTGTTCCAGGATCTCTGAAAGATATAATTCAGTGGTTCTGAGATCTCGTCTGCTAGTTCCTTCAGAACTCTGGGATGTAATCCATCCGGTCCTGGTCATTTGAACTCATCTAGGGTAGACAGGTGCTCACTTACCATTTTCTTCCCTATTTCAATTTGTGTTCCTAATTTTGTGGTGCTGCTTTTGATAGGTTGGACTGTTTTATCCCTTTGTGTAAAGACAGATGCAAAACATGAGTTAAATAGTTCTGCTTTCTCCCTGTTGCTTGTCGCCTTCTTGCCACTTTCTCCTAGCAATGGACCAATTGTTTCCTTAACTTTTTTTCTTGTTTTTAACATGTTGGAAGAAGCTTTTTTTGTTAATTTTTACTTTTGTGGCAAGCCTTTCTTCATTGTGAGCCTTAGCTTTCCTCACTTCATCTTTACAGGCTCGGGCTATTTGCTGATATTCTGCCTTAGTTATGTCCCCCTCCTTCCACTTTTTATACTTACTTTTTTTGTCTTTCAGTTTGTCAGATAGTTGTTTATGCAGCCATGCTGGTTTCTTTTGGGAGCTGTTGTTTTTCTTCTTCATTGGTATTGTGTTAGACTGGGCTTTTCTAATCTCATTTTTCAAAATTTCCCAAGCTTCTTGAGTTGTTTTCCCCTCGAGGATTCTCATCCATGGAATTTTTCCCAAGCTCTCTCTAAGTTTATTGAAATTAGCTTTCTTAAAGTCCAAGACTCTAGTTTGACTTTGTTCTACTACTTGTGTTTGGATAATGTTGAATTCCAATATTGCATGGTCACTTGCCCCCAGGGTTCCTATGGCTTCAACACCTTCTATCATTTCCTCTCTGTTAGTGAGAATTAAGTCCAGTATGGCTGGTATAATTGCGCTCGGAAGGATTGAGTTTCCGAGAGTAATAGGCGCAAGGGAAAAGGGTGCCATCAGGGGCGTGAGCCTGCAATAACACCGCCCCCACCGCGATGTCGGACGCATCCGCCTCGACTACAAAGGGGCGATGGGGATCAGGGTGTTTCAAGATCGGCTCCTTTGTAAAAGCGCGCTTCAAGGCCACGAACGCTTGTTGTTCCGTGGACCCCCAGTGAAACGGCACTTTCTTTTGCAGGAGCCGAGTGAGGGGCGCGGTCAAGAAAGCAAAGCCGGGGATGAAGGACCGGTAGTAGTTGGCAAACCCGAGGAGTCTCTGAACGTCTTTCATCCGTCGAGGAGATTGCCAACTTCGTAATGCCTCCACCTTGCCTGGCTCCATCGCAATTCCTTCAGGGGATATACGGTGCCCCAGGAACTCGATGGTGGTCTGCCAGAACTGACACTTCTCCAGCTTGGCAAATAAGCGATGCTTTTGAAGGCGCTGCAAGACCTGACGCAAGTGCTGTTGATGATCCTTCCGAGACGTGGAGTAGATCAAGATGTCGTCCAGGTAGATGACGACAAACTGATCCAAAAGGTCCCGAAAGATATCGTTCATAAAATGTTGGAAGACAGCTGGGGCATTGGTCAACCCGAACGGCATGACCGTATACTCGAAATGTCCGTATCGGGTACCAAAGGCTGTCTTCCATTCATCCCCCGCTCTGACTCGACCCAGATTGTAAGCTCCACGTAAGTCCAGTTTTGTAAACACCGCGGCCTCCCCGAGCCGCTCCAACAACTCGGGAATCAGAGGCAACGGGTAGCGATTACGGATCGTGATGGCGTTCAAGCGCCGGTAATCGCAACAAAGTCTTAGATCCCCGGTCTTCTTTTTGACGAACAAAACCGGGGCAGACAAGGGCGAAGACGAAGGCCGGATAAAACCCCGGGCAAGGTTCTTGTCATTGAAGTCCCGCAATGCGGCCAACTCCGGTTCAGACATGGAGTATAGGCGGCCCGTCGGGAGTTTCGCATCAGGTACCAGGTCAATGGGACAGTCGCAAGGCCGGTGCGGTGGCAGTTGGTCCGCCCCCTGTTCGGTAAACACGTCCGCGAACTCCGCTAAACCCGGCGGCACTGTCACCTCGGCCGAACTGGGCACCTGAGCCGCGCAAACATGACGGGTGTGGTCCACGCATTGCAAGGACGGGAACGAGATGCGGTTCTGCGACCAGTGGATCTGGGGATCATGCGCCCGCAGCCAAGCCAGGCCCAACACCACAGGAAAATGCAGACCCGAAGCCACGTAAAATTGGATGGCCTCCTCATGCTCCCCGAGGATCAGGCACAAAGGCTGCGTGGCGTTCTTGATGGGCCCAGACAGAAGCACCCGACCGTCAATGGTCTCCACTCGCATCGGAGGGTCCACCGGGCACAGAGGGACGTGATATTTCGTGACAAACGCTGCATCCATAAAGTTCATGGTAGCCCCGGAATCGACCAAGGCATGGGCTGGAATTCCCTGCGGACTACCCGACGAGAATGTGCACTGCAAGAATCAGATGTCGTGGAGGCCCCTCCGCCTCTGTTCCGGCCTGTGCCCGACCCGAAGTCTCCCTCAGAGTGGGCCTCGCCCATTTCCCAACACGTTGCTGAGGGGAGGCCGCAGTCCGCACAGCCCCCCTACCCTTTTTGGGGCAAACCAAAGCCAAGTGTCCAAAATCCCCACAATAGAAACACAACCCCCCTGCACGCCGTCTGTCCATCTCCGTGCGCAACAAGCGGGGTTTGGCGGCACCCAACTCCATGGGCTCCTCCCGTGTAACTGCAGTCTCGTGAGGGACCGGCATCCTTTTGGTCTCCTGGGACACGCGGCGAGGCCTCCGCCTCTGCAGCCGGGCGTCTATCCGGAGGCACAAATGAACCAACGCGTCGAACGTTGGAGGCCTGTCCACCCTCACAAGCTCGTCCTGCAGGCCATCTGATAGGCCATCCTGGAAAGTGTCCATAAGGGCTGGCTCATTCCAAGCAGAGTCCTGACTAAGCAGCCGGAATTCGCTGACATAATCCTGCAAAGAACCACGCCCTTGGTGCAACTCTTTCAGGAGTCTGGTGGCTGTTTCCCCCTTAATGGGATCTTCAAACATCAGCCGGAGATGGTTACAAAAACCCTGAAAATCATCCAGCAGGGGGCTCGGTTGAGAGAGCAATGGAGTGGCCCACCTCGCTGCTGTGCCTGAGAGCAAGCTGATGATAAATCCCACCTTCGTCCGGTCAGTGGGAAAGTCCTCCGCTCTCAAGCTGATAAACAGCTGGCATTGGCCCAAGAATGCTGCAAACATAGCTTGTTTGCCATCAAACTTGTCTGGTGTAGCCACTGGACATTTCCTCCTTGGCTGGGGGGGGGGGGAGTTTGCAAGCCCCTGAACCTGAGAGACCTGACCAGCCAGCAAAGCAATCAGTTGAGCCAACTGGGCCGTCTCAGCCTGTAGGTGCTCCATTGCAACTTAATGGAGTTTTGTTTGGGGCAGGAATCAATCTGTTCTGACCCCCTCCTCTTGTATACCAAGACACTCCGACACAAAGTCTCTTCAAAGATGTTTATTGACATACAGGTTCCACCTTGGCAGCAATCCAGCCTGCCAAGGTCAAGATAGCACTCTGGGCAGCAATCCAGCTACAGCGACACCCCTTGGCAGCAATCCAGCTACCAAGCTCCAGATAATCACTTTAGCAGCCAAGGTCCAGGGAACAGATTGACAGTAATCCAGGTAAAACCTTTAGCAGCAATCCAGCCTGCCAAAGTACGACACAGATCTGAGCTTCTCCAACTCCAATGATCAGTTGATTCCTGCAAAGGGTGTGTCCACAAGCAGTCCCTTTATAGTCTGGAGAGGAGTCTAATGATCAGCAGCTGAGAGCCATTATGTCCTATAATTGCTCAATTGCTCCTTACGCCGGGTAGCACGTCGGTAACGAGCATCTAATAGCTCACTGCTGATATCTGACTCACTGTCCTGTGACTCCTCCCCACTGCTCCAAGGCATGACATCAGGAGCCCCCTTCCTTTGGCTTTCACCACTGCTCCATGCCTCAGGCACCCCCTGGTGGCCAACCAGCCTCTCTGCGCCCTGCTCAGCGTCGGAACCCTGTCCAGGTTCCCCCACCTCCTCTTGAGCCGACTCAAAGGACACCTCGCTGTCGGAGCCTGGTGGCAACTCCAACGGCTCCTGCTGGGCCACAACACCATCCCAACAATAAATCATGACCCTCTATATTCAATAATCTGGAATTTTTTAGTGTTACCCACTCCTTAATCCACATCAGGTTTGCTGCTTGATAATATAACTCCCAGTCAGGTAGGCCCAGTCCTCCTCTTCTTCTAGCATCTTGTAGCAATTTAAGTTTTATTCTTGCTTTTTTCCCTTGCCAAATAAACTTCAAGACTATTTTATTTAGGTCTTCAAAAAAGTCCTTGCCTAATCTAATTGGAATTGTCTGGAACAGATATAAAATTCTAGGTAAAATGTTCATATTTTTTTTTGAAAAAAAGTTTTTTATTGGTTTTACAAAATTTTAAGGAAAGGGGTATGGATACAAATTTTGACAGCTACATGGTGCAGGAAATGGTATTCCCCCCAAGTCTCATAACCTTTACAAAATGATAAACAAAATGTTATTGCTTAACTAAATCTTGACAGCTTATTTTTACATTGTATCTTTCAATAAATTCAATCATTTACTTTGTATCTAACAAAAAGATTCATTGTATCAGCAATTGCAATGTTTTTCTAACTTACTTTTGTGATCAGAGTCTTCTCATTGTTGCCTCTTCCCCCCCCCCCGCCTGCCAGCAAAGCCTCGGCCCCTCCCTCCTTCATATCTTGTGTACTGTCTTCCGCTTTGTCAAGGAGAGCTTTGTTTTTTTTCCATGAAGGCCTCCGCCTCCATAATTGTATTAATTCTAACTCTGCCGCCCTCCCAGAAAATCAACATACCTTCTGGCAATAGCCACCGAAACCAGAATCCGTTATCAAATAATTTTTTTGCTAATGGTGAATATTTTTTCCTCTTATCTCTTACTTTCTTTGGGATTTGTTTCAGGATGGCTATCTCTTTGTCCTTGTATTTTAATGTTTGCCCCCTTTGTGCCCCCAGAATCTCATCTCTTGTAGCCTTTCTAAGAAATTTAATATGAACCTCTCTTGGAACATTGTGTGTTCTAGCATAAGCTGAATTAACTCTATAAACCAAGTCAATATCCCATCCTAGCTGCTGTTTGTCTTTTTTAATATATTCAGCTAACATTGTTGTCATGATCTCCTTCAAGTCTTCATTGTCAGTCTCAATTACGTTTTGAAATCTAAGGAAAAAAGACATCCTTTCAAATTCCATTTTTATCATGTGGTTCTCAAGTTCTAAATTTCCTCTCTGGACCACCCTCACCTCCCCCCTCATCTCAGTTGTCCCCTCCTCCAGAACGTCTAGTCTTTGCTTGTTTTGTGCAGTTTGGTTTTGATTTTCTCTGAGTTGTTCATTCATTTCTCTCATTTGATTTTTTAGTTCATCCTGCCCTTTTAAAATCTTTTGAAGCAGCTGGTGAGTTACTGATTCCTCTTCAGGGGCTTTAGGTTGTAGAAACGATGTTAGTGACTGTTGTCCAATTGGGCTGGATGTTGAAGATGCTGGAGCAGAACCTGGCTTCCCAGGTGGTGGTTTCTTCGGAGCCATCGTAAAAAAAAAACTCAGAGATATCTATGTCCATACAAAGAAATGGCGACTGTGGAAAAGCACAACCAAGAGAGACCACGAGGCATACAGTCCTGACAGGAATAGAGACCTTTTATATAGTTCAAATCCAGTCAATTAAGTCAGTTATTCCATATCCAAGATACTATGTCGCAAGAGATGTTTCTGAGAGTCACGGAGGCAAAAGAACAATGCCAGCAATTTTCATAGGGGAAGTCTAATTTCAAACAGTATAAAGACGGAGGAAGTGTGCCATCTTGCTTCGCCAGCACCGGAGGTCAGGAAGCAACAAGTCAAAAGTTTTCAAAGTTTTTAAAGGAGTCAGATCATTACTTTTCTTTCACAATTGCATTGAGAAAGTCATTTTGCCATTGCTTATAACGAGTGTGATTCCTTTTAAAACTCTCTCTCTCTCCTCCGAGAGAGAGGAGATAAATCCAAAGCCGCTTTTCCGAGGGGGGGGGAATCCCCTTCCCTCCAATCACACTTCCCAGGAGAAGATTGAAAGTCTTTTAAAAAGCTGATGTTCATTCATTTAAATATCAAAAGAAGAATTGGGGAGGATTCCCATCTCACCGCACTTCAGCTGTAGCCTTCAAATTGTCAATCATCCAGCTGCCTCGAAATGAAAGCGCACGGGAGCATAGGAGCTCCGTCGCGCACCCCCTCTCGCTTCTCGGCTCCTGGGGCAATGCCAGAGACCCCCCCGTGGCCGCCACCGATCCATGGGACCCCCAGCAAGCAGCCCCTAAGGCAGGGCGCCACTTCAAGGCACCCTGTGCCCCCCCCCAAGCCGAGGGGAGCCCACCAAGAAAGCTCAGGGCGGACAACATGTCCGTCGCTCTCAACAACCGGAAGCAGAATCTAGGTAAAATGTTCATTTTAATTGTAGAGATTCTTCCTAACATTGATAGTTGCAGATTTTGTCATTTCAACAAATCAGTCGCAATTTGTTGTTTTAATCTAATATAATTATCCTCCTTAAGAGTGCTACATCTAGTTGATAAGTATATCCCCAAATATTTAACCTTACTTGTGATTTGAATCTGCAAAGCTTCTTCCAACTCTTTCTTTCGTCTTAATGGTATGTTCTTTGTCAAAATCTTTGTTTTGTCTTTATATATTTTCAAGCCTGCTACTTTTCCATACTCCTCTATTCTTTCCAACAATTTGGGTGCTGTCTCAAATGGGTCTTCAAGAATAAATACCAAATCATCTGCAAATGCTTGTAGCTTGTATTCTTCTTTTTAAATTTTCATTCCTTTTATTTCTTCTTCTTCTCTAATCTTTCTATTTAAGACTTCTAATGTTAAGACAAAAAGTAACGGTGATAATGGGCAACCTTGTCTCGTACCTTTCTTTATTTCAATAGAATCTGTCAATTCTCCATTTACCATTATCTTTGCGGTTTGTTTGTGATATACCATTTGTATAGTTTGGATAAATTTCTTACCAAAATTCATCTCTTCCAATTGTGACAACATGAATTGCCAATTCACATTGTCAAAAGCCTTCTGTGCGTCAAGAAACATCAAAGCCATTTGTTTTACAGGATGGGCCTCGTAATATTCCAAAGTGTTCAAAATCATTCTCATATTATCTTCAATTTGTCTCTTTGGTAAAAAACCATTTTGATCAGAGTGGATAAAGCTATTTAAATACTTCTTGAGTCTGTCTGCTAATATAAATGCAAATAACTTGTAATCTGAATTTAATAAAGATATTGGTCTATAATTCTTGGTTTGCGTTAGATCTGTCTCCTCTTTGGGTAGCAATACAATATATGCTTCTGACCATGATTTAGGTATTCTGCTCTCTGATATCACTTCATTCATGACTTCTAAAAGAGGGAGAGACAAGATTTCTTCAAATGTTTTGACTTCCGGTTCCGGCGGCTGATGGCGACGGGCAAGCTTTGCTCACCCCGCGCTTTCCTGGTGGGCTCCCCACTCCTTGGGGGGCACAGGACGCCCCGTAGAGGCTCCTGCCGGAGGACCGGCACCGCGGGGGATCCCCTGGATCGGCGGCGACTGGTGGGGGGGCCGCCTCGCTCTAGGCACTGGGGAGCATGATGGGGAGATGCACTGGCGTCTTCGCTGTGAGGCCGACGGAAGAATAAACAAGCAGAAGGACGCAGCTGCGGTGCGGTGAGGCGAAAACTCCCTTCCATTCCCTTTACTAAGCTGGAGAAATTGCCAGCAGTTTAAACCTTCTTTTTCGGCTTGACTTGGAGAGGCGCGGCTGGAGGGAGGGGGATTCCCCCCCCCTCGGACAGGCGGCTTGAAACAATTTTGCTCTCAGCCCCAGGGGAAGGAGGAGGGGGAAAGCCAACTAATGATGTCACGCCCTTATTAAAAGTGAATTCTTGGATTTAACTCCATAATGCAATGATGATCTGGAAACTTTGGAAACTTTGAAAACTTTGTTATGCCTCTAAACCCGAAGCTGCCAGGGCAAGATGGCACACTTCCGTTGTCTTTATGAACTGTGAAATTTGACTCCACCTTTAAAACTTCAGGCTTCCAGTCTTTGTCTCAGTGCTACTCAGACAAATCTCTTGTTGATTGCTACCTTTTGGAATCCCTGGAGTGAAAAACTTTACTCTATTGCCAGGGTGACTAGAAAAATCCTCTTCTGCCTGGACCTTCTGTCTCCTGGACTCTTCTGGCTGTTCTACCTCTCTGACTGATCACTCTCTGTACTGACTGAACTCTTTATTCTACAATGTCTCCTAAAAAACCACCTCCTGGAAAGCCTGGCTTTGCTGCCTCTGCCCCGACATCTGCAACATCCAGTCCTAGTACACAATCAACGATAACAGCTTTGATGCAACCTAAAACTACAGAGACTGAGTTTCAACAAATGTTTCAGCAACTTCTACAGGGACAAGAGGAAATAAAAAGACAACTAAAAGAGATGAAAGAAGAAATTAAAGAGAACCAGGCCCAAATTAATAAAAACTCACAGAGACTGGATCTTTTGGAGGGTGGGATGGCTGAGATGAGGGAGGGGATGGAAGGGGTGCAGAAGGGGAACAAAGAACTTGACACCCAACAGATGAAAATAGAATTTGAGAGAATGTCCTTTTACCTTAGATTTCAAAATGTGGTGGAGACAGATGATGAAGATATAAGGGACATTATGGCAAGTATTTTGGCTGAATACATTCAGAAAGAGAAACAACAGATGGGGTGGGAAATAGATCTGGTTTATAGAGTGAACTCAGCTTATGCTAGAACACACAACGTACCCAGGGAGGTACACATCAAATTTCTCAGAAAAAGCACAAGAGATGAAATTCTGAGTGCACAAAGGGGGCAAGCTTTGACATACCAAGATGGGGAAATAACCATTCTGAAACAGATCCCCAAGAAAGTGAGAGAAAAAAGAAAAAGTTATTCGCAATTAGCGAAGAAATTATACCAGAAGGGGGTGTGGTTCAGATGGCTGATGCCTGAAGGTATGCTAATATTCTGGGAGGAGACAAGAGTTAGAATTAATACACCCATAGAGGCGCAGGCCTTTATGGAAAAAAATAAAGCACTCCTAGAAAAACCAGATGATCCTACAACAGACATACTGGACACGGGAGGGGCCGGAGCTCTGGCGGCGGGGGGAGATGGGGCAATACCGAGAAAGCTCAGATCACAAAAATGAACAAGAAAACCTGTTTGACATAAATTGATCGAAATTATTAACTGAACTAATACGCTGACTATATGTTACTATTTAGTATAGAACTTTGTGTAAATGTATATTATGAGTATGGAGGGAGGGGGCACCTACCGCACATTGCAACTGCCAAAATTTGTACCTTTCCACTACCTTTTTCCTTGTAAATTTTTAAAAAACCAATAAAACTTTGTTTTAAAAAAAAAAGATTTCTTCAAATGTTTTGTAGAATTCCACCGGAAATCCACCTGGACCTGGGGCTTTTCCATTATTTTGTTTTTTGAGTGCTTCCGTTAGCTCCATCATTGTTATTTTACTTTCCAGCATTATTCCAATTTCATCTGGTATCTGAGGAAGATTAGCATCCTATAAATATTTTTTAACTCCACCCTCTTGATACAGCTTAGCATAGTAGTCTTGTATAATTTTCTTTTTCTCCGTATTTGCATAATGAATTTGTCCTTGCTCGTCTCTTAATTGGGGTATTTTCTTTGCCTCTCTCTCTTTTTTTCAATTTATATGCCAACCATCTGCCTGGTTTATTTGCATTTTCAAAGTAATTCTGTTTAGTGCCTCTAATTTTTTGTGCCAGTTCTTCCTTTTCCAGTAGATCTATTTTATGTTTGATTGTATCCATTTTTATTTTAACATCTTTTTTTTGTTGCGATCTCTGTAACTCTTTTTCAAGTTTTTTATAGTCATTGTCTAGAGCTTTATGCGTTTGTCTTTTCTTTAGGTTTCTCTTCCTTGTATAGTCTATTATCAGGCCTCTAGTAATAGCCTTCATTGTGTCCCAGAGGTTCTGCATTGATGTATCTTCTTTTCTATTTTCTTTAAAGAAAAAAGCCAATTATTTTTCCATTTTCTGTGTAAAATCTTTTTCTTTCAATATGATATTATTTAATGTCCATCTAGATCTTATCCTTTGGCCTTTCCATTTAATTGTGATTGGATTATGATCTGCCCATGTGCTTGCTTCAATCTCAATTTCTTGTACATTACAAATCAATTCTGTTGAGGCCCATACCATATCAATTCTGGAAAATGATGAATGTCTATTTGAATAAAAAGTATATTGTTCTTTTGTAGTATTTCTTTCTCTCCATATGTCTTTTAAGTTTATTTCATCTATCATCCTAAAGAAGGATTTCGGAAGCAGTTTTCTATTTAACTTTGTTGTTTTGTGTGTTTTATAGTCCATGTTCTGGTTTACAATGCCATTAAAGTCTCCCATCATGCAAATATCAACATAGTCCAAGTCCAAAAAAATTTTGTGCAGTTTTTTATAAAATTCATCTTGCTTTTCATTAGGAGTGTAAATTCCAATTAAAAGTATTTTTTAATATTATCCATAATTTCCAACATCAAAATTCTTCCCTCTTCATCTGCATAAATTAATTTCACTGGAATATTATCTTTAATATAGAAGATCACTCCTCTTTTCTTGCAGTTCGCCAGTGTAGTAAATGTTTTCTCAAGCTTTGGTTGTATTAGTAAGTGTTCATGTCTCTTTTGAATATGCACTTCTTGTAGACAAATTAAGTCGCATTTTAGTTTTTCTAGTTTGTGAAATATTTTCTTTCTTTTAATTGCTGAGTTAAGTCCATTTATATTAATTGTAATCATTTTTTCCCTCCATGTTTATACTTTATATACAGGATTTATAGCTCTAGTTGATCTGGGTTCTCGTTGTTCTCTGAGGATTACACCGCACACCACGCCTTCTTCCTTATCAATTCCGCCTACGGCTCCTTCTACTTTTTCAGTCTCAATTATAGGTGTCTCCAGTAGTTGCACTAATAATTCTTCTTTTCCAGTTTTCTCAGCCATTTCTCTGAAATGTTCTGCATAGAAAGCTTCTGCCTTGTCAATTGTATCTATTCTGTATCTTTGCCCTTGCCATGTAAATAATAAACCTTCCGGTATGAGCCATCTATAATTAACACCTTTTTTGATCAGAACCTTAGTCAAGAATTGATATTCTCTTTTCTCTCTCACTCTTCTCGGAATTTGTTTCAACATTACAACCTCTTTGCCTTTGTATTCTAGTTTTCTATCTCTCATTTTCTCTAATATTTGTAGTTTGCTTTCTTGGTAAATCTTACATGGGCTTCCCTTGGAAGAGCATTTCTCATTGCGTATCTTGTATATATTCGAAATGCTTCATCTATACCATCCATCATCTTCTCTTGGGATATCTCTAAAACATTTGTCAATATCTCAGATATTATCTGTACTAAGTTCTCTCCTCTTTCTTCTTCTATGTTTTGAAATCTTAAAAAAAATTCAGACCTATCCATCTCCCATGCTAATATTCCACTGCTCTCCCTTTCCACATCGCTCACTCTGCTATCTAACTCCTCAACTTTCTTCTCTTCTTGTTGAACTTTTTCTTCAATTTTTTGAGCTCCATTTTCATATTTCATCATCCAGTTTTGCATATCTTCCATTTTTCCTTCCATTTTAGCAACTTTTTGTTCTATTTTTGGGGTTTGCTGCTCTATGTTCTCAGTCTTCTTTACAATGGTATCTAACTTTTCATCCTTACTATCAGCTCCTGCTTGTAATTTCTGTATCGCTTGCATAATTGAATCTAAAGTTATTCCTTTCTCCTTTTCTTGTTGGAGCATCGACTGTATTGATCTTTGACCTCCTGCTGGTGAGGAGGCAGGGGTTGTTGTTGTGGAACCAACAGGTGTTGTTTTTCTGCTCATCTTCTATTTTTTTCTTCTTCTACAATCTGGTCAAGTTAATATCACAAAAAATTAAAATTTAGAATTTAAACATCAACTTATGGGGTTAAAAGTTTATAGGTAAAGTAGAGGGGGAGAAAAAGAAAAAAGAAAGGGGGGGGGAGAAGAAAAAATAAAGCTCTTTCACTTAGAAAGAAAAGTAAGAAAGAGAAAGGGGAAAGAAAGGAGAGTAAAAAAGGGTAGGATAAAATAAAAAAGCAAAAAAGAAGATAGTAAAAAAAAGAATCTTCAATCCAATTTACTCATATTTAAGGCAAACCATCCATTTATGTCTACTCTCTTCAAAAAGTAAGCATAAAATAAAGAGAGCAACAAGGAAGAAAAAAAAATCAAAAATCAATACTTCAGAGAGTCCCCCCCAAAAAATCACCATCTTCCCAGCAAGATAATATGAAAATGGTATGAGAACTGCCACCAAGCTAAAAAAGCATAGATTCAGTCTCTTCGTTCTTTTTTTTTTTAAGATAAGAGTCTTTCCAAGGTCACTCTGAGCTTTCCCTTAAAGCTTCTGTTTAGTCTAAAGTAAGTTTTCAGATACTGAAAGATTCCACAGAAAACAGCTGTTCAAACAAATGTATTTCTGCCTCTCACAGTTCTGAATTTTTTAGGGAAACGACTCTGTCGAGTAACAATGTTTCAAGTCCACTAGATGGCAGTGTTAATTGTATCAACTCTCAATGCTTGCTTCTTCCGTCTTAAAGATTTTTAAAGGCTTATCTTATAAACCAAATAACGCCAATATAACAAGAGTAGCCAAATAATAAAAAAAAGAATCTTCAGGGCAATTAAGATTTAAGTATGTTCAAAGCCCCCCACAAGGTCCAAAATTAAAAGCCTCAAAAAACGCAATGAGCCAATCCACATTGAATTACGATGAGAGTCCAGCCTGGCTTCCGAAAGCAAAAAGGGGAAAAAAAGGAGCTTTAATTGATAAACTGATATCCGCCGCTTTTCTCTCTAGTCAGACTTATTTTAAGCTAAGTTTCCAAATTCAGGGTGTACTCTTTCCCATAGAAAAAAGGGTTTAAAAACTCTCACCAACACAACATGCTTCTCTCCTGCGCTTACGTGTAGGGGCTGTCAGCAGCTTCAGCAGCCTGGTGGCTGATTCACGATCGCTGGCAAAGGGGGCTTTTTCCGGATCCCCAGAGACTTTGTGAATGTCTCTGGGACCACTGGATCTCCCCCTACCTTTCACCGTCTCTTCGGGACAGCTTAGACTCAGATCGAGTCGTCCAGATGATCCGAATTTAGACGGCTATTCCAGAGAAATTGGAACAGACATCTTCTCGCTGTGACATCAGCCCTGCCCTCCAACATTGGAAGAACGGATTTTACTGAGAAATACAAGACTATTGATTTTAGAGGGTCATGATTTGCAACTAGGTTGGCATGCCTTTTTGTGGTACAGTAAAAGTAAGACACATGGCTATTTCCAATGGCATTATGTAAGGAATGGACTACTAACAACATGGGAAAGAGTAAAAGGGAAACACCATTTAGAAATACCAATGTGGCTTTCAACAATGGAAGCATTGACACATCCAAATACTAGTAGCATGAAAAATATTATTAGATATAAAGATCTTAACAGAAAGGGGGGAACAAAAACAAAAACAAGAATTAGAAGAACAAGTGATTGATATAGGTTGGTTTTCGCAATTGCAAATTAAGAAAGTATATAGTTATTTATTGAGAATCAGATTAGAAGAAGTGGTTAAGGATACTATTTTAGCCTGGACAAAGAACTTTGGCTACACGATTGAGTTAAACAAAAGGCAACACCTATGGGGGAAAAATATACACTAACCATGTCAACAGTCTATAAAGAAAACTTATACAAAATGTTTTATAGATGGCACATGCCACCAGAAAAATTAGCAAAGATGTTTAAAGACAAGTCAGCAAAATGTTGGAAATGTCAACAAGCAACAGGCTCATGTTATCATATGTGATGGACATGTGCAGAAGCAAGGAATTATTGGACTAAAATAAGAACATGGTTAGAGAAAATGTTACAACAAAAAACAGAGTTTAGACCAGATACATATTTACTGGGTATCCTTCCAGAGAAACAAAAGAAAGAAGATACTTATTTGATCATACATGTAACTACAGCAGTAAGAATTGTATTTGCCCAAAATTGGAAATCAAATAAGTTACCAATAGAAGAAGAGATACCAACTGTGTATGCCCAAGATGGTGTCCTGTCGCGTTTGAGGAGAACTTCGGGAAAATGATTTTCCTTCTCGGGGTATGTAGGGGGTACCCTATCCCATCGTCGGTTCCAGGTCCAGCTATGGGAACTTCCTGGGACCTTGTGGGGTACCCTTGAGCTGTGATTTCCTGCCCTGTAGCTGGAACATTGTGAGTAAAACGGGGCGGTTGGTGGTGAATGGAGAATGGAGAGCGTTTTTCTGCTGCCGGCGTGGGTGTGGTCGGCAGCAGCGGGGCTCCCTACCTGGGGTTTCTGCCATCGTTGGTGCCGCTGCCCACACCATGGTATTATCTCAGTTGCTCCCCCCTGCTTATGGACATGATAAACTGGATTAGCGGGGGAGTGGCTGAGGCGGCTGGCATGGGCATTGATGCCAGCGGAAGATGGATTCGGTAGTTGGCGTGGGTGTGGTTGGAGTGGGGGGGGCTCCTGTGTTGTGCCCCCCCCGCTATCACCGTCGTTGCTTGGGCCACTGTACTGTGCCATTTGGCCATTTGGCCCCTCCCCTTGTGACACTATGGACTGGGTTAAAGGAGTGCGGCCCCGGTGACGGATATGAGTGTGGCTGACATGGACGGAGCTCAGTTGTTGGAGTTGGAGCAGCCGCTGCTGCCGCCGCTGTCCTCCCCACCGGCATCATTGGCTGCTTCACCAACCCGCAATTTATCATCTGTTGCGATTTTGATATCTCACTGTTACCCTTACATATTGTCTTTAAAATCGACCATGCCTATGATGGACATAAGCCTCCCGCTACCCCCTTGAACATTGTCAGTTCCCGCCCCCCCCCCCCCGTGGATATGTCATCTCCCTGTTCCATCTCCCTGTGATGTCACTCCGTTTTGGTTCATGCCACACTCTCTTCTATATTATACTGCGACAGACCTTTACTCCCTTCGGGAACTCCCGCTTTCCCAGGAATGGTCTTCTTGCTTATCAAGACACTTCCTTAATGATGGCTCTTGGGATCCCGAGAGGTGGCAGGCGAAGAAGAGGCTTCTTAGGGGTTTTTTACAGGGTTTTTAAAATCAAATTTTAAGGGGTGGGCAGGGGGGGTAGATTCGGATGGCTCAGACAGACTTGGGGGATGGGGGAGTCTGCCAGGACACAGGCCAGAGCTAACTAATGGGCACGGGTCGGGAGTGCTGGAAAGGGTTGGGATTCCGGGGGAGACATTAAACCATTCCATTGGGGGGTTTGCCATCTCTACTGTATGTGAGAGGGGCAGATACGGTGGGGGCCTAGGGCCAAATTATGTCCGGGGGATGCAGGTTTGCTGTTTAAGAGCAATCACGCACTCTGACCCTCATTGCCCCTCTCTCACCCCTGGGTGCTCGGGATTACAGGACCCGGGTCTCTGGCTGGTATCGCTTAACGCCAGGTCCGTGGTACATAAGGCTCCCCTCATTTACGACCTCATACAAGAGGGGAGAGCAGACCTGACGTGCATTACGGAGACCTGGTTGAGCCATGAGGGGGGTGTTCCCCTCATTGAATTATGCCCACCAGGCTTCCGGGCATTTCACCAGCCGAGAGCCCAGGGCAGGGGCGGGGTGGTGGTGGTGGTTATTAGGGAAAGTCTTGGACCTCAGGAGGTCACTGTGCCTCAGATAGGCAGGTGTGAGTCCCTTTTTGTGAAGTGGGGCCTTGGAGTCCAGGTGGGCCTTTTTGTTATGTACCTGTCTCCCTGCTACATTTCATCGGCCCTGCCAGAGCTGCTGGATGTGTTAGCTGGATTGGCGGTTGATTTCCCCAGGCTTATGGTCCTGGGGGATTTCAATCTGCCATCCATTGGCGAGACATCTGAGTCAGCTCGGGAGTTCATGGCTTCCATGACGGCTATGGACCTAACTCAGTTAATTCAAGACCCCACTCATAACAGGGGACGCACGCTTGACCTGATTTTCGTCTCTGGACAGTGGATGAATGATCTAGATTTAGGGGATATTTCTATCCAACCCTTGTCATGGTCTGATCATTTCCTTATCAGGCTTGACTTCCATACTGCTACCCCACGCCGCAGGGAGGCAGAACTGACAAGATGGTTCCACCCCAGGCGCCTGATGGACCCTGAAAGGTTCCTGATGAAGCTTGGGACTTTTCCTGAATCCCTTGCTCACAGTTCGACCGAAGCCCTAGTGGAAGCCTGGGATAGGGCGGCTACTGGGGCCTTGGACCACGTTGTGCCTTTGTGGCCTCTGACCCAGTGCCGATCCCGGGTAGCTCCCTGGTTTACCTCTTGGTTAGTTTCGGCTTCCCAGAGGTGACACAAGGCTGGCTCCAGGCGATTACCAATGCTTCATTGAGAGAGGGGTTCTTTCCCACCACCTTGAAGGAGGCGGTGGTGAGGCCCCTCCTTAAGAAGCCTTCCCTGGACCCAGCTTCTTTAGCCAACTATCGTCCGGTCTCCAACCTTTGCTTTGTAGCAAAGGTTGTAGAGAGTGTGGTAGCACGTCAGCTTCCCCAGTACCTGGATGAAGCTGTCTACCTGGATCCGTTTCAGTCGGGTTTCAGGCCCGGGTACAGCACGGAGACAACATTGGTCGCGTTGGTCGATGATCTCTGGCGGGCCCGGGGACAGGGGCTGCTCCTCTGTCCTGGTCCTATTGCACCTCTCGGCAGCTTTCGATACCATCAACCATGGTATCCTACTGCGACGACTCGGGGTGTTGGGAGTGGGGGGCACCGTTTTACGGTGGTTCTCCTGCTACCTGTCGGATAGGTCGCAGTTTGTGTTGACTGGAGGGCAGAGATCGACCCCGAGGTGCCTCACTTGTGGGGTGCCCCAGGGGTCAGTTCTCTCACCCCTCCTGTTCAACATATACATGAAACTGCTGGGCGAGATCATCTGTGGTTTTGGGGTACGGTATCATCAATACGCCGATGATACCCAACTTTTCATCTCTACCCCAAACCACCCAAACGATGCCCTCGACGTAATGTTCCGATGCCTGGAGACTGTATGGATCTGGATGGGGACGAATAGGCTGAAGCTCAATCCCTCCAAGACTGAGTGGCTGTGGATCCTGTCATCCCGATTTGTGCATCTTGTACCATCTTCGATGATAGGGGGAGAAATTTAAGCCCCCTCAGAGAGGGCCCGCAATCTGGGAGTCCTCCTGGATACGCGGCTTAGTTTAGAAGAACACCTGACGGCCGTGACCAGGGGGGCCTTTTACCAGGTTCGCCTTGTACACCAGTTGCGTCCCTTCCTGGATCGGGATGCCCTGTGCACAGTCACTCATGCCCTCGTCCTTTCTTGCCTGGACTACTGCAATGCTCTCTACATGGGGCTGCCCTTGAAGAGTACCCGGAGGCTTCAGCTGGTCCAGAATGCGGCCACACGGGTTGTCATGGGGGTACCTAGGTGTTCCCATGTTACACCCCTTTTAGGCGGCCTGCACTGGTTGCCAGTTGTTTTCTGGGTATGATTCAAGGTACTAATTATGACCTTTAAAGCGCTCCATGGCTTAGGCCCAGGGTACCTGCGAGACCAACTACTGCTACCACCGGTAGCCTCCCATCGCCCAGTGCAATCCCACAGAGTTGGCCTCAGGGTGCCGTCAGCCAGGCAGTGTCGGCTGGCGACCCCCAGGGGGAGACCCTTCTCTGTGGGAGCGCCTTCCCTTTGGAATGAGCTGTCCCTGGAGCTTCGCATAATTCCCGACTTCCAGTCCTTCTGGCGCACCCTAAAAAGTTGGCTTTTCCAGCATGCCAGCCTGGCCTGAATAAAATAAATTATTAATTTTAATTGTTGATTTTAATTTAATTTCTAAATCTCATTGTAAATGTCTATTGGGTTTTGCGACCAATCCGCTCTCACAGAGAGGGACTCCTCCGGGTACCTTCCGCTAAGCAGTGCGGGCGGGCGGTGCCTAGGAATAGGGCCTTCTCTGTGATGGGCCCAACCCTCTGGAACGACCTCCCCCCCGATATTAGAACCACCTTGGACCTCCGCTCCTTCCGCAAGAAACTCAAGACCCACCTGTTTCGACTAGCCGGCCTGGCCTAATTGTAACTGTAATTGTACTTACAGGGAACACCCACTACTGACCTTCCTGGATGGCTTTTTAAATTTTAAATTTTGGGGTTTTAAATTGGTTTTAGAATTGTTTTTAATTATTTAATTAGTTTGGGTTGTATATACAGACGGTATGTTTGCGTTGTTTTGTCTTATGTTTTATGTTACGTTTTGTTGTTTTATACACGAACGGTCTGTACACCGCCCCGAGTCCCTACGGGGAGAGGGGGCAGTCTATAAATTTAATAAACCTAAACCTAAACCTTTTTTGGATATTCTATTTAATCTTTCTTTTAACTTTTGTAATATGCGTTTTTATGTTGTACGCCACCCTGAGTCCTTTGGGAGAAGGACAGCATATAAGTCCAATAAACCAAACCAACCAAACCAAGGCATAATTAAAAAAAAAGAATTAGACTGTGCAGAGATGAACAGGTTGACATTGAAAATAAAGGATAAAGAGGAATCGGTGTACTTTAAGACATGGGGAAGATTTCATGATTGGCTAGAGAAAGAAATCTAGAAAAGAAAGTAAGGGGAAGATACTGAACCCAGACAACACACTATTAAATGGAAAGGGGCAGGGGAAGAGGGGGGAAATAGAAAAGAGAGTACTAATATACAAATATATATTCAAGAGTGAGATATAAAGGGGGAAAACATAGTTAGGATAGACTTGCGGAAAAAAAAGGGAATAAGAAATGATATTAAATTATATTTGGGGTTGCGGAAATAGCATTCCAAGAAAACATAAACTGAGAGCCAAAAGAGACACCCACAACAACAGAAAAAGAAAGGAAGAGAGGAGGAGAGGAGAGGAAGAGGAGGGAAGGAAGGAAGGAAGAGGTAGGGAGAGGAAGGTGGAAGGGAGAGAAAGAGAAGGAGAGAGGGTAGGATGGGGAAGAGGAAGAGAGGAGTAGGGGAGAGGTAAGGGAAGAAGGAAGGGAAAGGAGAGGAGGAAGGAAGGAAGTAGAGAAGGGAAGGAAGGAGAAAAGAAAGGGAAAATAAGGTGGTGTTAAAAACAGGTGGATGGGATTGTAAACAAAGCAACCCAAACTGTATATTATAACCTTTTAAATGGAATAACAAATGAACAAGAATGACAAATGTAAAGAAGAATAACTATGTGAACTATAATTGTATGTAAGATAATAAAAAATAAAAAACTTTTCAAAAAAATAAAAAGTAAGCTACAGGCCATACATGAGGATCTTAAGGAGTGAGTAAACAAAGTAGATGAAGAAAATGGAAAAAATTGGAAGAATTAAAAGAAGTCAAAGAAATGATGGGAAAAAGTGAGCAACTATTGCAGAAAATGGAGGAAAAGATGGAAATAACAGTGAAAAAAGTAGAGGAGATAAAAGAAGAAAAAAGTAGAGGCTCTGTTTTAGGCCCAGTACTCTTCAACATCTTCATCGATGATTTGGATGAGGGAATAAATGGGGAACTCATCAAATTTGCAGATGACACCAAGCTGGCAGGAAAAGCCAACACTCCAGAAGATAGGCTTAAGATACAGAAGGATCTTGACAAACTTGAACATTGGGCACTAGCTAATAAAATGAAATTCAATGGTGAAAAGAGTAAGGTTCTACATTTTAGGCAACAAAAATGGAATGCACAGGTACAGTATAGGTGATACCTTGCTCAGTAGTAGTAACTACTGGATGGAGATCGTCACGCTCTGAATCTGACCGATCACAGGTGAGAGCCCATTTACGGACTTACCTTGTGGCGTTAAGAGTGGCCAAGCATCAGTATTGTGCCACCCTTATTGCGTCCGCAGATAACCGCCCTGCTGCCCTGTTTGGGGTAACCCGCTCCCTCCTTCAACAGAGGCCGCGGGAAGCCCCTTTGCAGGGTAGAGCAGAGGAATTTGGGGAGTATCTGCAGGACAAAATCGCTCAGATTCGAAGCGAGTTGGTCTCTACTAGTGGTCTAGAGGGGACGTAGGAGGTGGGTCTTGAGGCTCCACTCTGGGAGGAGTTTGACTCTGTTACCTCCGACGATATGGACAGGTTGCGTAGGCGACTTCGAGCCACCACATGTTTACTGGACCCGTGTCCCTCCTGGCTTGTACTGGCATCCTGGGAGGTCACACGAGGCTGGCTCCAGGAGTTAGTCAACGCTTCTTTGAGAGAGGGGCTCATGCCGACCGTCCTGAAAGAGGCGGTGGTGAGGCCCCTACTCAAGAAGCCTTCCCTGGACCCAGCTGTGTTAGCCAACTACCGTCCCGTCTCCAACCTTTGCTTTCTGGTGAAGGTTGTAGAGAGTGTGGTGGCACAACAGTTTCCAAGCCACCTGGAGGAAACTGATTATCTGGACCCGCGCCAGTCCGGTTTCCGGCCCGGCCACAGCACAGAGACGACATTGGTCGTGTTGGTGGATTATCTCTGGAGGGCCAGAGATGGGGGTTGCTCCTCCATCCTGGTCCTACTAGACCTCTCGGCGGCTTTTGATACCATCGACCATGGTATCCTATTGCATCGACTGGAGGGGCTGGGGGTGAGGGGCACCGTTCTGCGGTGGTTTTCCTCCTACCTCTCTGGCCGAGTGCAATTTGTATTGGCAGGGGGGCAGAGGTCAACCTCGAGGCCGCTCACTTGTGGGGTGCCACAAGGGTCGGTCCTCTCGCCTCTCCTGTTCAATACATATATGAAGCCGCTGGGTGAGATCATTCATGGGTTTGTGGTAGATTACCATCTGTACGCGGATGATACCCAGCTGTACATCTCTACCCCAAACCACCCCAACGATGCCGTCAAAGTGATGTCCCGGTGTCTGGAAGCCGTACAGATCTGGATGGGAAGTAACAGACTCAGGCTCAACCCATCCAAGACGGAGTGGCTGTGGCTACCGGCACCCCGGTTCAACCAGCTGATTCCATCACTGGCCATTGGGGGCGAACATCTGGCCCCCGTGGATCGGGTACGCAATTTGGGCGTCCTCCTAGATGCCCGGCTGTCAATGGACGACCATGTGACAGCCGTGGCAAGGGAGGCGTTTCACCAGGTTCGCCTGGTGCACCAATTGAGTCCCCTATTGGACCGGAACGCCCTTCGCACAGTCACACATGCGCTTGTGACGTCCCGGCTAGACTACTGTAACGCTCTCTACATGGGGCTCCCCTTGAGATGCACCCGAAGGCTGCAGTTGGTTCAGAATGCGGCCGCGCGGGCAGTCTCGGGAGTCGCTAGATACTCCCACGTAACACCTCTCCTGCACGGGCTGCACTGGCTACCTGTAGCTTTTCGGGTGCGTTTCAATGTGCTGATTATCATCTTCAAAGCGCTCCATGGCACAGGGCCTAGTTATTTGCGGGATCGTATCCTGCCCCACACATCCCTTCGGCCAATTCGCTCACACAGAGAGGGACTCCTCCGGGTGCCGTCCACTAGGCTGTGCTAGCGGGCGACGCCCAGGGGAAGGGCCTTCTCTGTGATGCGCCCGACCCTCTGGAATGACCTTCCCCCTGATATTAGAACAACCACGGATCTCCGCTCCTTCCGTAAGAAGCTCAAAACCCACCTGTTTAATCTAGCCGGCTTGGCCTAATTCCTGCTCTCCCACCTCAGTCTGTATTTTTAAATTTCACGGGTTGGTCTGAGGCTAAGTTTTTAATTTTTATAAACTTGTACAGGGGTTTAAAGTTTAATCCGATTTTAACTATATTTATGATTATTTGTATGGTTTTTAATTTGGTACCTGTACACCGCCCCGAGTCCCTTCAGGGAGAGGGGGCCGTCTAGAAATCAAATCAAATCAAATAAATAAAATAACTGTGAAAGGGATCTTGGAGTCCTAGTGGACAACCATTTAAATATGAGACAGCAGTGTGCAGCAGCTGCCAAAAAAGCCAACACAGTCCTAGGCTGCATCAACAGAGGGATAGAATCAAGATCACGTGAAGTGTTAATACCACTTTATAATTCCTTGGTAAGGCCATACTTGGAATACTGCATTCAGTTCTGGTCGCCACGATGTAAAAAAGATGTGGAGACTCTAGAAAGAGTGCAGAGAAGAGCAACAAAGATGATTAGGGGACTGGAGACTAAAACATATGAAGAACGGTTGCAGGAACTGGGTATGTTTAGCTTAAGGGAAAGAAGGACTAGGGGAGACATGATAGCATTGTTCCAATATCTCAGGGGTTGCCACAAAGAAGAGGGAGTCAAACTATTCTCCAAAGCACCTGAGGGTAGAACAAGAAGCAATGGGTGGAAACTAATCAAGGAGAGAAGCAACTTAGAACTGAGGAGAAATTTCCTGACAGTTAGAATAATTAATCAGTGGAACAGCTTGCCTCCAGAAGTTGTGAATGCCCCAACACTGGAAGTCTTTAAGAAGATGTTGGATAGCTATTTGTCTGAAACGGTATAGGGTTTCCTGCCTAGGCAGGGGGTTGGACTAGAAGACCTCCAAGGTCCCTTCCAACTCTACTATTGTATTGCATTATTGTATAGATGGTCTATAGATTTACAATTACTGATAAGAGCCAGGAAAGAATAAATATAGCTTGGGAAATGGATAAGGCTGATTGTTACTTAAGATTCCAGAATATTGAAGAAGAGAAAGGAGAGAACTTAGCAGAAAAAGTCACATAGATACTAGCAGAGGCAATAGAAGAGAATAAGGAAGATATTAGATGGGATTGATGAAATATTTAGAGTACATGCAAGGTATGCAATGAGAAATAACTTGCCTAGAGAGGTACATGTAAGATTCACTAAGAAAACCTTAAGAATGGAGATATTGCAGGTGGTGAGAAATACCACGATAAAACACAAGACCAGAGAGATAGTGGTGTTGAAGCAAGTGCCAAGGAAGGTTAGAGACGTAAGAAAAGAATACCAATTTTTGACTAAAATTTTGATCAAAAAAGGGGTGCGTTTCAGATGGCTTGTGCCAGAAGGGATCTTGGTAATCTGGCAAGAACAAACACATAGATTAGACTCCTTATAGAAGGCAGAGTTGTTCTTTTAACAATATTTAGGACTCCAAGAGGAAGAGAGAGTGAGAGAAGAGGGAGGAGCTAAATGCCAGGAAGTCAAAGAGAAAGATCTAAAAGAGACAATGAAAGAGCAAGAAGAAAAAGCGCTAATGGAAGGAGCAAGGGCAAAGGACCTAAAAGAACAAAGGGAGATAAGAACAACTAGATCAACCAAACCCACAAATAAGTAAGACATGGAAGAAGAGATAAAAGTAATATCTATTAACATAAATGGACTAAATTTGGCAATTAAAAGGAGAAGAACATTTAATAAATTAGAGAAACTAAAACTAGATATCGTATGCTTACAAGAAGTACATATTAGAAAACAACATAAAAAAATTTGGAACATGTAAAATTGGGAAATTTACATATGGCACTGGCTGATCATAGCAAAAGAAGGATAGCACTATATATCAAAAAGACAATACAGTCAAATCAAATATTTGAAAATGAGGAGGGGAGAATACTGATGGTGGAAATAATAATGAACTGTAAAAAGACGTTGTTAGTGGTGATATATGCTCCAAATGAAAATCAAGAACAATGTTTTGGGAAATTGCATAGAAAGATAATAGAATATGAATATGAAGACATATGTATACTAGGAGACTTTAACGCAATTGTAAATAATGAATTAGACCGCAAAACTACAAAAATGAATAAGAAACCAAGAAAAATCCTCCCCAAAATATTTTTTACAATGGTGGATGAATTAAGTTTGCAAAATGTCTGGAAAGGAAGACATCCAAAAGAAAGGCAGTATACATTTTATTCATATAGACATATGTCTGCCAACTCTCTGTGTTTTTTTTTTAAAACAAAGTTTTTATTGTTTTTTAAAAAAAAAATAAAAAGGAAAAGGGTATTGGAATGGATTACAAATTTTGGCAGTTACAATGTGTGAAGGGTGTCCCCGCCCCCCGTACTCATAGTATTCATTTAAACAAATAATTCAATATTACATAATAGTAATTTGTCAGCATATAAATTCATATAATAGTTTCAATCAATTTGTATCAAACCGATTTCCTTATTCATTTTTGTGATCTGAGCTTTCTTGGTATTGCCCCTTCTCTCCCCGGCAGCAGAGCTCCGGGCCCTCCCGTGTCTTGTATGTCAGGTGTAGGATCATCAGGTTTATCTAGGAGTGCTTTATTTTTTTCCATAAAGGCCTGTGCCTCTATGGTTGTATTGATTCTAACTCTAGTATCCTCCCAGAAAATTAACATACCTTCGGGCATCAACCATCTGAACCAAACCCCTTTCTGGTAAAGCTTCTTCGCTAATTGCCAATATTTTTTTCTTTTCTCTCTCACTTTCTTAGGGATTTGTTTCAGAATGGTTATTTCTCTATCTTGATATTTCAACACTTGCCCTCTTTGTGCACTCAGAATCTCATCTCTTGTGGTCTTTCTGAGAAATTTAACATGTACCTCCCTGGGAACATTATGTGTTCTAGCATATGCTGAGTTTACTCTATAAACCAGATCCAGTTCCCACCCCATCTGTTGTTTTTCTTTCTGAATATATTCAGCCAGGATGTTTGTCATGATGTCCCTTAAATCTTCATCATCTGCCTCCACTACATTTTGGAACCTGAGGAAAAAGGACATTCTTTCAAATTCTGTTTTCATTTGGTAGATTTCAATCTCCTGATTCCCCTTCTGCACACCTTGCACCTCCCCCCTCATCTCAGCCGTCCCTCCCTCCAAAAGATCCAGTCTCTGTGTGTTTTTACTCATCTGGTCTTGGTTCGCTTTAAGCTGCTCTCTCATCTCCTTTAGTTCACTTTTTATGTCCTCCTGTCCCTTTAAAATTTGTTGGAACATCTGTTGAAAATCCGTCTCAGCAGGTTTGGGCTGCATCAATGATGTTAACGTTTGTTGTCCGCTCGGACTTGAAACTGTAGATGTGGGGGCGGAGACAGCAAAGCCCAGCTTCCCCGGGGGTGGTCTTTTAGGTGGCATTATATTGAGCAGTAAAAGTTCAAAGTCAATACAGAGAGGAAATTAAGGAGGGAAACCGCCAAGAGAGTTCAGGAGGCTAGGAGTCCAAGCAGGAGGGAGATTATTCTAATTACTTCTGGCAGTGGAGTAAAAAAGTCCTTTGTTCCAGGGAGATGCGATTCAACAGGAGATTTGTCTGAGTGTCACGGAGGACAAAGACAGGAAGCCTGAACTTCTATAGGTGGAGTCAATTTTCAATGTTTATAAAGACAACGGAAGTGTGCCATCTTGCCCTGCCAGCTTCGGGGTTTAGAGGCATAACCGAAAGTTTCCAAAGTTTCCAAGGTTTTCAGATCATCACCTCATTTATAAAGTTAAAATCCAAAATCCGCCTTTGTTATGAGCGTGAAATCATTAGTTGGCTCTCTCCCTTCCTCCTCCTCTAGGGCCGAGAGCAAAAGGTTTTAAAGCTGCCTGTCCGAGGGGGGGGGGAATCCCCCTCCCTCCAGTCACGCCTCTCCAGCCAAGTTGAAAACGACTTTAAAGACAGCTGGCAGTTTTTTCTTTCCTTTTCTTACGAACAAGCAAGGGAACGGGGGGGAAGTTTTCCGCCTCACCACACAGCAACCGCGTCCTTCAAATCACGCGTTCTTCCTGCTGCCTCCTCACGAAGACGCAGCAGCGCCTCCCCATCATGCCTCCCAGTACCTAGGGCGATGCGCCCCCCCCCGGCTGCCGCCGACTCAGGGGATCCCCCACTACGCCGGCCCTTCAGCAGGAGCCTCTACAGGGTGTCCTGTGCCCCCCAAGCGGTGGGGGCCCCACCAGAAGAGCGCGGGGCGAGCAGAGCCTGCCCGTCGGATCAGCAGCCGGAACCGGAAGTCTGCCAACTCTCTGTGTTGACATTCCATGCAGAGCATCGGCGGAGCCAGATCTCAGATTATAGTAGTTGGGTTGAGATGAACGAAGCTATTGGATAACGTGATTTATGACAGACTGAAGGGAGGACAGAAACACGGGCAAAATTCAAAAGCAGATAAAGAAAGCAAAAAAGATGGCTGCGAATAAGAAATGCCTAATCAAGAATGCCTAATGAAGCTGTTAATAAATCACTGCTTTTTGTATTACAATATCGGGTCACTTATTATGAAGCAGGCATCGTTAGGGTACTTTACAGACAGCCATCTTTTGCTTTTAAATATCGGGGGTGCCGAGGGGAAACTCAGAAGACCATGGCAAAAGGCCAGCTATCAGAGCTGGAGAGCAGACATCAGACATCAAAGATGAGATGAATGAAGCAAGAGGAGATAAGTAATAAGTAACCCCTTAAAACAGCTAAAGCTGAGCCCCCACCCCACCCCTATGCCCAGAAAAAGGGAAAGGCCCTAAGCGAGCTGGGAAGAGTGGAGGGGATGCTGGACTGGAATCAAGCCAGGTCCCCAAAGCCCCAAATGGAGCCCCTGGGAAGTTCCATAGAGCAATGGAGGGAGGAATTTGACTGGGTCACCCTCCATGAAGAAAGGCCATTATGCATGCCAAAAGAGAGGGGAGGAGCAGTGGATCCTCTTGAGATGACAAGAAGCACAAAGGAACGCAGCAGCACTTCTCCACCCATTAGAAGGAAGATGAAGCCAGTGCCTCTCCCACATAGCAGGCAGGCTGCCCAGGGCAGACAATCTCCACCCTCCCTCTGAACTACGGATCAGGGTTAGGTCTAGCTGATGCCCTATCCCGCATGCCCCAGTACAAATGCGAACAGGAGCAGGTGGTGGATGCCATCATTCCCTCTACCCAAATATCTGCCCAAGTGACCACTAGACAACAACCCCGTGACCGACACGACCAACCAGCAGGCGACCTAACCACGAGACTCAAAACTGAACTGCTAGCAGACCCTTGGTTCCAAAACAACCAACACATCCTGACAAAAAGAGATGACCTTGCATGGAAGGGGACGAAACTCTATGTCCCGGAATCCCTATGCACCCTAATTCTCCAGAGGAGCCACAACGGCAAACCGGCAGGCCACTTTGGATTCCTAAAGACGTTACACTTAGCCCAGAGGCAGTTCTGGTGGCCCAAAATAAAGAAAGATGTGGATAGTTACGTGAAAAGTTGCACCATCTGCGCCACAATGAAGAGGCGACCAGGAAAACCCCCCGGATTGCTGCAGAAAGTAGCAGAGCAAATGAGGCCATGGGAGTAGATTGCAATGGACTTTATAGTAGAGTTGCCGAAAAGTGGGGGAAACACGGTGATTTGGACTGTAATAGACCTGTTCTCCAAACAGGCGCACTCCATACCCTGCAGCAGACTACCCTCAGCTCACAAGCTGACGAAACTTTTCCTGAAGCACATCTACCACCTGCATGGAGTACCTCGAAGAATTATCTCAGACAGAGGGGTCCAGTTCATGGCTAAGTTCTTGAGGGAGTTCCTGCAGTCCATTGGGTCATCCCAGGGCCTTAGCTCAGATTTTCACCCAAGCACCAATGCGGGACAGAGAGACTGAATGCTATGGTAGAGCAGTACCTGAGGTGCTACATGAACTATCAGCAGTCCAATTGGGCAGACCTTCTGACCTTCGCTGAGGTTGTGTACAATAATGCTGTTCACAGCAGCACAGGACTAACACCGTTCAAAGTAGTGAGCAGCATGGACTTTGTCCCAATGCCTGAGTATCCAAGGGATCCCCCTTCCTCAGTCAGTTTGACTGAATGGATGTCAATGCTAAAAGCAGCCTGGGAGAATGTCAAAAAAGTGCTAGCTAAAGCAGCACAAACCTATAAGAAACAGGCAGATAAACACCGAGCTCCGCAATGACCATTCCTGGTGGGAGAGAAGGTTTACCTCTCCACAAAATATTTGAGGTTAAGACTCCCTAGCAAGAAACTAGGACCAAAGTTGTGGGACCATTCCCCATAGTAAAGATCATCAACCCAGTCTCAGTGCAACTGAAACTGCCCCGACTGCTAGGGAAGGTACACCCGGTATTCCATAGTAGCCTCTTAAAACCAGCGGTCGGATCCACTCTGAGACCACTGCCCTGGGAGCCCCCAGGCCCTGTGGTCATAGGGGGCCAAACCCATTATGAGGTGCAACAAATCCTTGATTTGAGGTGGCACAGGAGACAACTCCAGTACTTAATCAAGTGGAAGGGCTATCCCTTGTCAGAGGCATCTTGGGTAAAGAGTAGAAATATCCAGGCTGATCACCTTATAGAGAGATTCCATGAAAAAAAATCCAAACAAGCCTGGGGGGAGGACGTAGCCTTGAATCCCATACTGGTACTCAAATTGTTTTTGCTTGCACAGATTGCCTTTGAAAAGTGAGGGGAGCCGGATGTCAACTCTCTGTGTTATTCCACGCAGAGCGTCGGCGGATCCAGATCTCAGATTACAGTAGCTGGGTTGAGATGACTGAAGCTATTGGATAACGTGATTTATGACAGACTGAAGGGAGGACAGAAACACGGGCAAAGTTCAAAAGCAGATAAAGAAAGCAAAAAAGATGGCTGCGAATAAGAAATGCCTAATGAAGAATGCCTAATGAAGCTGTTAATAAATCACTGCTTTTTGTATTACAATATCAGGTCGCTTGTTATGAAGCAGGCATCGTTAGGGTACTTTACAATGTCATTGTCGAGAATAGACAAGATGTGGATGTCAACAGAGTTAATAGTTAAAACACATAAGATTGAAGTAGAAAAAAGTACATGGGCCGATCATAACCCAATAACAATGACCTGGAAGGGATAGAGAAAAAGGGTGAGAAGGACATTAAACTCCAAAATATTGAATGTAAAGAACTTTCAGCAATATATGGAAAAAGAACTGACATTCTTTTTTAAGGAGAATAGAAAAGAGGATACATCATTACAGAACGTATATGATACGTGCAAAGCATATATCAGAGGATTAGCAATGACATATTTATGAAAAAAGAATAGAAATAGAAATTGCAGCAGGAATATAAGAGGCTGGAGATACAATTACAGAAAAATCCACAAAATAAAAAGGTCAAAATTTGATGGATCTGCAAAAACACAAACTGAATTTAATAGAAAATGAAGACTTTGCAAATAAAATAAAATAAAAAAGACAAAACTTCTTTGAAAATGCAAATAAGCCAGGAAGATGGTTGGCATATAAAATGAAAAAGGAGGAGACCGGAAGCTGACGTCATGGTGACACGACAGTAAATCTAGGGGCTCCGAGACCACCGCCAAAATTCCAGCCGCAGGACAGTCCAGCTGGACCTAAACTGTCCCGAAGAGACGGTGATAGGAAGGGGCATATCCTGCTGATCCCAGAGACACCTGCAAAGTCTCTGGTGATCCAGGAATAGCCCTTTTGCCAGCGGCTAGGAAGCAGCCATTAAGGCTGGCGAAACTGCTGACAGCTTTGGAAGTAAAAGTGCAGGAGAGAGTGTGTCATTCATGGTGAGATTTTTACCTTTTTTCTGGTTTATGAGAACATCCTAAATGAAGAGAATTTAAAATAAAGACTGATGAGACAGACTAAGCGGCGAATATAAGGCTACAGTCAAAGTTAAAGGTTTTTTTCTCTCCTTTTTATTGTTGGAAGCCTGACTGGACTTTCTAATCAGTGCAGTGTTAAATGGAGTGGCTTTTTTCTTTTCTGTTTACCTGCCTTTTACTTTCTGGACTGTTTGATAACTAAGTTCTATTGTTCCACTGTTTAGGAGTCTTTTTTATATACAGTGTTTCTCATTTGGCTTTTTATTTTTTATTTTCTTTTATTAAGGCAGAGAGGGAAAGTTTTGGATAAGTAACACTGCCACCTAGAGGCTTTGAAACTTTGTTTCTATTTTTTGTCTGAATGAATGTTTGGAAAAGTTTGCTCTCCAAGGTTACTGGCTCAGCCAGGACTGATAGGAGAAGAGTTATTTACACAGGTGCTCACTCTGAAATTTTCAGTCCTTGAAATTCTGCCTGGAGAGAATAGATAACAACTGTAAGAGTAAAGCCTGGAGTGATCTTGAAAGGCTTTCATTTTATAAAAGTTTTGAATTTATTTTTCTTTTGTTTAGAGAGCTTTAACTTTACAAGAAGCCTTGAAACTATTTTTTTTTTTTGCAGGTGGCAGTGTTTACTTCTTTTTGCTCTGAAGTTGGGTTTTGTATCTGGTTGTTTTCAATTTTTGGTTTTTTTTCAATTGGATTATGGCATAGAAAAGGTTGAAGATTTTTATTCTCTTTTATAGGTTTTTCTTTTTTCTTTTTCCTTTTCACATTTTTGATAATAGATTTTCATACTGTCGCCATTTAGCTTTCTTGTTTTACTCTTGGCTTTTTTTTCCACAGAATCTTCTTCCCTTTTTCCTCGGCCTTTTTGTTTTCTTTTACCTTTTTTCTTCTTTTTAACCTTTGATCACCTTATGGTCACTCTGGATTACAATTGACTTTTATACCAAGTGGATTATAATATAGAAAAATTTGAAGATGAGTAAAAGAATAATAACCACCGGCTCTGCAACAACAACACCCTCCTCCTCACCAGCAGGAGGACAAAGATCAATACAGACAATGTTACAACAGGAAAAAGAAAAGGGAGAGAAGGCAGTTACCTTAGAGATGATTATGCAAGGAATTCAGAATTTGCAAGTAAAAACAGATACCATCGAAAAGAGAACAGAAAACATGGAAAAAAGAATTGAGACAATAGAACAGCGAACGGGAAACATTGAACAACGAATGGAGAACATGGAACAAAAAGCAGTCAAAACTGATGAAAAAAATGATAGTATTCAACAAATGGTGATGAAATATGAAGATAGATTACAAAAAATTGAAGAAAGAGGTGATCAAAGAGAGAAGAAAATTGGGGAGATTGATAATAGACTGAGTATGGTGGAAAAAGATAATATTGGAATACTGAATTGGGAGGTTGAAAGGTCAGAATTCTTCCTAAGATTCCAAAACATAGAAGAAGAAAAAGGTGAAAACCTGTTATAAATAATGACAGAAATTTTGACAAATGTCCTCAAGTTAACCCAAGAGAAGATGACTGATGCTATAGATGAAGCATTTCGAGTTTATACAAGATATGCAGAGAGAAATAACTTGCCAAGGGAAGTTCATGTAAGATTTACCAAGAAAGCAATTAGGATGCAAATACTTCAAAAAGCAAGAGATAGAAAACTGGAGTACAAAGGCAAGGAGATTGTAGTTTTGAAGCAAATACAAAGAAGAGTGAGAGAATCGAGAAGAGAATATCAATTTTTGACTAAAATTCTACTCAAAGAAGGTGTTAATTACAGATGTTTGATACCAGAAAGTTTAATGTTTGTATGGCAAGGACAAAGATATAGAATAGATTCAATTGAAAAAGCAGAAGCATTTTCCGAAGAACATCTCAGAGGGAAGGCTGAGGAGACTGGACATAAAAAATTGGTGACAGAATCACGAGTGGTGTCTTCAGCATTGACTGGAAAAGAAGAAGGAGCAGTAGGCGGGATCGAGATAGTAGAAGGTGCTGTAGGTGGCGTGGATATTAGAGATCTACAAGAACCTAGAGCCACCAAAACAATAAATCCTATGTATAAAACATAAATAGATTTTACATTCCCTTTTCCTCGTTATGCTTTCCAATCTGTTTTTTACCTATATCTCATTCGTTGAACATATACTTATATATTAGTACTGTGCTACTTTTCTATTTTTCCCCTCTTCCCCCCTTTTTCATTTAATACTGTGTCGTCTGAGTTTCTGTGTCTCTCTCTTACTTTCTTTTCTATATTCTTATTCATATTCTTTTTCTAACCAATCATAAAATCTTCCTCACGTCTTGAAGTACACCGATTCCTCTTTATCCTTTATTCTCAGAGTTAACCTATTCATTTCGGCACAGTCCAATTTTTTAAAAATTATTATCTCTCCTTCCAAAGGGATCTTATCTTCTTTCCAATTTTGTGCAAATACAATTCTCGCTGCCATTGTTACATGTATAATCAAATACAGTGATGTGCGGTGAGGTTTATGACTGATGAGGCTGGTGACATCATCAAACCACGTGGTTGCTCCGATCGCATGGGCGCAGCCCAAACGGAGAAGTTTCCTTTCTCAGAAATGTCAGAAAGAGGCAGGCAGGCTGCCTCAGCTCCACTAAGAAGACATTTCTGAGAAGAGAAACTTCTCCTTTCTCCTCCTTCTCCCTCCCCCCCCTTCTAGCACTGATGATGTTACCGTGTTTCCCCGAAATTTTGGGGCTGCCGGGCAGCTACTCCCTTGTGAACTGGCTCCCGAAGAGCCGGGCACAGCCTCAGGGGCGAAGCAGCCATGAGGTAACCATGCTCATGAGCAGCCGCCTGGCAAATCTCCTCTTCAGCCGGGAAAAGCGCCATTCACTGACCTCAGCATGGAGCTCTGCCCGGCTGGAAAAGGGGGTTGCGCGAGTGCCTGTTTCGCCCACAGCTTCACCAAGCCCTTGCGCAGCTCTCCCAGGCCACCGCCGCCGGCCGCCGACCGCTGCCAGTTGCTGCCCGCCGCCGACCGCCGCCGCCCCGCTCCGAGCATAACTTTCAAACTCCAAAACTCGGGGCCGAGTCTTCCAGCATCGGCCGCTCTAGGAGTGCTCTCTATGGTGGGCCGGCTGCCGGACAGAGAGTTTTCCGGACAGAGTCTTCCAGCAGCCGGCCCACCATAGAGAGCACTCCTAGAGCGGCCGATGCTGGAAGACTTGGAGCGGTGCGGCAGCGGTCGGCGGCGGGCAGCAACGGGCAGCGGGCGGCGGCCGCCAGCGGTGGCATGAGAGCTGCGCAAGGGCTTGGTGAAGCTACGGGCGAAACAGGCGCTCGCGCAACCCCCTTCTCCAGCCGGGCAGAGCACCACATGGCTTGGCACCTTAGGGATACCCTCTAGGTCAGTGAATGGTGCTTTTCCCGGCTGGAGAGGGGATTTGCCGGGCGGCTGCTCGTGAGCATGGTTACTTCATGGCTGCTTCGCCCCTGAGGCTGTGCCCGGCTCTTCGGGAGCCAGTTCACAAGGGAGCAGCCGCCCGGCAACTCTCCCCTCTGGCCAGACAGAATGCCACTCCCCAACCTAGCGGTATACCGAAGGCGGCAAGCAATGTGAGCGCTCCCCCCCGGCTCCTGTAACTTGGCCCGGGATCCTTGCAAGGGGAATGGGACCACGTGTGCAGGCGGCTCCTCAGCGCACAGCCTCAGATTAGCAGAGCCGCGATCCCCTTCCCCTGCACACCTGGTCCCATTCCCCTCCTTCCTGAGCCAACATGAAGGGGACCGCGGCTGCCCTGATTGAGGCTGGAGCTGAGGAGCCTCTTGCACATGTCCCATTCCCCTTGCAAGGATCCTGGGCTCGCCCGATGTAAAAAATGGCGAGATCGGCACACTTGGGGCTGCTGCTGAGATGTCCAGGGAGGCTAAACCAAGCCGCGCGCCTCTCCCAGCCACTTTCACGGCTTCCTGGAGTAATTCTTTTTTATTTTCATGATGAGAGTGGTGAGGCTCCGCCTCCCCTGCCTCCCCTGACTGCACGTCACTGATCAAATATGTGTCTTCTTTGTTATATTTCTCAGGTAGGATACCCAACAAAAATGTTACTGGTCTTAACTCTAAACTTCAATGTAACATTTTCTCTAACAATGTTCTTATTTTAATCCAATAATTCCTTGCTTCTGCACATGTCCACCACATGAGATAGTACGAACCCAAAAGTTGCTGACATTTCCAACATTTCGCTGATTTATCTTTAAACATCTTTGCTAATCTTTTGGGTGGCATGTGCCATGTATAAAACATTTAATACAAATTTTCTTTATACACTGTTGACATAGTTAATTTATAATTCCTTTCCCATAGTTGTTGCCATTTTTCTAATTCAATCGTATAACCAAAGTTTTTTGCCCATGCTGTCATTGTTTCCTTAACCTCTTCTTCTTCCAATCTGATTCGTAATAGGTAGCTGTATAATTTCTGAATCATTTTTTCTTCTGTTCCCATGAGTATCTTATCCAGCTCTGAGCTTCCCAAATTAAAATCATACTCTATCTTATTTTTTTCATATCTTGATTGTATTTGCAATTGTTAGAACCAACCAATATCAATCCCTTGTTCTTCTAGTTCTTGTTTTTTTTTAGTTCTCCCCTTTCTGATAAAATAATTTTGTATCTAATAATATTTCTCATACTACTAATATTCGGGTGTGTCAACGCTTCCATTGTTGAAAGCCACATTGGTATTTCTAAAGAGTGTTTTTCTTTCACTTTTTCCCACGGTGTTAGCAATCCATTTCTTACATAATGTCTCTGAAAATAACAATGTATCTTATTTTTACCATATCACAAAAATGCGTGCCAGCCTAATTGTAAGTCATGTCCCTCCAAAGTCAATAACCTTGTATTTTTCAATAAAAGCCATTCTTTCATCCAAGTTATTGCTGCCACCTGGTAATATAATTCCCAATTTTGTAATCCAAACCCACCTCTGGTTCTTGAATTTTGCAGCATTTTTATATTAATTCTTGCTTTTTTCCCTTGCCATATATATTTCCACACTATTTTATTCATATTTTCAAAATATCTTTTCTCTTGTTTTATTGGTATTGTTTGAAATACAAACAAAATTCTTGGTAATATGCTCATCTTTATTACCACTAGTCTTCCCATTAGTGATAATTGTAAATTTCTCCATTTTTCCAAATCTGTTTCTATTTGTTTTTTCAACTTATAGTAATTGTCCTTCTTTATGGTTACACATCTTGGCATCAATTGGATACCCAGGTATTTCACTTTTTTCACTATTTGAACATCCAATTTTTCCATTAATTCTCTTTTCTGTTTTTCTGTTACATTTTTCACCAGAATTTTTGCTTTATCTTTATTTATTTTCAACCTTGCTACTTCTCCATATTCCTCCATTTTTTCAATGAGTTTTGGCCCTGTTTCTATTGGATCCTCCATAATAAACACTAAGTCATCTGCAAATGCTTGTAGTTTATATTCTTCTTTTTAAATTCTCATTCCTTTTATTTCTTTATTCTGTCTTATCTCTCTATTCAAAATATCTAATGTCAATATAAATAGCAGTGGAGATAATGGACACCCTTGTCTAGTTCCCTTCTTGATAACCACTTTTTTTGTCATGTCACCATTTACAACTACCTTTGTTGATTGATCATTATAGATAGTTTTGACCATGTTTATAAACCCCTCACCAAAATCCATCATTTGTAACTGCATTATCATAAATTGCCATTTCACACTATCAAAAGCCTTCTTGGCGTCCAAAAATAGCAACACCATTTGTTTCTCTGGATGCGCTTCATAGTACTCTAAAGTGTTAAATACAATCCGCATGTTGTCTTTAACCTGTCTCTTGGGTAAAAACCCATTTTGGTCTGTGTGTATAAATTCATTTAAGAGACTCTTCATTCTTTCCACCATTATTGATGCAAAGATTCTATAATCCACATTTAATAATAAAATTGGTCTGTAGTTCTTTATTTGCTGTAGGTCTCACTCTTCTTTTGGTATAATGAGGAAAAGGGAATGTAAAATGGTAAATAAAAAGTTAGAACCGGGTTTGCTGGAATACCAGCCCGAAAATACACCAAACGGAAGAGGAAAATAGGCAACCACAACAATAGAAGAGGAAAGGAAGAGAGGAAGAGGAGAGGAGAAGAGAAGAGAGGAAAGGAGAGGGAAAGAAGAAAGAGGAAAGGAGAGGAAGACTGGGAGGGATAGGAAGAGGAGGATAGAGGGTATGAAGGGGAAGAGGAAGAGAGGAGTAGGGGAGAGGAAGGAGAAGAAGGAAAGGGAAAGGAGAGGAGAAAATAAGAAAGTAGAGAAGGGAGGGAGGGAGAAAAGGAAGGAAAAGTAGGATGGTGGTAAAATAAAATAGGTGTAAGCAAAGCAATCTCTGTTGCCAGGGGAAATTTCACCCTGAGCTAATGAGGTCTAGAATCGATGGCTTTTCCAAACAGCATATCTTCAAAAAAGCGAAAGTAAGATCCAATAACAAGTTCTAATTAAAACAAAACTTTTAATATGAAAATAAGAAAATAAACAAATCTATCTAATTGTTACATTTTGGCAATAGCACTTTGTCAGCCACCTTCTTGGCAGACGAACAGAAGAACAAAAGTAAAAAAGTCTCTGGAATGTGTGAGAGCAGGCGCAGTACATCACTTGCTGATAAGGGCTATGACCTGCGCAATAACTTTTTCAGTTCAGCTAGCAAACAATTAACGCAGTGACAATCTCGATTATATATCTTAATTTTTTATATGGAAAATTGAATGTTTAAAAGTGTTAAAATATAATAAGAATAATAACTATGAGAATGTATACCTGCAAATGTATGTATAGACTAAAAATAAAAACCTTTTTTAAAAAAAAGCTCTAGAGCTGGTACATGCAGATTTGGTGGGGCCAATGCATGCCAGTTTGGGAGGAGCAAAGTATGCGCTGGTCATTGTAGATGACTACAGCAGATTTTGGTTCTGCTGTTTACTAAAGAGTAAAATAGAGGTGCTACAGAAATTTAAGCAATGGGTAAGCTTTGTAGAAAGGTGATATAAACAACAGGTATGTCAACTGCAAACTGACAGAGGGTCAGAATTCATGTCAGCAAGTTTTCAACAGTGGTTGGGACAGTTAGGAATAAAACATAGACACACTAATCCATACACAGCAGCTGAAAATGGTGTAGCCGAGAGGCGGAATGGTGTCTTACAAACAATGAAGGACTCACTGCTGGAGGATTCTGGTCTGAGCAGGTCATATTGGGTTGCAGCCATGTTGACTGCTAATTATTTAATCAATAAGCTATGGAGTTCCTCTATTAATGATACTCCATATGCAGTGTTATATGGGAGAAAGCCATCTCTGGCACATTTAATGCATGGATGCATATTCCAAAAGCAATCAGGAGAAAAGGTCAACCAAAGGCTAGAAAGCTCAGGTTTATGGGCTATGAGCCTGGCTCAAAGAGCTATCATTTTAGCAATGGGAGCAAGAGAATAGTGATTTCCAGGTCTGCTAGGTTTGCAGAACAAAATTGGAACAGAACTGATGCCAATTTTTTGAATGATCCACTTAGTGATGGTGACCCACTTAGTGATGGTAACTCATTTAGTGACGGTGTCAGCGTTCAGGAAGAAGCTGAAGAGAAGGAGTCAGGAGAAGATGATGACTCAGATATGAAGCAAGAGATGGTTGAGACACAAGAGCAGTCAATGCCACGCAGGTCAGAGCAATGGAACAAGGGGATTCCACCTGACAGGTATTCTGCTAGTGAAATAAAGGTGTGTAATGTATGGTATGAGCCAAGAAACTATCAGGAAGTATTTGTTGTGGTCCACCGCCGGCCTGCGGAGCTGCCGGATAGCCCAGAGCTGCCAGATAGCAAGAACAATTAAGAAAACAGGGTCAACTCGGGAGTAAGGCTTGGGGATGATTGGCCCCTCCCATAAGACATAAAAGAGGAGCGAACGGGACATGATGTTTTGCAGGAAGCAATTAATTCATCTGGTCAGTTCAAACTTTGAAAAGTTATGTTTGCCTCTGTGCTAAGTTTGGCCTTGCTCTGCATTTGGCAATTAGGTCTCTGGCAGCATTCCAAGAGAGATAAGGTGGGTGTTTATCAACATTCTCCTGAAAGAATGTGGCAACTTGAGCAGACATCTGTCAGAATCTTCACAGACTGTGAAGCCTTGCGGGCTGTGAATGACCATAATTCACAACCGTATAAATAAAAGAGGGTTTGGGGGACTAAGATTGTGATTTATGCTTTCTCAGGAAGCCTAGGTCAGAACAGTATTGGCATTACCCAAAATTGAAGAAATGAAGTGGAAAGAAGCCATGGACAAAGAAATGAAATGCATGGGTGAACATAAAGTGTTCACATCTATGACTTTGGCACAAGGTTGCAAAGCCGTAGGATGTAAATGGGTGTACAATTTTGAAAGTACTACCCAACAATCAGGTCCTGTTGTGGCCCACTTCAAATGAGGAGGAGGTTGGGGAGGAACTTGGACCAGTCCTGGAGTCTGGGGAAGGCTCTGATGGATGCTTTGCATTGGAAGCAGAGCTAGAGCTAGGGCCGTCCAACATTTCCCAGCTGTCTCCGGACTTGGAGATAAGTGGGGAAGAAGAACAGCTGGGGCCTGTTACAGATGCGTGTATGCGCAGAGGTGTCAGGAGAGAACAACTAAGTACCAGGAGCCGACTCAGAAAGAAAGGCACGCGTGGATGCTGAGTGGCCCCTCCCTGGCTGGGGAATAAATAGAAGCAAAATCTGTGTATATAAGAGTTTGTTTGTCTTTACTTGTCTGTCCTTGCTTCTACTTCTTGTCCTTGCTACTTCTTCTTCTCTGTACCACGTTGCAAGAGCTGCATGGGTATTGTATACATGCATCATGTTTTACATTATTGTATATAAATAAGTTTCTTCTATAAAAGAATCCTGCTGAATTATTTACTTGTGGGCTGGCTGGATAGCTACAGACTCTGACAGTGTTTTACAAGCTCACTAAATGAAAGAACACCAAAAAAACCAACCAACTTGATAGTGATCACATTACACACTGACAAATGTCCTCCTCTCAGCTTCAATAAATGATATCAATAACTGAATCCTACTGTGATCTGATTGGCTCATTGCCAAAAAAAGATGACACCTGATTGGCTCTCTTGTCTAAACACTCATGCTCATTGGCTACAATCAGATGAAGGAAAGCTACCTGATATCAACCTAAGCAACTTGTGCTTCCTTTTTCTGGTTATCTGGCTATAAGTTTTCATAGAATACAGATAATTGAGCAAACTTTGTTGCATTACATTCTTGATTAAATTATCTTTCCATTGATATATAATTGTATGGTACTACTTCAAAAAAAGTGGTGTTATTAGGCATCAAACCTCAAAAATACACTTTTCCCAAGAGATTTCCACAATTTTGGCCACTACTGTAGCAGAGGCTGACAAGACCCCTTAGAAACTGGACCGAAGCTAATCAGAAAAATAGAAGAATATGGGGAAGTAGGAGGAGTGAAAATAAATAGGGATAAGACAAAGATATCCAAAAAAGAATGTTGATGGAAAGAATTAATATACAGATAGTTTAAAAAGTGAAGTATTTAGGAATACAACTAACAGCAAAATGTGCAACAATTAAAGGGGATAATTACATGAAAATGATGAGGCAAATTAAACTAGACCTGGAGAAATGGAAAGACCTGCAACTGTCACTATCAGGAAGAGTAGCTACCATAAAAATGAACATTTTGCTGACTACTATATGTCAACGGCTAAAGTGTTTCCATGACTACTATCAACTTGAGAAGGGGAGGGGGGAAAATGCCATGCATATTTTTGGCCAGAGTAAAAGTCTCATATTGCTGTACTAGAATGTGAATGTGCATGTCCAGCACCCTTCCATAACGTCCTGTTGGAGAATGTGATTGATGACCTCAGCCAGAGGGGAGGGGGCACAGGGGTAAAGTTCAGATGCCATTAAGTGGGATTCAGTTTCAGCTACACAGAAGTCCGTGCCAAGATGTTAGTCCTAATAAATGAATGGTTTTCTTTTTAACCTTGTCTCAGGGCTCATAAATTAATTAGGGCAACTCTTGGAAACTTCACACTATACTAATTCCAAACAATACCAATAAAACTGGAGGAAAAATATTTTGAAGAACTAAATAAAATAATATCAAGATATATTTGGTTAGAGAAAAAAGCAAGAATAGGTTTGAAAATGTAGCAGGAAACAAAATAAAAAGAGGGGGCTTTGGACTACCAGACTGGGAATTGTATTATCAGGCCTCGGTACTCACATGGATGAAAGAATGGATTAGTTTGAGACACACAAGATTACTAACATTAGAAGGTCATGACCTTCAACTAGGTTGGGACACCTTCTTATGGTATGGGAAGAACAAGATACATAGTTATTTTCAGAGACACTACGTTAGAAATTGTTATTAGTCCGGGTTAAAATAAAAGAACACCACTATTTGAAAATACTAATCTGGCTTTCCACTATGGAGGCATTGGTACATCCTACTGACCTAAACCGTCCCGGAGAGACGGTGACAGGGAGACAAATCCTTGCTGGTCTCAGGAATACCGCAAAGTCCCTGATCGACCCAAGGGAAGTTCTCCAAGCCGGCGGCAAACAGACAGCCCCCAGGCTGACAAAGTTGGAGACAGCTCCGGAAAGAAGGCAGTGAAAGTTAGTCCAGCTGGTGAGATTTTTTCTTTGAGAATGATTGCCCAAAGAAATTTTTTTAAAAAGATAAATTAGTCCTTTAAGCAAAAGAATAAAGCGGCGAAATTTATCTTTATTGGACTGCCTTAGAAAGTTTTTTTTCCTTTTCTATGTAACAGCATTTTGTGGATTGAAGTGATTGGAACGCTTCCCGTTTCTCCTCTTAAGTGAATGAATTGATTTTTTTCTTCTATTCTGTGCTACCTTTATTTTTTGGTTGATCTAAAACTTGTTTTTTACTTCAAAAATCCTTCCTCTTGGAGGATCACTTCCGGCGGCCGAAGGCGACAGACGCTTGCGTCCGCCATCTCACTGCTTCCGTGGGCTCCCCTGAATCCTAGGGGAGCACAGGGTGCCTTGGAGTGGCGTCCTGCCGTAGGGGCGGCTTGCTGGGACCCCCTGGAATGGCGGCAGCCGCGGGGGGGGTGTCTCCAGCTTTGCCCCAGGAGCCGTGGAGCGTAGGGAGCGCACGGAATGCCAACGCGCGCTTCGCTGAGCGCAGCCAGGAAGGAAGCGATTAATTTGAATGCAACAGCTGAAGCACGGTGAGGTGGGGGCTCTCCCCGGGTCTTTTACAGTTTAACACCTTATTGACTGATTTGCAGTTTTTTCTTGGACTTTGTTTTAACCAGTGGAAGAGTCAAAATTGGAGGGGGGAGGGAGTTTCCACCCCCCTCGGAAAAGCGGCACTTGGAAAATCTCTCCCTCGCAAGGGAGAGAGAAAAAGTTTTTAAAAAAAGTTTAAAATACTTTCACTTCCCTAAATTAATGGGGAAAAAAACCTTTTTTTTCCTCTTCTGACTACAACTGTGAGAGAAAGGATGGTTGAACTGATTCTTCTCTAATTATCCATGGGAACTCTGACTTTGTTGTTTCCTGACCACCGGTGCTGGCTGAGCCAAGATGGCTCACTTCCTCTTTCTTCTTTGTCTTTGTGCATGAGACTCCTCCCTTGAAAAACTTCGTTGCCTTGAATTAATTTCCACCCCAGAGACCTTCAGGAGCCTCTTCAAACAAGTTTTTTCCCTGGATTTGGAATATTTTGATCCACCCATCTGCTTTGGTCTTGAACTAAACGACTTATTCTCCTTTGGATTTGCCTGTTTGGTGGTCTCTACCGGCTGTGCTTTCCCACGGACACCATTCTCTGTATAGGACAATAACTATCTCCGAGCTTCATGATGGGTCGGAAAAAATTACCATCTGGAAAGGCCTCATCGGCCCCCACATCTTCTACGTCCAGCCCCATTGCCCACCAGTCACAACTGGGATCTTTTTTACAACCTAAAGCCCCTGAAGAAAGCTCAAAGGACTTGTCTACTCAGCAGATGCTTCAGGCTCTCTTAAAGGGACAGGACAAAATGAAAAAACAGCTGCAGGACTTAAATGACCAGCTCAGAGAGACACAACAAAAAACTACACAGAATGAGCAGAGGATAGGTGTACTGGAGGAGGGTGCGGCTGGGATGAGGAGCAACCTGGAGGCAGTCCAAAGGGGGAACGCAGAATTTGAGAATCATGTGATAAAAATGGAATTTGAAAGGATGTCTTTTTTTCTTAGGTTTTAAAATTTACCAGAAGTCGAAAATGAAGATCTTAAAGAGATTATGACCACAATGTTAGCAGAATATATTAACAGAGATAAACAACAGCTTGGGTGGGATATTGACCTGATTTATAGGGTTAATTCAGCCTATGCAATAACACATAATGTTCCAAGGGAAGTTCATGTTAAATTTCTTAGAAAAACCACGAGAGATGAGGTTCTAGGAGATCAAAGGGGAGGACCATTAAAATATAAGGATAAAGAAATAACCATTTTTAAGCAGATCCCAAAGAAAGTAAGAGATAAGAGAAGGAAATATACCTTCTTAGCAAAAAAATTATATAATAATGGGGTTTGGTTTAAATGGCTGTTACCAGAAGGCATGTTGATTTTTTGGGAGAGCAGTAGAATCAGAATTAACACAGTTGTGGAAGCAGAGGCTTTTATGAAAAAACATACTGCTCTCCTAGGTGACGTGGGGGATGTCACACAAGAAACAAAGCAGGGAGGGGCTGAGGCTCTGCCAGTGGACGGGGGGGGGAGGATGTGACAACAAGAAGACTCAGATCACAAAAGTGAATTGAAACACTATTCTAAACGTTGTTACAATGTATTTTCAAGGAAGTGACAAAAGTAAAATGATTGAAACATATTGATGATTTTGTGTAAACTTAAAACTGCTAATATCTATGTAAAAGTTTATAGTTTTTGATTTCTCCTTTTTGTAAAAGTTGCAAGACCCGGGGGGAGGGGGGTAGCTGTCAAAATGTTCCATAACCTCTTAACCCCTTTTCCCTTGTAAAACTTTTAAAATCAATAAAAAAATTGGCCAAAAAAAAAATCCTTCCTCTTACTGTTTATTAAATTTTATTAAAGACACTTAGAGATTTTTGCTTTCCTTAAGTTTGATACAAATAAGACAAAGTTGAATCTGCCATTCGGAAGCCAGAACTTGTTTTTTTTTCTTTTTTTGAAACAAAGTATCCTTTGCTCTATTTTCTCTTATTCTGTTGACGTTGTAACTAGAGGGTTTGCAGCTTGTTTCTAGAGACTGATAACGACTCAAGGACACGGACTGTTCTCTTGCAGGTGTCTTTGTGGAATATTTTGGACAAGGGAAGTGAAAGAAAAGAAAAGATAGAACCCTCACTTTTTTGAAAAAATTAAAAGGATCTTATGGTTAAGCAAATTCAAAACAAAAATATTTTTATACACAAAAGAGACATTGAAGGCGAGAGTGGCAGTGGATTTTAAACTTTTTCTTCTCTTCTGGGAAATATGTATTTATATACAGATGAAGAAACCCTAAGTTACCAGGATTTTTTGGATGGAATTCTAAAGATATTGGAAGGATTTGAAAGATTTGATAAGAAGTTGGATAGATTATTGTCTGGCTCAATAAAAGATGAAGGGACTGGAGCCTCAAAAATTAAAGAAGAGAGTGAAGATAACAGATGAACCTAATAATGGAGCACCTATGAGTGAAAGTGGAAAGGAGGGAACATGGAAAAGTGAATCTGATTATTATTATATACTTGATGATCTGGAGCTCTACCCCTCCTGTCAAAATATGGATTTGATGATGGAATTAAGAAGAGAAACAGCCTTAGAAAGACATCTGATAATTAAAGGCATGTTAATTTTAATACCAGTTCAAGGGCAACAAGACTATAAGAGAGATCCTTCAAGCAAAAAACTGCGGAGAGAAGTTTTTAAAAACTTTATAAAGAAGTTCATAAGAGAATTGACGCAACAACTGGCTAAAGTGATAAGATTGTTTTGTTACTGGAAAGACACAGGCTGATAATGAAGGTTGATAACTTAAAATTTAGTTAACCTTTGGTGATTAATAAGTAGGATTTTCTAGACACTTTTAGAATGTTTTCTTTAAAATGTTTATTCGTTAATTAATAACTCATGATAATAATAATGGAATAATAATCTCAATTAGTAAAAATAATTTGGAGATAGACTGTAAAGTGGGACCTGGGGAAAAGATTTATCAATTTCACTAATACATTTTTGTTTAGATTTTGATATAAAGATGTAATTTCTCTTGGGCACTTATAAACTTTACTAACAAACTTTTGTTTAGATTTTATTATAAAGATGTAATTTTTCTTGGGTCGGATGGGAGGAAATGTGATATAAATGGCAAAAAAAAATTCTTTTTTTCTTTAGATGACTATAATAATAATAAGGAAATGTTAATGGATAATGTTTAATGATTTTTACATGTCTTGGCATTGGTAAAAGCAATCAGATATAAGCCTTAAATAGTGAGTTGGGAAAAAAAGGGAATATGCTATAAAAGGGTAATTATTGGAGGTTTATAGGAATAGCTAATGAATGCCAGTAGGTGGTTTGTGTCTTTAAATACAAATGATTCTAGATAAAAGCATGTTTAAATAATTATAGCTAAATGAGAATGATGGTACATTGATGGCAAAATATATAAAGATTTTTGATTTTAAAATGTAAATTAAAAATATGAAGGATGTATAGTAACGCACAAAATTTATTTGTAACCAATCAACATGCTTTCTACAAGATGTAATGAAGAATGGGTTTTTTTGTGTGTTTTTGTTTAATTAAAACAATAAAAAAAATTCCAAAAAAAAAAAGATGCCAAGACATATGGTTTTAATAAAGGGCTAACAGAATTAGACCAGATATTAACTGGAACAGATGAAAAACTGATAAAGAAGATGACAGGAAGTTCTCCAGCTGGACAGACGTGGGGGATGTGTTACAATAATACAATAGCAGAGTTGGAAGGGACCTTGGAGGTCTTCTAGTCCAACCCCCTGCCTAGGCAGGAAACCCTATACCGTTTCAGACAAATGGCTATCAAACATCTTCTTAAAGACTTCCAGTGTTGGGGCATTCACAACTTCTGGAGGCAAGCTGTTCCACTGATTAATTGTTCTCTTAAGAGTCTCACATGAACCCTGTCTGACAAACTATCTCCAAGATTCTTTTGAATCAGAACCCCCACTGGACGAGGGGGCGAAGAAGGGCAGCATCTCATCAGACCCTGGGTGAAGCAACAGATCGCTCGTGGGTTAGAGATTTGCCTATGAATCAGAGTCAGGGCGGAAGCCTTCAACATGGCTGACAAGATGCTGACTTTTTGTCAAAATAATTTTGGAGCAGGAGGGGAATGGAAAAGATGAAAGGCTGGGTAAGGAAATTTATTTAACCCACAACTATAAATTAAACCTGGAAAAGGCAAATAAATTTTGAGAACATAAATAATATTGATGGTCAGATCGGGACTTTATTTCTCCAAAAGGTGGAAGGTTGTAACACCAGCCCCCCCCCCCCCGAAGCTCTTTGTTTGTAATGCTTTCAGACAGAAGGATAGAAAGCAGAGAAGTGGCAAACCCACGCAATTATAAACTTTAAATTTGGTTTTGGATCCCGAAGGGTTTTACTTTTACTTTGTTTGAACGAAATCTTAACCTTGACTGTGTGGAAGTTTTAATTAACCAACTGCCATAAATTACAAGGAGGCAAGAGAAACTCTTGGCTGATTACAAGCTTGCTGTCAGCGTTCCAAATACCATGCATGAAATCAATCAGAGACCAAGGCAGAATCATCCTTAAAGTTCCAATTTAATCATACAGGCATGTTGGCACGTCTGTGGAATTCCAACTCTGATTCTCTTCCTGGAATTCCACCCAGTTGAAAGTTCATGATCTATCCCCACACCCATAATCCCATGACATGGTCCAATCCTTTTCCTCCACGCTGGCTAGAAACACCCCTCTGCTTCTGGTCAGGTGTCGAGGTGCGGAGACAAAAGATGACCTTGAGCTTCTAGAAAGAATCACAACAATACATTCCACAATCCTACTCCTTTCTATTCCCCCCCCCAACTACTACACTAATGAAACAGCATAGGAAAATAATAGAAAGTGTGGCAGGCCAAAGATCCTAAAAGAAACATAACTACAGGCCTGACAGGCGGCCTCTCCTCAGAAGAAAAACGTTTCCTGAAAAGAGAATAACATAAAAGTGAACATAACATAATTAACCACCTCTTCCTCCCCCAAGGGGACCCTTTGACTTTTTAGGAAACTTCTCATGGAATTGCTTTACTAACTTCTCCACTTTTAGGTTCCCACTTTTCGCCCAAGTAGCTTCAGACAAAGAGTAACCCTTCCAACGCACTAAGTACTGTAAGCGACCCCTATTCAGCCTGGAATCTACGATTTTTACCACCTCAGATTGTGTTTCCCCTTCTATCACTACAGGAGGAGAGTGAGCTTGGGTGGATGCTCTTATGCTAGACCCAATTACTGGTTTCAACAAGCTACAATGAAATTCTGGGTCAAATTTCCCTAGACTTCTGGGTAGACTGAGTCGAACTGTAACTGGGTTAACTATCTTCACTATTGGGAATGGACCTAGAAATTTTGGACCCAATTCCTTACTAGGCATTCCGAATCTTATGTATTTGGTAGATACACGGAAGGGGTTTTGGAGCGAGCGATGTTGATCAGCTTGCTTCTTGTAGGCTTCTGCCTCAACTGCTAGAGCCTTCTTCGTATTCTCCCATCCATTCTTTAGCATGTCCATCCATTCATTCAAAGACATGGAGGAAGGAGGTTCTCTAGGCACCTCAGGCATGGCAACAACTTCCATACCACTGGTAATCTGGAAACCCACTAACCCTGTGCTGCTGTGGACCGCATCGTTGTATGCCACTTCGGCGAAGGGTAGCAAGTCCGACCAGTTGTCTTGTTGATAGTCCACAAAACACCGGATGTATAGTTCCACCACTGCATTGGCTCTCTCTGCTGTGCAGTTCATGCTGGGATGAACCTCTGAGCTCAGTTCTTGTGTGGACCCAATGGATCTCAGGACCTCTCTCCAGAACTTGGCTGTGAACTGGACTCCGCGGTCTGAAATGATCCTCTTGGGTACTTCGTGCAGGTGATAAATGTGTTTTACAAACATTTTCGCTAATTTCCTTGCGGATGGCAATCCTGAGCAAGCAATGAAGTGTGCCTGCTTAGAAACCAAATCAATAACTGTCCAGATTACTTTATTCTCACTGCTGTCTGGGAGTTCCACGATGAAGTCCATTGTGACCTCTTCCCATGGTCGGTTAGGGCTCTCTGCTGCAGGTGCTGCAGGTGCTGCAGGTTCTGGGCTTTTGGATTCAATCATCCAAGGCTGGCCCTGTTCCTCCTCCGAGGCCTCCCCCTTGGTAGGACTCTTTGTCACCTGAAGTTGGGGATCCTCTTCCAGAGGTTGTTTGGGCTTTTCCCCCTCCGAGGCCTCCCCCTTGGTAGGACTCTTTGTCACCTGAAGTTGGGGATCCTCTTCCAGAGGTTGTTTGGGCTTTCCCTCCTCCGAGGCCTCCCCCTTGGTAGGACTCTTTGTCACCTTAATTTGGGGATCCTCTTCCAGAGGTTGTTGGCCCAGATGACTCTTCTGTGGTGGCATCTGGGTCCCTCTCTTTACCACCGTGGCGATTGGTACACACGTTTGTTCTTCGGCAATTCCCTCCTCCGAGGCCTCCCCCTTGGTAGGACTTTTTGTCACCTTAAGTTGGGGATCCTCTTCCAGAGGTCGTTTGGTCCTTTTCCCCCTCCAAGGCCTCCCCCTTGGTAAGACGCTTCATCACCTTAAGTTCGGGATCCTCTTCCAGAGGTTGTTGGCCCAGATGACTCTTTTCTGGTGGCATCTGGGGCCTTCTTCTTACCGCTGTGGTGGTTGGTGCACACGTTTGTGGCATTGGGGCTGGAGCCAAGCACTCTGACGCTCTGTGGCCAAGTTGACAGCAATGGTGGCATTTTATTGGCCCCCACGAAGGAAGGAACCTAGTTACATCTCTAAACTTAGGAACATCTTCATCACATTGGCCTGCTCTCCATCTTGCAGCTTCCCCCTTGGTAAACCCTTCTTCCATGGTGGAGATTGCTTCTCTGTAGGAAGGTGGGGTAAGAACTGTTAGATTGGGTAATGAAAGGCACAAAAGGCTAAGATAACAACAGCTCTGTCAGGGGAAAAGTTTCACCCTGAAGAAAATGAGGTCTATGGATCGGGCTGATTTCCAACAGCATATGCATTAAGATGTGAAGAAAAATAATAAAGTCTTGAGAAGCATATTCTAATTAATAAACAAACTTTAATACGAAAATAATAAAAGGAAATAAAACAAAACTAACTAATTGTTACATTTTGATAAGGAAAGGTTCCGTCTGCCAGCTTGACAGCCGGACAAAAGTTCAGCAGTAGCTTTCTCTCTCTCTCTCCTCCTGGAATGTGTGAAGACATGCGCAATAAATCATTGTCAGATAAGAACTTTTATGACCTGCGCAATAACTCTTTCTCAGTTTAACTCTTCAGTGTCAGTTCAGTCAGTTCATGTCTAGCAAACTTTTTAACTTAGTGACACCTCTTCTTTTGCTAGTCTGGGCTGACGTCATCAAATCATCAATTAAGGCACATCTTCTTTCGCAGATACTCGTGTTGATTTACAGGAAGTGGTTTGTTCAGCATATCTGCAATCTGATCATGTGTAGAAACATATTGCAATTTAACAAAACCTTGCTTAACTAATTGCTTTGTGTTTTGATAACGAATGTCAATGTGTCTGGACCTAGAACCTGTGAAATGTGACTCAGAAATATAAACCACAGATACATTATCTTCCATCACGGTGATTGGTCGAATCGGACGTGTCCAGATATCTGTGATCAAAGCATCAAATCACGTTAGAGAATTACAAGCATCTGAAACACAAGCATATTCAGCTTCAGTAGATGAACATGAAACAAAACTCTGTTTTCTCACTTGCCAGTAAACAGGACATCCATTCAGGAACATCATGTAACCAGAAGTGCTTTTGCGTGACTTCTTATCACTCGCCCAGTCAGAATCAGAATAACAAATTAACTGTGGATGATCAGTGTGTGTTGGTTCTGGCAATAACTTCATGTGTTTAGTGTGTTTCAGGTATTTCAACAACTTCTTAATGCATGACCAATGAAATTGTGTTGCCTTACCTACGTGTCGTGATAAAAGATTAACACTAAGTGCAATGTCAGGTCTGGTCCAACTACTAATGTATAATAGTGAACCAATAACTGAACGATAAAGTGTTTGATCCTCGAACTCAGGACTTGGTTCATGTGTTAAGTTGTGAAAATCTGTTTGCATGGGTGTCTTTGTTGTGCTAGCATCTTTCATGTTGCAATGATGCAGAATGTGGTAAATTTTCTCTTCTTGTGAAAGACTAAACCCCTTCTGTGTCCCTTCAATTTGAACACCTAAATAAGTGCTAATGTGTCCTAAAGATTTCAGTGTGAAGTATCTCTGCAAACTTTTGGCAAAAATCTCACTCATTTTCTTATTTGGACCAATATAAACAATATCATCAACATAAACAAGAATTATCTCACATGCATTGTTAGATCTTTTTGTGAACACGCATTCATCAGTTTCGGACTTAATAAAGCCCATTGAATTTAGTTTGTCAGTAAGACATAAATACCACATTAAACCTGACTGTTTCAGACCATAAAGACTTTTGTTCAGGAACCAGGTATCCCCTTCTTGCTTTCGGAATCCTGGAGGGCTTCTCACGTAGATCTCTTCACCTAGGTCTGCATGTAGATAAGCTGTGTCCACATCAAATTGGAAAACTTCTAAACCAAGAATAGTTGCAGTGGTTAAGGCAATTTTTACACTTTCAGTTCTGACTGTTGGTGAGTAAGTGTTTGTGTAGTCCTCAGGATAACGTTGAGCGAAACCTTGAGCTACAAGTCTGGCTTTGTACAAAGACTCACCATTTGGTTTCTTATTGATTCTGTAGACCCATTGAGTGCCAATGACTTTCTTGTTTGCTGGAGGTTTTGCAGGTGTGAATACATTAAGTTTCTTTAAACTGTCCATTTCATCCTGCATTGCATCATACCATTTGTCTTGCTCTGAATCAGGAAGCTGTTTAATTTGTGTGAATGTCTCAGGAGGAAGAGTAACGTTGCAAATCAAAGGTAATGGTGTTTTTGTCAGTTGCCATGAATAACGTTGTGGAGGGATTCCTTTTGTGACCCTCTTGGAACGTCTAGGAGCAACAGAGACCAGTCTTCTTCTTCTTCTTCTTCATCATCATCCTCGTCCTCACGTTCGTCGCTAGCATCAGCATCCACGGCTTGCGAAGACGGAACATCAGGTTGTGAAGAACTGGTAGAAGGAATATCTGCCTGCGAATTGTCATCAGGCTGCGTGGCATCTGGAACACCATCTCTAGGAAAATAAACTCGAGGATCATTGGAATGAATCCTGTACCAGTCAACCTCTTCCTCAAAATTAGCAGATTGTGAAATGACAATCACATGTTTAGTATCAATGAATTTGCACCATTTTGAGTCATCATCAATACCCATAAATCTCAGTCTCTTTGGTCCTTGAGTTATAGGAGTGTTCACCATAGCATATGAACCAAAAATGTGGAGGTTCTTGAGATCAGGCTTGTAGCCATACAGCATGTAGAAAGGAGTTTGATTGATTACACTGCTCCAAGTACGGTTGACAATGTAATTTGCATATTTGATTGCTTCACCCCAGTATATGTTACTGAGATTAGCATCTTCTAGAAGACAACGCATCATGGTTTGTAGAACCCCTTGTCTTCTTTCTACGACTCCGTTATGAGCCGGTGTATATGGAGCAGATGTCTGATGAAGAATTCCATTCTTACGCATCCAGTCCTGGAAACGCTGAGACATGAATTCTGCACCACGGTCACTCTGGATTCTGGCGATGCGAACTTGATATTGTGTAGAAACAAAAGCTGCAAAGTCTTTAAAGATCTGAAAGGTCTCAGATTTCTCTCTCATAGGATATACAAATCCATATCTAGAATGATTATCTACTATTGTTAGAAAATACTTTCTGCCACCAATTGTTGGTGGGAAAGGACCTACTATGTCAGTGTGTACCAAATCAAAAATGCGTGTTGACCGGCGTGTAGCGTGTTTTGGAATAGCAGCTGCCTTGGATTTAGCCTTTTTGCAAACTGCACAATCCAAAAACACCTTACACCCCTTTAGATCCAAACCTTTTGCGAACTCTGGCATCTTTCTAAGAACACGGAAACTGGCATGTCCCAATCTTCTGTGGCATTTGTGAATACACCTGGAATGCAAAGGTTTACCAGTTAGTGAATTCTCAACATTAACAGTTTCATGAGGAACCTCAGGCTTGCTCTGAGCAACCTGTTTCTGTTTTCTCTGTTTGTTGACTTTAGGAGCCTTTGGCACAGTAACGGGTTCTCTCTCTGAACCAACTCTCTCTGGGCCCGTGTTGTGCCTTTTCGGAGTTTGCATACTTGCCTGTGCTTGCCCTTTAGGCTTTGGCTTTAAGTAATAAACACCACCAATCAGCATGGTTTCAGCAACAATATCTCCATCTTTAACTATGTAACTTGCTTTTTCGAGGTGGTGAACCTGGAACTTTAAATCTCTAGACGAATGACTTTGACTAAGCAAATTACTGGTTGCTGAAGGTATGTAATAAACATCAGGGATGTATATATCGAGCTCTTCAATTTAAACAGTTCCTTTTCCCATGACCTTGCAAGTGTGGTTGGTGAAGGAATACAGTTCTCGATACTCGGGCTCTGGTTCGCCCATCTCTGTGAAAAGTTCCCTTCTGTGGGTAACGTGCACAGCTGCTCCACTATCTAAAGTCCACAAAAGACGTCTGTCGAACTTTGGATCAGGTTGTGGAACGTTGGTTATGGCCAGTGTTGCAAGTGGAGCTTGTGGATCACGCCTTGGACCACGACGACCTTGTCTTCCGCCTCTACCTCTGCCTCTGGAGTCTGTTCCTCTGGGCTGGTACGTGGCGGGAGCTGGAACTCGTTGGGGACAATCCCGGGTGTCATGTCCCACACGGTTGCAGGTGTAGCATTTTGGCATCCTTGGAGCGTAGCCTCTTCCTCGGAAGGGACGTCTGGCTGGAGCCTTTGATGCTGGGGGTCGTTGCAGATGTGGTGTAGCTAACTTGATAGCTTCTTCCTCCACTAAAAGTCTGCAAACGTGGTTAACTGTGCGTTGAGCAATAGGCACGAAGTTAATCTTTGCAACAGCATCTTTCCATTCATAATTCAATGAGTTAATGATGATGCTAATCATTTGGATATCATCGATTACATGGCCATTTTGTCTCAATTCACTTCTCATTCTTTTCAGTTTGGTCAAATGTCCACCAATTCGTTCACCAGGTTTCAACTTCGAACCATGGAACTCAGACATGAGCAAACATGAAGATTCAATTGAAACGGGCCTGTAGCAATCTTCCAAAATAGCCCAAATGTGTTGGGCAGTTGCATCAAGTGGAAAGGTACCCTGGAGCTAAATTTCCATTGACATGAGCAAAGTCGTGATTGCTCTGTTTTCCAGGTCTCTCATTGCAGGTGTCCATGGCTGAGGGGGAGGATTAAAAACCATGCAATATGTGCCTTCTCTTCATAGCAAGAGCGCAATTTCACTGACCCAGGCTTTATAATTCTCTCCTGACTCCTTTAATTTGGACTCACCAGTCAAAAGAGTGACTGGAAATACCTGCTGAGGAATATGCATCGGAACAATTTGTTGAGCAGGTTGCAAAGCTGGTTGTTGAACCAGGGGGTGCTGCAATTGCACCATTGGCCTTTGCGTGGCAACATCAAATTGACTTCCTTGCATTTGCCTTTGGCTTTGCCTTTTTCCATCTAGGGAGGATTCAACACCACCAGGGGGCATTGAAGACTTAACCTTTGGAGGCAAAACTTTGGCTTCTAGAGGACTCATAGATAAATCTTTAAAGCTTTGACGAAGCTGCTTCATCTTTTGCTCTAATAATTTTTCTCCGCCAGCAGATGGCAGTGCAGCTTCACTTCTTGGCTGCAGCCCTCTATACGTGGCCGGAAATTCAGTGGAACAAAAGGGATCATGTGACCTCGGTGACGTGTACATATCTCTTTGTTCTGATTCACCTAAAGACTCTGTGGGGCGTGTCTTAGGCTGTTGTTTTGAAGAAGACAAGATGGCGTCCTCAGACATTTTGGGAGTGGGGGAGCCCCTCCTACTTCTTTTCATTTCCTCAAAACATTCTCTCGCTTCCCTAGCGTATTTTTCGAACAGTTCTAACTGATCACGATAGCTTTGCATTTCTTCCCCAGTGCCTGGGAAGGATTCATAAACTTCGCTTTCTGCGTGGGAGTATTTTTTCTCTGCCGGCAGTTGCCACTGAGGCTTTTGCCGTTCATCAATTGTTTCTTGATAAGAAGGGAGATTTACTGACCTCAGTCCGTAGATTTCACCTCCTGTAGCTCCTTCCCCCACATCTGGCTCGGCACTTGGAGAAATTTGTTGCTTTTGAAGTAATTTTGAAGGATCTTGCTTCTCTGTGTCTGAGGAAATGGATTCATCTGAGCTTGTCCCATTTTTCTTCTTCTTTTTCTTTTTCTTCGACATGGCTAATTAGCCTTAGTCGGTTATCTTAAGATAGCTCGAAGGAAAAGCAGCCGTAAATTATGGCCATCTCAGCTTCCATTAATTAACTCTGTTATCATCGATCAACCTCTGCTAGCATTAACCATCCTCTGCTACCATTAATTGTCAGGGGAAAAGTTTCACCCTGAAGAAAATGAGGTCTATGGATCGGGCTGATTTCCAACAGCATATGCATTAAGATGTGAAGAAAAATAATAAAGTCTTGAGAAGCATATTCTAATTAATAAACAAACTTTAATATGAAAATAATAAAAGGAAATAAAACAAAACTAACTAATTGTTACATTTTGATAAGAAAAGGTTCCGTCTTCCAGCTTGGCAGCCGGACAAAAGTTCAGCAGTAGCTTTCTCTCTCTCTCTCCTCCTGGAATGTGTGAAGACATGCGGAATAAATCATTGTCAGATAAGAACTTTTATGACCTGCGCAATAACTCTTTCTCAGTTTAACTCTTCAGTGTCAGTTCAGTCAGTTCATGTCTAGCAAACTTTTTAACGTAGTGACAAGCTCTTTATTTGGTCAAGTACAGGCATCCACTGAGTGAGAGGTCTGGCAGCTCCCTTTTTAAAGGGGAACTGGCCAGTGCTTCAGCCAATCAGTTCTCTCTCTGTTCCCGCCTGAAAAGAGAGGACCTGACTGGAAACTACTATTGTCCTTTCAACAACTAGAGGGGGGAGTATCTAACACCCCTCCCCTCTAGGATGGAACATCCTAACGAGTGATGTAGTCACACAGGTAGGCGGGCTTCTGGATCGACCTGCTGGACCTGCGCAGTTCAGACGGTGGGGTTTCTCCACACTGGGCGGTCGGACCTGTTGCTTCTCCGGACTCATCGGGTGGAAACTCCTGGAAGCTTTTGGAGTCCTCGGCTGGCACCGTCGGCGGAGGACTTGCCCGTGCCCCGTCGAAGTCAGATAAGTCCCTGGGTTCCTCCGTAGTGGTCTGTGGGTGGTGTGGCTCGGCCTGTGATGGTGTTGGTGGTGTTTGCCAGAGTGGGGAGTTCTCCACTCGTCCCCGGAGTTGGCCGATGTGCCTCCTCCAATGTCGTCCGTCCTCGAGCCTGACGGAGTAGGATCGCGGGCCCGAAACTCCGACGATGGTTGCGGGTAACCAAAGGGTCCCCCCTGTGTAATTGTGGGCATAGACCGGGTCGCCTATGGTAAATGTCCGGATCTTTCCCGTGGAGTCTGGAGGCGCATCGGAAGAGTAGTTGGGGTGCAGCCGGTCTAAGTGGGACTTGAGTCGGCGTCCCATGAGTAGCTCCGCTGGGCTCCTGCCGATGGTGGCGCTCGGCATGATGTGTTGGACCAGGAGGTAGTGGTCTATTTGCGTTTTCCAGTCGCCCGGGCCCATTCTGCTTAAGGCCTCCTTGGTAGACCTTACCATTCGTTCCGCCTGGCCATTGGATGCCGGGTGGAATGGGGCGACGAGGGTGTGCCGGATTCCCTGTGCCGCTAGGAACTCTTCGAATGATTTGGCCGTGAACTGTGGACCATTATCAGACACGAGCACGTCGGGGAACCCGTGGGTCGCGAACAGCCTCCGTAGTGCCCTGATGACAGTGTCTGTGGAGGTGGATGTCATCAGGACTACCTCCAACCACTTCGAAAATGCGTCCACAACTATGAAGAAGGTTTGCCCGTGCACTGGCCCTGCGAAGTCTATGTGGACTCTGGACCACAGTGCTTGGGGTCGCTCCCATTCTTTTGCAGGTGCCTCTGGGGGAGCCGGCCTGGACTCTTGGCATGGTGTGCATGTGGCCACCCACTCCTGAATGTCTCTGTCCATATTGGGCCACCACACATAGCTCCGTGCCAACGCCTTCATTCTTACTATCCCAGGGCGACCCTTGTGGAGAGCCTCCAACACGGCTACTCACAGCTGTTTCGGGATGACCACCCAGTCCCCCGCTTTCTTCAATGCCGTTTTCACGGCACTCCATACTCCCTGTATTTTCTCCATCCACTCATTGGGCAGACAAGGGGAAGGAGGGACCTGAGGGAACTCGGGAATAGGCACAAATTCTACCCCATTGACCACCCAGAACGGGGTAAAGCCAGTGCTGCTATGCACCACGTTGCTATATGCCACCTCCGCAAACGGCAGGAGCTCTGCCCAGTTGGTTTGCTGGTAAGTGAAATAACACCTGAGATACCGTTCCACCATGGCATTGGTTCTCTCGGCTGACCGTTAGTACTTGGGTGGAAGGCTGAACTAAGACCCTGAAGAGGAACTGATCAGGTGGATAAACTCTTGTCAAAACCTAGCCATAAATTTCACCCCACAGTCTGATTATCCAATGGGACACCCCGTGAAAATGGTAAATGTGGGTGATGAACAATTTAGCCAATCTCCGTGCAGAAGGCAAGCCAAGGCATGACACGAAATGGGCCTCCTTGGAGAAAAGATCAATAATGGTAAATATTACTGTATGCCCATTGTTCTCTGGCAGTTCAACAACAAAATTCATGTGTCAGATTTCCTAAAGATACCCTAATTGATTCATAAGTATCGAGTCAAGTTTTTAATACAAAACCAGTGATTTATTAGGAGCGCCATTAGGCAATACCTGTTTGCAGTCAAGCCTGTGCTTTGTTTGATTTACTTCTGAACTTAACCACTGTTCCTCCTCTCCCATCAGTCTGTGTCATAAATCACATTCCCCAATAAGGTGCACCCCTCCCAAACCGGCTGCAGTAATCTGAGATCCGACTCCAGCTGACAGTATGCGTGGAATGCACTCCCCCTCCTTCTCTCACCATGACAACACTGAGAGTTGACATTCAGCTCCCCTCACTTTCCAAAAGCAACCTGTGCGAAGCAAAAACAATTTCAGTACAAGTATAGAATTCAAGGCTACGTCCTCCCCCCAGGCTTGTTTGGATTTTTTTCATGGAATCTTTCTATAAGGCAATCAGCTTGGATATTTCTACTCTTTACTCAAGATGCCTCTGACAAGGGGTAGCCCTTCCTTGATTAAGTACTGGAGTTGTCTCCTGTGGCACGTCAAATCAAGGATTTGTTGCACCTCATAATGGGTTTGGCCCCCTATGACCACAGGGCTTGGGGGCTCCCAGGGTAGTGGTCTCAGAGTGGATCCGACCACGGGTTTTAAGAGGCTACTATGGAATACCGGGTGTATCTTCCCAAGCAGTCGAGGCAGTGTCAATTGCACTGTGACTGGGTTGATGATCTTTACTATGGGGAATGGTCCCACAAACTTTGGTCCTAGTTTCTTGCTAGGGAGTCTTAACCTCAAATATTTTGTGGAGAGGTAAACCTTCTCTCCCAACAAGAATGTTCATTGTGGAGCACGGTGTTTATCTGTCTGTTTGTGCCACTTTAGCCAGGGCTTTTTTGACATTCTTCCAGGTTGCTTTATAGCATTGACATCCAGTCAGTCAAGCTGACTGAGGAAGGGGGATCCCTTGGATACTCAGGCATTGGGACGAAGTCCGTACCGCTCACTACTTTGAACGGTGTTAGTACTGTGCTAATGTGAAGAGCATTATTGTACGTGACCTCAACAAAAGACAGGTCTGCCCAATTGGACTGCTGATAGTTCATGTAGCACCTCAGGTACTGCTCTACCATAGCATTCAGTCTCTCTGCCCTCCCCATTGGTGCTCGGGTGAAAAGCCGAGCTAAGGCCCTGGGATGACCCAATGGACGGCAGGAACTCCCTCCAGAACTTAACCGTGAACTGGACCCCTCTGTCTGAGATAATTCTTCGAGGTACTCCATGCAGGTGGTAGATGTGCTTCAGGAACAGTTTGGCCAGCTTGTGAGCTGAGGGTAGTCCGCTGCAGGGTATGAAGTGTGCCTGTTTGGAGAACAGGTCTATTACAGTCCAAATCACTGTATTTTCCCCACTTTTCAGCAACTCTACTATAAAGTCCATTGCGATCTCTTCCCACGGCCTTGTTGGCTCTGCTACTGGTTGCAGCAGTCCGGGGGGGTGGGGGGTGTCCCAGTTATCTCTTCATTGTGGCCCAGATGATGCAACTGTTCACGTAACTATCCACATCTTTCTTTATGCCAGGCCACCAGAACTGCCTCTGGACTAAGTGTAAAGTCTTTAGGAACCCAAAGTGGCCTGCCGGTTTGGCGTCGTGGCTCCTCTGGAGAATTAGGTTGCGTAGGGATTCCGGGACATAGAGTTTTGTCCCCTTCCATTCGAGGTTATCTCTTTTTGTCAAGATGTGTTAGTTGTTTTGGAACTAGGGGTCTGCTAGCAGTTCGGTTTTGAATCTTGTGGTTAGGTCGCTTGTGGGTTGGTCTTACCGGTCATGGCATTGCCGTCTGGTGGTCACTTGGGCAGCTATTTGAGTAGAGGGCATGATTGCATCCACCACCAGCTCCCGTTCGCATTTGTACTGGGGCATGCGGGAGAGGGCATCAGCTAGAAAGTTCATCCCTCCTGGAATGTGCTTTAAAACAAAATCAAAATGGTTGAAGTATTGAGCCCATTGGACTTGTTTGGGTGATAGTTTTCATGGGGTCCTGAGAGCCTCCAGATTTTTGTGGTCAGTCCAGACTTCGAATGGTTTCTGCCCCCCTTCCAACAGGTGTCTCCAGGTTAGCAGTGCCCATCTCACCACAAAATCATCCCTTTCCCATCGTCTCTCTGAGTCTCTTGTGTCTGTGAGCTTGTGGGAGGTGTAGGTGCAGGGTTGTAAGTTTCCTTGGTTGTTTCTTTGGAGTAGCACCGCTCCCACTGCCATGTTGCTGGTGTCTGCTTGGATCACGAAGGGTTGTTTGGGATCAGGATGCTTCAGCACCAGTTCCTTTGCAAACATTTATTTTAGTTTTTTGAATGCCATTTGGCAGGTTAGGTCCCACTGTAGAGGTTGTCCCGGGTGAGGTTTTGTTCCTGGGCTCCCTGTCTTTAAGAGGTCTGTCATTGGTTTGGCAATCTTCACGAAGGAGGGGATGGATTGCCTATAGAAGTTTGCGAACCCTAGGAAGCTTTGTAGCTGTCTGTGGGTGTGAGGGGGTTGCCAGCCTAGAACGGCTTGTACTTTGGCTGGATCCATCTCTATTCCCTCATGTGAGAATAGGGGTAAAACCCCTTCAAATTATTTGGGTTAAGAGACTACATCTTGAATATCTGACTAGCCAGCAAGCTTTTTTGGAAAATTACAGCTTGGGCAAAATCATAAAGTCATAATGATCTGATCAGAAATAGCCTGATCCCTCCCTTTGTAACAGGGAGTAACAGGACATGTTTTGTAGGGAGCCAGTAATGATCTTATTGTTCAGTTCTGGGAAAGCGGGGGCTTTTGGAGCTTTCTGAAAGGTCAAATGATGTTGAATGGAAATTACCTGGGTTTCTGGAAACATTTGGGGAAATTCCATTTTTTGTATGCCACCAAGCAGTGTTACGATACACGCAACTGTATTTTTTGACATTGTATTTTGTGCACACAACTGTATTTTTTGTATCCAGGTTATGACGCATTTTGATATGTCATTTTGTGTATTTAAGGTGTGCCTATGTACCTTGTAGTTATTCTCATTTGTGTGGGAATCCACTTGCGCAAGTGTAATAAACTAGATGCTTTTGTTGATCATAGTCTCCTTGACCATTTTTTTTTTGATATGTAGAAAATATATCTGGAATATTTTTCTCACACCTCATTTGACACTCGGTAGCCAAGGTAGTTTATCTGTGCTCGGTGGAATTATCATTTTGATAGCTTGACATACAGGTTGGCTGGCAGAAGTTTTGCCAGTACCTGTCGGACCAGGGGTATGTGGTCATTCATGGTCTCCATGAAGATGAGGACGTAATCCAGGTAGACGAGGACCCCCTTGTAGAGGTGCTTGTGCAGCACCTCGTTTATTAACTGCATGAACACTGCTGGGGCTCCCTGCAGTCCAAAAGGCATCACTTTGAATTGGAAGCTCCCTAGGGGGCAGTTGAACGCTGTTTTCCACTCATCTCCTTCCCTGATGAGTACTCGGTAGCATGCTTCTCTGAGGTCTAGTTTAGTGAAGACTTTTTCCTTGGCCAGGTGAGATAGCATGTCCTTCATTGGGGGGGGGGGGGGGGGTATAGGTTGTGTACAGACACTGCATTGATTCCTCTAAAGTCCACACACAGTCTCATAGTTCCATCTTTTTTTTCTTTGAAGAGGAGTGGTGCCATGACCCGTGGCTTGGCTGGCTCGATGAACCCTCGTGCTAGGTTTTTGTCTATGTATTTGCGCATTTCTTGCATTTCCCAGGGCATCATGATGTACAGTTTGGGTTTGGGTAATTTTGCCCCAGGGATGATTTCGATGGCGCAATCTGCCTCACGGTGGGGGACCAGAATGTTGCACTAGGTCTCGCTGAATAGTTCTGTGAGGTCCTGATATTCCCCTGGGATCTGTTCAGTCTCTGAGGTTTCGGCAGATGTGGCTGCCAGTTGTTCTAGTGGGCTCTTTTGGGGAGTTCCCTGCTTGGGTGGTGTTTCTGATTGCTGGCGTGGAAGGGGTTGGGTCCCCTTTTCTATCCTAAGTCTGCAGGTACCCCCTTGCCACCAGATGGTCGGTCCCCACTTGTATATTCAGGAGAGTCCCAGTATGACTGCATCTATAATTTTGGGGGCTATTATGAATCAAATTACTTCCCAGTGATCTCACTGGTTCGGTCAGGTGGGTGGCATAAGCTCCCCCCATTAGGGACCCATCGATCTGTTCGAACCGGATTGGGTGGGTCAGTCTTTTTGCTCTGATCCCAAGTTTTAGGACTGTGGTCAGGTTAATCAAGCATCAAGTGCTGCCTGAGTCTATTAGGGCTTGAAAATCCCCCTGGCTTCCTGATTTTGGGGCTGTGAGGCATATTGGAAAAAGGAAAGGGTGAATTGGTCCTCTCACCATTTGTTGTTTTCGCCATCGTCATCACTGCCATGGGATTCTGGTGACTGGTCATTGTTTACTGGGGTCCCCTCTTCTGGGATGCGTGGATGGCCCGTTTGTGGCCCCATTCCAGTCGTGCCCTCAGTGGTGGCTCTGGCCTTGGCAATGGGGTTGGGATCATGCACACGGATGCCATGTGGCCCACCCACCTGCATCTGTAGCATTTCAGTGGACTTCAAGTGGAGGCTGGTTTCAGGGCCCGCTGTGTTGCTTTGGGTCCCCTGTCAGCCGGGCAATTTCAGGTCGAGTTGACGTCTCTCTTTCGTTTCCAGTGGCTTTTCTCATTTCATTAGCACGCAATCCACCGTCGACTTTTGTTGCTACTTGGAACCACTCAGAGAGTCAGTTTGGGATGTTGCAGTAGGCAGTTACTTGGGCAATCTGCTGGTCCAAACTTGTTCTGAAAAACTGCACTAACAGACGCTCTGGTAAAGGGGGTAGCCTGCCAATGACTCTACTAACTTTGGGGATGTGCTTTTTGATGAAGTGGCCCCTCTGCTTTAGGTCACTGAGCTCATCTTCCACATACAGGTCCTCCTCCATCTCCTCAAATCTGGCCTCTAGCAGGCGTAGGAAGTCATCTACGCCTTGCAGTTGGGGGGCTCTCCTCTTGTGGAGGGCTGCTAGCCATTCCCTTGCTTTTCCCTCTAGTCCCTCTGCGATAGTATTCACTGTGGCTCTGGGGGATGAGTAGAGGTGTCCATAGCATTCTAGGTGGATCTCAGCTGAGTCAAGGAATAGGGATAACTGTATGCTTGCGTTTGATATGTCTGGAGATACTCCTCAGTTCTAGTTTGGAGGGAGGGGGGGGAGATTGTCTGCCCTGGGCAGCCTGCCTGCTATATGGGAGAGACACTGGTTTCATCCTCCTTCTAATGGGTGGAGAAGGGGGCTGCGTTCACATGTGCTTCTCATCACTCAAGAGGATCCACTGCTGCTTCCCTCTCTTTTGGCCTGCATAATGGACTTTCTTCATGGAGGGTGGCCCAGTCAAATTCCTCCATTCATTGCTCTATGGAACTTCACAGGGACTTTGGGGGCCTGGCTTGATTCCAGTGCAGCATCCCCTCCACTCTTCCCAGCTCGCTCAGGGCCTTTCTCTTTTTCTGGGCATTGGGGTGAAGGGGGGGGGTGGGCTCAACTTTAGCTGTTTTAGGGGTTGAATACTCATCTCCTCTTGTTTCGCCCATCTTGGCTTTGATGTCTGAGGTCAGGCTGCACTCTGGCAGCAATCAGGCTCTCTTTGGATAGCTGGCCTTTTGACATGGTTTTTGAGTTCCCTCTGGCACCACCAATATTTAAAAGCAGGCTTGACTGTCTGTCAGATTTCCTAAAGATGCCTAATTGATTCATAAGTATCGAGCCAAGTTTTTAATACAAAACCAGTGATTTATTAGGAGCGCCATTAGGCAATATCTATTCGCAGTCAGGCCTGTGCTTTGCTTGATTTACTTCTGAACGTTACCCCTGTTCCTTCCCTCCCCTCAGTCTGTGTCATAAATCACATTACCCTATAGATGCACTCCGGCCAAACCAGCTGCAGTAATCCTGAGATCCAACTCCAGCCGACAGTATGCGTGGAATGCACTCCCCACCATTCTGTCCCCATGACAACACTGAGAGTTGACATCATGGCTATGTTTTCCCATGGATGGGTTGGGTCTGCCACAGACTGTAAAAGACCAGGAGGCTTCCCCAACCAATGTTTCGTAGCTGCACAGACTGGACAGCTTTTCACGTAGTTCTCTACCTCCGCCTTCATCAGAATTGGCATTTGGCAAGGTGTAGGGTTTTGAGAAACCCAAAATGTCCGACTTGCTTGACATCATGGCATCTCCGAAGCACCTTTGCCCTCAGAGCCTGTGGGACGTATAGCTTACTACCCTTCCATGCCAAACCGTCCCTTTGGGTTAGCTGTAACCGGTGCTCCAGGAAGCACAGATCGGCCGGTAACTCGTTTTGCATATCACAGACCTGGTCGTCCACCAAGCTCTGAACAGACACTTGGGCCACCTGTTGCGGATAATGCATATGCATAATGGCATGGACCACTTTTTCCCAGGGGCTGTTGCATTGTGGCATCTGTGATAGGGTGTCCGCCAGGAAGTTCTTATCCACTGGGATTTACTTCAGGGTGAACCTAATCATCTGAAATACTGTGCCCACCGAACCTACTTTGGGGACAAGCGGTGTGGGGTTTGCAGAGCCTCCAGGTTCTTGTGGTCTGTCCAGACCTCAAACGGTTTCCTGGTGCCCTCCAGGAAGTGCTGCCACATCAAAAATGCCCACTGGACAGCAAAGGTCTCCTTCTCCCAGATCACCCAGGTTCACTTGGTATCATTCAGTTTGTGGAAAGTGTACGCACAGGGTTGCAACTGGCCCTGCTCATTCATCTGAAGAAGGATGGCACCCACAGTCATATTGCTGGCATTGGCCTGGATGACAAAGGGTCATTCAGGGTCTGGGTGGTACAGGATGGGGTCCTTTGCAAAAAGGGCCTTCAGAGCCTCGAAAGCTCGCTGGCAGTCCATCGTCCATTGAAGTGGCTGGCTGGGTCGGGGCTTAGCTGTCATGTGTTTAGTCTTTAGGAGATTAGTTAAAGGTAAGGCCACCCTAGCGAACAAGGGGATAAACTGCTGGTAGAAATTGGCAAAGTCTAAGAAACTCTAAGGTTGCCTGCGTGTTTTTGGTTCCTGCCACTTCATGACTGCCTGGACTTTGGTTGGATCCATCTCTACCCCAGCGTTGGAGATGCAGTAGCCCAAATAGTCCAGCCGGGTCCAGTGAAACTTGCATTTGGAGAGTTTCACATAGACCTTTGCCACCAGCAACTTCTGCAGCACCTGCCGTATCAGCTGGGTGTGTGTGTGTGTGGGGGGGGTAGTATATTGCACTCCTGCTCACTAAAGCCCTCTACCAGGTCTCCATAGACCTGGGAGAAAGAGGGGCAGGCCACTCTCCAGGCCTCCATGGGAACCCCCTCCTCTCTGCTCTCATTTCCTTTCCTAGCCTGCTTGTGGGGGGAGGCCTAGGACCAACTCCTATCCTTAACATCCTATATCCACCTTCCCACCAGATTGTAGGGCCCCACTTATCCAAGCAGGCCAGCCCTAGAACGACAGATTTGGTCATTGTTGGCACCACGATGAACCGAATCACTTCCCAATACTCCCCCATCTCCAGCCTCACCGGCTCTGTGACATGGATGCCCCAGTAAACACAGGCCTGGTGCAACTAGCGGTCCAGCCCTGCCCAAAACTGGTGGACCAGCAACTGCTCCAGCCAGGCCCTCAACTTACTGGTGACCTGGAGAAACTCCTGAATGTATTCAACCACTGGTCAGCCCCTTTGTTTCAACGCCAGAAGCTCTCCTTCAGCTTGTTGGGTACGGGACCTGTCCTCAAAATGGACCCGTAGCACTTCTAGGAAGAGACCTGCATCCGCCAACTCCTGAGCATGCTCACTATGCATATCCACCACCCCACTCAGCAGCCTCACCCTCCAGTACCACCATCACTGCGACAACCATTGCCTACTGCGACAGGTTAAAGTGGTCGTATTGGTCCAAGTGGCTGATGGCTTGGCTTAGGAACAATGCCAGGCGGTCAGGGTTCCTGTCAAAAGTGGCTTGCAAGGGCAGAGGGCCCCAGGGCACAGGTTCAGGCCAAAACCCCATTGGCCATATGGAGCCCTGTGAGACCCCACCAGTCTGGCGTGGGTCCTGAACCCCGTGACCCGGACCTTGCCGAGCTGACTGACTGTTCTGACCTAGGCTTCCTGAGACAGTAAAAAGCACACGCTTAGTCCCAAAAACCCTCTTTTTATTTAAACGGCTGTGAATTAAGTTCATTCACAGCCCATAATGAGTCACAAATAGTTTGTAAAGAGTCCAACAGAAGTCTGCTATAGTTTTTCGGGATAAGGCTGACAAACACCCACCTTTATCTCCCTTGAAATGCTGCCAAAGACCTAATTGCCAATTAGCTTTGCAAGGCCAAACAGAGCACAGATTCAAAATGGAGCTTCAAAGTTTAAACCGACCAGAACGAACAAAGTTGCTTCCTGCAAAGGCTCACATGCCTTTGCGCCTCCTTTATGTCTTATGGGAGGGGCCAATCATCTCCAAGCCTTACTCCCGAGTCGCCCCTTTTGTCTTAACTGTTCTTGCCTTCTGGCAGCTCTGCACATGCCCACACTGGGAACAGGCTCCTTCTGCTTCTCTGTCTTGCTGATGTCCGACTCTGGAGGCTCCAGAGGCTGCACATAACTCCCAGATGGCCCTGGTCCCCTCTCTGCTTCCGACGCAGAGCCCTCGTCTGAGCCAAACCTCCTCACTGTCTGACTTTGCTGCCAGCTCCGCAGGCTGCCAGAGGGCCACAACACTGATGACCCACTGGACCCAGCCTCCGTGCTTGGGACCCACTGTCCCCCACCGTTGCAGTCCCCTCCATCACCAGTCCTGATCATCCAACCAAGGCAGCTAACGAGGAACTCTGGTCCAAAGCCCTCACCTGCAGGGCATCGTGCAGCTGCCTTCCCACAGTTGCCTCAGCTCCCACATCCCAATGCAGCCAAGAAGGGACATCACGGAAGCTGGCCTCTCCAAACCGTTCCTGCAGTACCTCCATGGTGTAGCTTCCTGGAGCGGTTGAGTAGTTCCACTCCCCCTCATCATTGTTCGTTAGGTTCCTCTCCCGCCACTCAGTCAGCTGGGCACCAGAGACACCTGGGGTGGGCAGTTGGCTTCCTACCCCCTCCCCCATCCACAGACAAGCTGTGCCACCAACTCTCCTGAGGGACCGGGCTCCTGAACTGCCTCCGAGACCAGCTGGCCCTCGGCAGGCTGCGCCAGTGCACAAGCGTCACACTCCTTCGGCCGCACCACTGGCTGTGTGCTGTCCCTCACACCCTCTGGCACAAGCACCTCTGCCAGGGCCAGTTCCACCATGGTTCCTACCTCCACTGCGGCCTCTGTCCCTTCTGCCATTGCCCCATCGCTTGTGTACCTTCCAGTTGGTCAGCCACTCCACAGGAGGGGGAAACAGTGTAAACTGTTAGGAATGTAAGCTAACAGTTGGGTCAGCAATATATAAACCATGATGGTAGTACTGTAGCTTTAAGTACTGCTGTAAAATGTGATTGGTTGCTGTTACCTCAAGCAGCCATAAGATGGAGCCAAAATGACTGTTAGCTCTCTGTTTGTTAGATGCTGATCGGTGGATGTAACATGAGTTACTGTGAGTTTTGCTACTGTTAGTGACTTTGTGTGCTGAACTGATTATATGATACTGGACCGTGTTCGATGGATCATGCCTTAACTGAGAACATTGATAACTGACTGACTGAACCGTGTGTAAATTGAACTCTGAATACCTCTATTTTCCACATAAGTAAAATACTATTACTTTTAGTATTCGGTGTCCCTGTATGCTGGTTTGTGTATGTTCTTCCACACCACTCTCATTATGCTTCTCTGCACACTCGCTCTCCTAACGGGGAGCTTACCTAACATAAACCCCCAAAAAGAAACAAGAGAAGAGGTGAGAGCTGACTTCCTCTCAATGGTCTAAGCACCGGGCCTGGCAAAAACAGAAGCACAATCACTCTGGAATAGCAACCAGGTTTATTCAGAGCCTCAGGACACATGGAGTCTTGTTAAAGTTTGTTGTAAAGTCAGCGCTGGGAGCCACTGCCTCCCAGTGTCCTTTGTAGGAAGGATCCACGCCCTCTCCGCCTGACCATGTCCCAGACGGTCAACCACCATCTAGTAGCCGACTGGCTATCTTCAGCTAGCAGTCCTCCAGCTTATGGAGCGAAGTGGCTGGCCACCGAACAAATGCACACAGCGAGCATGTCAGCACTGCAGCCATATTCCTTTTGGATCTTTGGTCTGTCACACTTTCTATTATTCTACTATGCCATTTCTATTGTGGGAAAATGGGAGGGGGGATGGTATGGAGTTAAATGCTATGTAGCCAAAATAAAATTCCTTTCTAGAAAGCCAAGGTCATCCTTTGTCTCTACACCTCTGCACCTGACTGGAACTGGATGGGTGGAACTGCCAGCATGGCAGTGGAAGATTGGACCATGTGATGGACTTGTGGGTGTGGGGGCAAGATCATGAACTTTCAACTGGGTGGGGAAAACCGGGAAGCTTTCAGATTCAGGTTTTCCCAGATGTGCCAACATGGCTCTCTTAATAAATTGGAACTTTGAGCAACATTTTGTCTTGGACTCTGATTTAATTTTGGATGCTATTTGGAACCCTGACAGAGTGGTCTGCCCAGACTCCACCGCTGGTCAGCTGGATCTCGACCTCCCAGTGCACTGCCGATCAGCTGGTCTAGGTGGTCGGGACTGCCGCCGCCATTCACTGCTGTGGCTCATCGCCGCTGCTGCCTTCCCCCAATTCCCCTCCCCCTAGGTGTGGCAAACACTGCTGGGGTTTGACAGTATACTTCTATGAAAACTACAATATAACCTTACACCATTTTCCCCAGAAAAGGTCCTGGACATAAGTTTCTCCTCAAACATCAATACATATGTTTGTATCATAATTCTCTAGTTGACATTCCAACACTTGCCTCACCCTCCACAACTTTTCTGAGATGGGGAGAAGAGATGCCAGAAACATTGCTACATACCATCTCAAGCCAGGATTCTTGAATACCACGCTTCACTCATTTTTTGATGTATCACATCTTTGTTGTACCTCTGGTACCTCTTTACTCCAAGAGTGATCAAGATAAGACTGCCTAGTTGGCATCAGGTGATATCCTCAGGGTCAGGTAGTAGTGTGTCCCAGCCAGGTAACTTCATCTTTTTTTTTAATGTATGTATGCCAGGAACAATGACAGTAAGGTGGTTACTTGCAAGCAACTGTCAGCAAAAGACTGTGATGAAGGAAGACAAAGCTCCTCCAAAGTTGGACAGTGCAAAGGAGGATTTAAAGACAAGGCATAAAATGATGTAGCAAATACAAGCAAGCCAATCCCATCAGCAGATGGAGATCTTGAAGGGAAATATCTCTAAAGTGACTTTTTGCAATCAGAGTCCTTCTTATTGATGCTTATTATACTAACATGGGACAAACTTTTAAGAATTAACCATTATCCATTGCCTAATTCTGGGTGAGATTTTAAATAATCAAGTGCTCATGAAACTTTGTCAGGGCTAAACTAATTAAATGTATCTTTGAATCAAACAAGGATTTAAAAAACACAATTAGTATCAACTGGTAGATAGCAAGAACAGAGGTCCCCATTCTCTACATTTTTTAAAAATCCCAAAGCTATTAATTGACAGTGAGGAAGTAGACTCTTTGTATTCCCAACCAATGCTAGTTTTGATAGTAGAGGTTTCATTAGGATAGCTCTTAAGAAAGGGAAGAGTTAAATAATGAGGTATGTGTGTTAATGTCCAGGAGTGCTCTCTGTTTCCTGGGACTTAATTGCCTACTATAGATGTAGCATGATAGCAATAATTTCTACAGGTTATCCAACACATTGAAAATTATACCCACTTTTTAAAACTATACTGCCAACATGTGGACCACATCCTCAAAGGGGCAGGTGGGAACAACACAACTGACACAAGCTTAGGGAAAAAAACTGCATACAGAGTATGGACTCAAAAGATTTATATCAGGAACATGCCCATTTACATCAATATGAAACTCCAATAGTTGATACAACAACATGCTATTTTTTTCTCATGGGGCTTTTGAAGAATACAACCAGATTCATTGAAATATATCATCAACTTCCCCAAAAGCTTTATGATTTATTTTTTAGAAGCAGACTTCTTCTAGAATTAAGGGAAAGTTTAGGTTTGAACTTTTTTGATATCCCTATCCTAGAATGTGGCAACAAATTCACAGGGGCTCCATGGAATATTTTAAATTTTTAAGGAAAACACAGTGATACTTGACATCAAACTATTAGCTTGAAGAAATTCAGTTTTGGCCTGGGGGCACTATGAAAAAGTTAGAGTCACTAAGGATGCCATAAACTGAGAACATTTGCTAACCTTTGTTCTAAATTGCATTTTGTGTCAGGGTTCCAAGTAACATACCCATAGCAAACAAAACTCTGAGGCAGGTAATTTCCTCAAAGAATAGGTTAAGTTTATTGGATATGTCATATTGGCACAGGCTGGTGAAAACCGACTCTGAATATTCCTGTGGTTTTCATCTAATTAAAAGTAAAAGTTTGTCACTTTCTCAAAACAATCAGTCACATGGTCCAATCAGGATACTGTTCAGTTGCTAGGTGACTCAGTCCCCTCCTTCTGAGCACCTGCAGGAATGTCCTTGGTTCTCAAGACAAAGTATTTTGTTTTGACTACAACACTCCAACTATCTCTATTCCCCCTCCCTACCCCTCTTCTCCAGTGTGCCAGCACTGAAGTCTCAAAATGGCCTCAGTCCAGCCAGCTTCAGGGTTGACAGGTGGTCCCCCCTTAATTGAAAAGGAGTTCCTGGAAGAAGGCAAGAAAAGAACACGGAGGGGTTAATTAAACACAAGCTAACCTCCACTCCCTCTCCCTGGGGGCCCCTGTGGTTTATGGGGGTACTTGTCATGGAACTGTTTAACCAATCTATCTGCCTTCACATCCCAGCTTTTAACCCAGGTAGCTTCAGAGAGTGGATATCCCTTCCACTGTACTAGGTATTGTAATCAACCCCTATGCAATCTAGAGTCCAGGATCCTTTTTACCTCGTAATGTGTCTCCTTCTCCACCACAATTGGTTTTGGGGTTGTCCGATCTACCAGCCTGATCTGGAAGCCTACCTCCGGCTTTAACAAGCTGCTGTGAAAGACCGAATGCACTTTCCCTAGCAAGCAGGGGAGTTTAAGCTGTACTGTAACAGTGTTGATCACTTTCACTATAGGGAAAGGTCCTATAAACTTTGGACCCAGCTTCTTGCTGGGAAGCTTTAATTTTAAGTATTTTGTGGATAGATAGACCTTACTATCCACTTGGAAAGGTGGCTGTGGGGACCGGTGTTTGTCAGCCTGAGTTTTATGGGGGTTTGCTGCTTCCTGTAGGGCACACTTGGTATTCTCCCATGCATTCTCAGTGAGGCCAGCTTCAGGATTGACATTTTGATTTTAAAAGCTGCCATCTACCAGGTCAGAATGCTTTTAGGTTTTTGCCATGTTGCTAAAGGATGGGCTTATCTTGGACAAGGGAGGAAAAAATGCACTGCTAAAAGTCCATGGTTACACAACCAAATTTTGGCAGCAATATATGTAGGTGCTGTGGCAGCAGCACAAGTATTCCTTGAATTACAACCACAGTTGGAACCAGAATTTCTGTTGCTAAGCAAAGGTTAGGTTGTTAAGTGAGTCACAACCAACTTTATTATTTTTTTCCCATGGTTGCTAACCAAAGCATTACCAGGTGTTAAATGAATATGTAAAATCCTGTTTCCCCCATTGCCTTTGCTTATTGGAAGCTGACTGGGATCACATGAGCCTGGGACACTGCAACCATTATAAATACATGCCAGTTGCTAAGTGCCCGAATTGTGATCAACTGAATGCAAAAATGCTGCAATGGTTGCAAGTCCAAGGGTGAGCCATAAGTCAGTTTTTTCAGTACTGTTGTAACTTTGAACGGTTGCTTAAACAAATGGTTGTAAGTCAAGGACTACCAGTACTGGGCCCAAGGACTACTTAAATGGAGTTGACGACCAGATGTGTCACATGCTCATCCATAAAAATACTGGAGTGAATCTGAGGTCTTGGACATGCCACTACACTTACTATGCCTCAACCCCTCCCTATTGCATTCCATGACCAGTTAACGGCTTTGAATCTTAATCAGTTCCATGCCAACTTCCAGGAATGGCTATCTCAGCCTAAAATTCTTTGCTTGATACACCTGCTTTACCCATGTCAGTAAAAGATGTAGCAGTTGCATTTACACGTGGTTTGATTAGGACTCCTCTTGGTCAGTTTTTCATGGCTTAATTTGGTTGGTTTGGGGTTCAATGGTGCAAACATAGACAATGGATTAATTCAAGAACTGGATTATGTGTGTTGTAGAATGTAGTCTAGCTTGTTGAATATAACTACAAGTAGCAGGGCAGTTTTAAATTCCTGTTTTCAGCACACCAAAGACCAGAAGTTCAATAATGTAGTAGGATTTCCCCCCTGCTGGTAGATACCGTATTTTTCGGAGTATAAGACGCACTTCCCCCCCTAAAAGAGGCTGAAAATTTGGGTGCATCTTATACTCCGAATGCACCTTTTTCAAAGCTTTTTCCCAGCCCTAACCCTAACCCAACCAGGGGATAAAAAGCATGCCCATGCTCAAAACCAGCAAACTTATGTACTGAAGCTGACCAGACTAAGGACGTTAGCCAGATGAATACCTGGTAGACAGAATTTTCACCCCTATTTTCCTCCCCAAAAACTAAGGTGCATCTTATATTCCGGTGCATCTTATACTCCAAAAATATGGTAGATAAAAATCACAGCATTTCCTCCTAGAGCAGTGATGGTGAACCTATGGCACGCGTGGCACAGGTGGCACGCGGAGCCATTTGTCAGGGCACGCGAGGTGCTGCCCTGTCAGCTGGCCAGCGCGCATGCGCGTGCTGGCCAGCTGAGTTCACCCTTTTTTGAAGCCATTTTTCGCCCTCCTCAGGCTCCAGAGGCTTTATAGGAGCCTGGGGAGGGTGAAAAGAGCCTCCCCCCCCCGGAGGCCCTCCGGAGGCTTCATGAGCTTCCCTGACGCCTTCGGAGTGCTCAAAACGACCCTCCAAGCAGCACTCCGAAGGCTTCAGGGACCATCCGGAGGCTTCCCTGATGCCTCCGGAGGGCATCCGGGGGGGTGGGGGAGGCTGTTTTCGCCCTCCCCAGGCTCCTATAAAGCCTCTGGAGCCTGGGGAGGGCGAAAAAAGCATGTAAAAATGGGGGGAGCACCTGTAGTGTGTGCATGCGCACTGGGGGGGGTCACGCATTGCATTATGGGTGTGGCACGCCCGCGAACAACCCCCCTGTTTTGGTGAGAAGGAGATATGATGGGGTGGAAAATTTCTTCCTTCTTACTGTCAAACTGGGGTTTTCTCGACAGTGCATCTGCTAACAAGTTCTTCCCTGCGGGGATGTGTTTAATTTCAAATTTGAACCTTTGGAAATATTGGGCCCAACGGACCTGTTTGGGGGATAACTTTCGATGGGCAAGGAGAGTTTCGAGGTTTTTATGATCAGTCCATACCTCGAATGGTATATCCTCCCCTTCCAGGAGATGTCTCCAGGTGAGCATGCTCCACCTGATCGCGAATGCCTCCTTCTCCCAAATGGGCCCCCTTCTTTCCGTAGGGGTGAGTTTCTTGGAGATGTAAGCGCATGGTAAGAGGTGGCCTTCTTTATTCTTTTGTAGTAGCACCGCGGCTATTGCGACATCACTGGCATCCGTTTGGATTATGAAAGGTCGCTCTGGATCGGGGTGTTGCAATATGGGTTCTTGGGCAAAGAGCCGTTTTAATTTCTCAAAAGCCTTTTGACAGTCGATTGTCCATTTTAATGGTTGGTTTGCTTTTGGTTTAATAGGGGAAGGCCACATTCTTAATAGGTCAGTCAATGGTAGGGCAATTTCAGCAAAGGTTGGAATAAACTGCCTATAAAAGTTTGCAAATCCAAGGAAGCTTTGTAATTGTTTGCGAGTGCTTGGAGGTTTCCAATCTAACACCGCTTTCACTTTTCCTGGGTCCATTTCTACTCCTTCATTGGAGATACGATATCCCAGGTAATCTAGCGAGGTCTTGTGGAATTCACACTTTGACAATTTTGCATAAAGTTTGGCAGCTAGAAGTTTTTTCAGGACTTGCCGTACCAGTTTCACATGTTCTTCCATGGTCTCAGAGAAGATCAAGATGTCATCTAAATAAACGAGTACTCCGCGGTACAGGTGGTCGTGTAGCACTTCATTTATGTACTGCATGAATACTGCGGGTGCTCCTTGTAGTCCGAAATGCATGACTTTATATTGGAAGCTGCCTAAGGGAGTATTAAAAGCGGTCTTCCACTCATCCCCTTTCCGGATTCGTATACGGTAATACGCCTCTCTCAAGTCCAGCTTGGTGAAGATCTTGCCCTTAGCCAAGTGGTTCAACATATCTTTCATGAGAGGGAGGGGATAGGTATTCTTTTCACATACCGCATTCAAAGCACGTAAGTCCACACAGAGGCGAACCCCCCCATCTTTCTTTTCCCTGAAGAGCACTGGGGCTGCTACTTTTGATTTTGCTGGTTCAATAAACCCTCTTTTCAAATTGGTGTCGATGTACTTCCTCAATTCTATCATCTCTTTAGGCGTCATAGAGTACATTACCATAACTGGGTGAACTCACAGGATGTACGTTAGAGTTGAAATAATGTCAGCGTTCCAAATATCATGCAGAATTAAATCATTGTCCAAGGCAAAGTTATCCTTAAAACTCCAATTTAATAAGACAGACATTTTGGCATTATGCTGTGAAATTTCAACTCTAACGTACATCCTGTGAGTTCACCCAGTTAAAAGTTCATCATCTATCCCCACACCCCATAATTCATCACATGGTCCAATCTTCATCTTCCACGCTGGCATGTACACCCCTCTTCTTCCGGCCAGGTGTCGAGGTGCGGAGACAAAAGACGACCTTGAGCTTCTAAGAAAATCCATAACAATACATTCCACAATCCTACTCCTTTCTATTCCCCCCTCCCAACTACTTTACCAATGAAACAGCATAAGAATATATATATATATAAATATATATATATTTATGTGTCAGGCCAAAGATCCTAAAAGGAACAGAATTACAGGCCTGACACATACTACAGATTCCATCCTAATGTCACTGAGGGTGTGTGAACTTCCCTGCTCTTTTGTACCATAATGGGAACATACCAACGGTCGTGGGGAGGGGTAGGTGCGAGGGTAGACAGAGACCCTATAACCGGTTGGGAGACCATGGTTGTTGGTTACGGCCGGTCATATGTCCCAACCCCCGCAATCCAGGTGGTCAGGACTTACAGAGCCGGGGCCTGAGACTGATGCTAAGCAACGCCAGGTCCGTTGCGAATAAAGCCCCCCCTCATTAACGACCTGGTCTCGGAGGGGGAGCCAGACCTGGCAGGGATAACGGAGACCTGGCTGGGCCACGAGGGAGGTCTCCCCCTTGTGGAAATGTGCCCGCCAGGTTACCGCGCATTTCATCAGCCACGGGCCCTTGGCAGGGGTGGTGGGGTAGCGGTCATCGTAAGGGAAGGTCTTGAGCCGAGAGAGTCCACTGTGCCACAGATAACCGGTTGTGAGTCCCTATGCGTGAAATGGGGCCCAGGGAGACAGTTGGGCTTGCTGATTGTATACTTGGCTCCTCGCTATGCATCAGCAGCCCTGCCCGAGCTCCTCGAGGTGATCGCCGAGATGGCGGTTGAGACCCCCAGGCTGTTGGTCATGGGGGACTTTAACTTGCCATCGGTAGGGGAAACATCCGAGGTAGCCCGGGAGTTCATGGCCTCCATGACCGCCATGGACCTGACCCAAGTAATTCAGGGCCCCACACACGAGGGTGGTCACACACTGGACCTTATCTTTGTCTCTGGCCAGTGGAGGAGTGATCTAGGAGTGGGGGATTTAGTCATTACACCCCTGTCATGGTCAGATCACTCACTTCTCCAGCTCGACTTCCCAGCTGCTACTCCCCATCGGGGGAGGCGGAACCGGAATGTCCTAGATGGTTCCGCCCCAGACGCCTGATGGAACCTGATAGGTTCCAGACGGAGCTTGGGCCATTTCCTGTAGCCCTGACCCGCACCTGGATGGAGGACCTAGTGGCTGCATGGAACAGTGCGGCCGCCGGGGCCTTGGACCGGGTTGCGCCTTTGCGGCCTCTCTTGCGGCAGCGATCCACCCAAGCCCCTTGGTTCACCGAGGAGCTGAGGGTGATGAAGCGCCGCAAGAGACGCCTAGAGAGCAGATGGAGATCGTCACGCTCTGAATCTGACCGATCACAGGTGAGAGCCTATTTGCGGACTTACCTTGTGGCTTTAAGAGTGGCCAAGCGTCAGTATTGTGCCACTCTTATTGCGTCCGCAGATAACCGCCCTGCCACCCTGTTTAGGGTGACCCGCTCCCTCCTCCAACAGAGGCCGCGGGAAGCCCCTTTGCAGGGTAGAGCAGAGGAGTTTGGGGAGTATCTGCAGGACAAAATCGCTCAGATTCGCAGCGAGTGGGTCCCCTCTAGTGGTCTAGAGGGGACGTTGGAGGTGGGTCTTGAGGTTCCACTCTGGGAGGAGTTTGACTCTGTTACTTCTGACGATATGGACAGGTTGCGTGGGCGACTGCGAGCCACCACATGTTTATTGGACCCGTGTCCCTCCTGGCTTATACTGGCATCCTGGGAGGTCACACGAGGCTGGCTCCAGGAGTTAGTCAACGCTTCTTTGAGAGAGGGGCTCTTGCCGACCGTCCTGAAAGAGGCGGTGGTGAGGCCCCTACTCAAGAATCCTTCCCTGGACCCAGCTATGTTAGCCAACTACCGTCCTGTCTCCAACCTTTGCTTCCTGGCAAAGGTTGTAGAGAGTGTGGTGGCACAACAGTTCCCACGCCACTTGGAGGAAATTGATTATCTGGACCTGCGCCAGTCCGGTTTCCGGCCCGGCCATAGCATGGAGACAGCTTTGGTCGCATTGGTAGATGATCTCTGGAGGGCCAGAGATGGGGGTTGCTCCTCCATCTTGGTCCTATTAGACCTCTCGGCGGCTTTTTATACCATCGACCATAGTATCCCATTGCACCGACTGGAGGGGCTGGGGGTGAGGGGCACCGTTCTGCGGTGGTTCTCCTCCTACCTCTCTGGCCGAGCTCAATTTGTGTTGGGAGGGGGGCAGAGGTCAACCTTGAGGACGCTCACTTGTGGGGTGCCGCAGGGGTCGGTCCTCTCGCCTCTCCTGTTCAACACATACATGAAGCCGCTGGGCGAGATCATTCGTGGGTTCGGGGTAGATTACCATCTGTACGCGGATGACACCCAGCTGTACATCTCTACCCCGAACCACCCCAACGATGCCGTCGAAGTGATGTCCCGGTGTCTGGAAGCCGTACGGATCTGGATGGGAAGTAACAGACTCAAGCTCAACCCGTCCAAGACGGAGTGGCTGTGGCTACCGGCACCCCGGTTCAACCAGGTGACTCCATCACTGGCCATTGGGGGCGAACATCTGGCCCCCGTGGATCGGGTACGCAATCTGGCCGTCCTCCTAGATGCCCGGCTGTCAATGGATGACCATGTGACAGCCGTGGCAAGGGGGGCATTTCACCAGGTTTGCCTGGTGCACCAATTGCGTCCCCTATTGGACCGGACCGCCCTCCACACAGTCACCCATGCGCTCGTGACGTCCCGGCTGGACTACTGTAAGGCTCTCTACATGGGGCTCCCCTTGAGATGCACCCGAAGGCTGCAGTTGGTTCAGAATGCGGCTGCGCGGGCAGTTTCGGGAGTCGCTAGTTACTCCCACGTAACACCTCTCCTGCGCGGGCTGCACTGGCTACCTGTGGCTTTTCGGGTGCGTTTCAAGGTGTTGATTATCATCTTTAAAGCGCTCCATGGCACAGGACCTAGGTATTTGCGGGATCGTATCCTGCCCCATACATCCCTTCGGCCGATCCGCTCACACAGAGAGGGACTTCTCCGGGTGCCGTCCACTAGGCTGTGCCAGCGGGCGACGCCCAGGGGAAGGGCCTTCTCTGTGATGGGCCCGACCCTCTGGAATGACCTTCCCCCTGATATCTGAACAACTACAGACCTCCGCTCCTTCCGTAAGAAGCTTAAAACCCACCTGTTCAATTTAGCCGGCCTGGCCTAATTCCAGCTTACCCACCTCAAGCCTGCATTTTTTAAGTTCTATGGGTTGGTTTTAGGCCGAGTTTTAATTTTTATCAATTTGTACAGGGTTTAAGGTTTAATTTATTTTAAGGGTATTTATTATGTATATGGTTTTTTAATGTGGTTCCTGTACACTGCCCCGAGTCCCTTCGGGGAGAGGGGGCGGTCTAGAAATCAAATAAAATTGAAATTGAAATTGAAATACTACAACTATGCCCATGATGGCAAACCTATGGCACACATGCCCTCTCTGCGGGCACGTGAGCCGTTGCCCAGCTAAGCTCCACTTCGCATGCATGCGTGCCTCCTGTCGGCTAGCTGATTTTCAGGTCTCTGCTGCGCATGTAGGAGGTGGCAAGCATGCACAGGTGGGTCACGGGGGTGAGCGCGGGGGGTGAGGTGCCCCCCGTGCCCTGTTTTTGGTCCCAGGAGGCTTCAGGGAGGCCTGCTAGGCCCAAAATGGGCCAGAGGGGGGGGTCACGTGCGCATCCATGGGGGGAGCAGGGGGGTCATGCGTACATGCGCAGGGTGCTGCAGGCAGGTGTCATGGGCACATTGCATTATGCATGTGGGCACATGTTTGGTTGCTGGCATGCTTTTGGCACACGAGGACAAAAAGGTTAGCCATCACTGACCTATGCATATATCTATAGTATTTTGTATCACATCCAATTCCTTCTTTCATGGAATTTTACTGCAGCTCTTTTAGGGACCACACGGTTGTATTTTCATTTTACAGATCAGGAGGCTGAGGGACAATCAAGTGAGCTGAAACTGGCATTTCTCACATTTGTCTGTTGTAAATGCTGTATCATGTTCTAATGTGGACTAGCTAAAGAAAATTGTTTGGATTAACTACAATATCACCTTAATGACCTCAGATTATCTTCTCCCTCCCAAGTTGCTATTATTATCAGCAGTAGTAGTTATGTTGTTACCCCACCTTTTCCCAAGAAACTCAGTGTACCAAATATATACAGTAACATGTTTGCTATTTTCTCCTCACAACAACTCTGTCACGGAGGTGAGACCAAAAGAACAATATGGACACCTACAAAGTTAAGATTCCAGACCACATCTAATGCTTTATCTAGAATTATATCTCATTAGGGCTGCTTATTTAACATAATAAACTTTTCCTACACCAAAAGTGCAGCAACTGTGTCTGGGAGATGGGGAAAAGATGAGATAAATGGAGGTTCTTCACTTATAGTGGTGAAAAGACCTTTAAGGCAGAGGTGGGTTGTTGCCGGTTAAGCCCGGATTGGGAGAACCAGTAGTAGCGGCGGCGGAAGGCTCCGCCCACCCACCCGGACACTTCTGTGCATGCGCAGAAGTGTTGCATGCACGCGCGAGAGAGTATGCACAAGCAAACCGGTAGTAAAAATAATAGAAACCCATCACTGCTTTAAGGTTATCTCGTCACTTCCGGTTCCGGCGGCTGACGGCGACGGGCAAGTCCTTTGCCCGCTCCAGCTCCCCGGTGGGCTTCCCCGCTTCTGGGGGGCACAGGACGCCCCGGAGAGGCATCCTGCCGAAGGAGCGGCTTGGCGGGGGACCCTGGCATCGGCGGCGGCTGCTGGGGGTTCCTCCGCTTCGTTCCAGGCATCGAGGAGCAGTCTCAGAGGGCGCGCGCGCGTGTTCGCAACAGGCTGATCGGACGATGTAAAAATAGAAGGAAGCAGCGGCGGTGTGGTGAGGCGCTTCCCCTCTTCATTCCCTTTTTCTTGATTTGATGGACCTTTCAGCAATTTAAAACGTTAAACTTTCGGATTTCCTCGGAGGCGCGGCTGGAGGGAGGGGGATTTCCCCCCCCCTTGGACAAGCGGCTTGGAAAAATTCTGCTCTCACCCCCAGGGGAAGGAGGAGGGGGGAGAGCCAACCAATGATGCCTCACCCCTGTAAAAGTGATTTTTTATTGGATTTAGCTCCATAACTTATTGATGACCTGAGAACTTTGTGAACTTTTAAAACTTTACTATGCCTCTGAGCCCAAAGCTGGCAGGGCAAGATGGCACACTTCCGTTGTCTTCATGAACTGTGAAACCTGACTCCACCTTTAAAATTCAGGCTTCCGGTCTTTGTCTCCGTGTCACCCAGAAGAATCTCTTGTGGATTGTTATTTTCTTGAACTCTCTGGGGGAAAAATTCCTCTCTATTGCCAGACTGACTAAAGAAACTCTCTTCTGCTTGGATCTTCTGCCTCCTGGACTCATCTGTCTGCTCTACTTCTCCAGCTGTCCATTCTCTATACTGACTGATCTCTCTACTTTATAAACTATGTCTCCAAAAAGACCACCCCCTGGAAAACCTGGCTTTGCTACTTCTGCCCCGACATCTGCAACATCTAGTCCTGCCACACAATCAAAGATCACAGAACTGATGCAACCTAAGAGTACAGAGATGGATTTGCAACAAATGCTTCAGCAACTTATACAGGGCCAGGAAGAAATCAAGAAACAATTAAAGGAAATGAAGGAAGAAATTAAAGAGAACCAAGTCCAAATCTATAAGAACTCACAGAGACTGGACCTTGTGGAGGGTGGGGTGGCGGAGGTGAGGGGGGGGTAGAAGCAGTGCAGAAGGGAAACAAAGAACTTGATATCCAGCAAATGAAAACAGACTTTGAGAGAATGTCCTTTTATCTTAGATTTCAAAATGTCATAGAAGCAGATGGGGAAAATATAAGGGACATTATGACTAACATTCTAGCTGAATACATACATAAAGAAAAACAACAGATTGAATGGGAGATAGATCTGGTTTACAGAGTGAATTCAGCTTATGCCAGAACACACAATGTACCCAGGGGGGTCCATATTAAATTCCTTAGAAAAAGCACAAGAGACGATATTCTGGGTGTACAAAGGGGGCAGGCACTGACATACCACGACAGGGAAATAACCATCCTGAAGCAGATCCCCAAGAAAATTAGGGAAAAAAGGAAAAATTATTCGCAATTGGCGAATAAATTATACCAGAAGGGGGTGTGGTTTAGATGGTTGATGCCTGAAGGTATGCTGATATTCTGGGAGGAGACAAGAATTAGAATCAATACACCCATAGAGGCACAGGCCTTTATGGAAAAAAACAAAACAAACCTAGAAAAAACAGAAGACTCTACAACGGTTATGCAGGACACGGGAGGGGCCGGAGCTCTGTCAGCGGGGGGAGAAGGGGCAATACCAAGAAAGCTCAGATCACAAAAATGAATAAGAAAATCACATTGTTATAAACAGACCGAAAGTAGTAATGAAATTATATGTAGATCATATATTACAATATATAAACTGATTGAAAATATTTTTAGAATTAATATGCTGATTTTATATGATTATGTATTAATGTTTTATACTCAGATGTATTCCATGAGTTTGGAGGGAGGGGGCGCCTGCCACACTTTGCAACTGCCAAAATTTGTATACCTTTCCATTTACCTTTTCCCCTATAAATGTTAAAAAAAAACCAATAAAATTCTTTGAAAAAAAAAAAAGGTTATCTCGTGGAAGAGTGCCTTTCCATAGTTCTATACTATATATCAGAGGCATGGATGATTTTCTTGGTAGTTTTGTAGCTATTGTCTCCAGCTTCACAAAGGACAGAGTCTTGCACAAACACATAGAATTGTTTACACCAAACATCTTTTTAAATAAGAGAAATGTAAAGAATACTATACACTGAAGCCAACCTCTGAACACAGGAGGGGACTAGATAAACATGTCTCCACTATACAGATAAAACCATTTCAAAGGGTAGGGAGGGTGGATCAGGGTCATCAGCTGCCTAATTAACTTGTGCATATTTATCCCTGTGATTCCAAGGATCTGTAGGAATGAAAGAGAAAAAGGCAATTTTGTGACAGCAACGTGGCATGCATTCTTTGTATACTCAAGCAGGAACCAATTTTTTTTTAAGAATTTTTTTTTATTTTAATTAAACAAAAACACAAAAAAGAATCATCCTTCATTACATCTTGTAGAAAGCGTGTCGATTGGTTACAGATAACTTTCGTGCATTTCTTCCACAGTCATTACTTGTAGTTCATATTAGATTATACACTTTAAATCAAAAATCTTTGTATATCTTACTATCAGTGTACCACAATTCTCATTTGACTACGATTATTTGAACGTGCTTTTGCCTCAAATTATTCATACTTAAAAACACAACCACATAATGGCATTTGTTAGCTATTTCAAAAATCCTCCAATAACTTTACACTTTTATGACATATTCTGAGTAAAAGTCAATTAATAAAGTTTCTAAGCCTTCCCCCCCTTTTTTTCCCCCAATTCGCTGTTTAGAATTTATATCCAAGTTGCTTTTACCAATACCAGAGCATGTATATATTATTAAACAATATCCATTGACATTTCCTTGTTGTTATTATAATTGGCTAAAATCATTTACTATTTATATCCCAACTCCTCTCGTCAAACCCGAAAAACATGACACCTTTATGACAAAACCTAAATAGAAGTTTGTTAATAAAATTTATAGGTCTTTTTCCCAGGTCGCAATTTGCAATTTATATCCAGATTTCTTTTACTAGTTTGCCAGTACATACATACATACATACATACATACATACATACATACATACATACATACATACATACATATATATATATATATATATATATATATATATATATATATATATATATATAATTAAGTTGTATCCCTTATCATTCCATTATTGTTAATTATAGTTATTTAATTGTTGACAAATAAACATTTATTAACAATCTAAAACAATCTAAGAATTACTAAATTTCTACTTATTGCTCAACCAAAATTAACTAACTTTTTATTATCAACTTTCATTGTCAACCTGTATCTTTCCAGAAACAAAACAGTCTTATCTCTCTTGCCAATTGTGGTGTCAGTCTTCTTTTTATCTCCTTTATAAGGTTTTTATAGATTTCTCTCCGCACTTTGTTGCTTGAAAGATCTCTCAGGTAATCTCGTTGCCTTCCAGTTATTATTAAAGTTAGCTTGTTTTTGGTTGTCAATCGTGCTTCTGAAAAAGTTTCTCTTCTTAAATCCATCATCATTACCCTTTTTTCCTCTTCTGTATCTTGAAATCTGGGGTAGAGCTCCAATTCGTCAAAATCCCTCTTCCATGTTCCCTTCGTTCCATTTTCACCCACATTTGCTCCATTAATGAATTCATCTGTTGTCTTGTCTTTGTATTCTATGTCTTTATTCGCCCCTTTAATTTTTGGTGCTCCAACCCCTTCATCTTTTGCTGCGAGGAATACTAGTTTTTCCAACTTCTTCTCAATTCTCCCATATCCTTCCAATAAATTTTGAATTCCAGCCAAACTATTTTGAAATTTTAAGGTTTCCTCCTCTGAATATTGATCCATGTTTCCAAAAAAAAAAAAGGAAAAGGAAAAAAAGACTAATAGCCACTGCCACTCTAGCCTTCCAGGCCTCTTTTATTTTTAATTTTAGGTTGACTTAAGCACAAGTTCTTTTGTGCTCTTCAAAAGGGAAGGGTTCTGTTTCCCCCCCCCCTTTCTCTCCCCTGCCAAAATAGTTCTCAAAAGCACCTGCAAAAACAATTTATGCCCTTGGCTCTTTATCAGTTTGTGTAAACAAACTGCAAACCCTTCAGCTACAAAGTCAGTAAGATCAAAGAGAAAAAAATAAGAGATACTTTGTTTCAAAAAATCCAGCCTCTGACTTCCAAGTGGCAGTGTTGCTACTTTTCACTTTCTAATATTTATCTCTGGCTTACAAAGTTCTTTAATAAAATTTAATAACAAGTAATAGGAAGAATTGTTAAAATAAAAAGGAAGGTTTTAGTCCAGAAGTCAAAAAATAAAGTAACAAAGAACAGAAGGAAAAAATTGGTCCGTTCACTTTAAGAGAAACCAAAAACCTTGCGAGCACTTCAATCCACAAAATATAGTTACAAAGAAAAAAAACTTTCCAAAGCAACCCAGTATAAGTTAATTTTGCAGCTTAATTCTTTGCTTGAGGATCTAATTTGGCTTTTTTTAAAAAAAGTTTCTTTGGGCAATCTTCCCCAAAATAGAAAAAAAATATCTCACCCAATGGACTCACTTTCTCTTTTCACTTCCTTCCTTCCCGAGCCGTCCCGACTTCATCAGCCTGGGGCTGCCTGTTTACCGCCAGCTTGAAGAACTTCCCTTGGGTCAATAAGGGACTTTACGGTGTCCCTGAGACCAGCAAGGCTTTGTCTTCCTGGTCACCGTCTCTACGGGACGGTTTAGGTTCAACTGGACTGTCCAGCAGCAAAAGTGTCAACGGCGGTCTCGGAATGTCGAGACCGCACGTTGTGTCACCGTGACGTTGGCTCCTCCCTCCAGGAACCAATATTTAAGTGTTTCCTGTTCTCAGAACATATAAACTTGATGGACTTAAAGTTCTGGTGTTCCATATAACTAGTCCAGCCCCTCCAGTTCTGCAATGACAAGATATTATTTGGAAGGCTTCAGGCACTGGTTTCAGAAGTTTCTATGTAGATAAGACAGAACCAACTGAAATTCACAGCCAAAATTCTCAACAATGAATAAGAGTTTAGATTTCCACAAATATAATACTCAGAATGTATGAAAACCTACATTTCAGATTTGATGTTGGAACTTGGAAGGCAGATCTGTTAAGTCAGTGTTTCTCAATCCCAACCTCTTTAAGATGTGTGGACTTAAATTCCCAGCTAGGGCATTCTGGGAGTTTAAGTCCACACGTTAAAGTTGCAGAGATTGAGAAACACACAATTAAGTGATTACAGCATTTGGATTGCAAAGAGTTTATTTTTGTCCCCAGTTGGACGCTTGGTTGATGATTCCAATGAGAGCTAAACTAGATACACAATCAGCAAAGTTGGCAATAGTGTGCAAAACTTGTTTTTTTAAAAAAAAAATCACAGGTATTAAAACAGTCTTCCTGAACTGTCTTCCTGAACTGTTGTATTAAAAGGTGCATAACAAACATAATGAAAAAATCGTTGAAGCCACCAACTCCTCTTGCCTCTGAAACAAATACTGGCAACCTGCTGGGTACCTGTTAGTCTCAATGTTCATTTCACAGTCCATTCTTACGAGTAACTGTTGTGTTGCTGCAGGTGCCGTACTGTCCTCATCTTCTCAAAGCATGCCTCCATCTCTTCAAGTACTTGTGTAGTGCACAATCAGTTTCACTGTGCCTTGTGCTGCTTTCAAACGTTCCACTGCCTGTTGACCATGGGGATGCTGCAAGGGTCATAAGTGTGAAAAATAGTCATAAGTCACTTTTTTCAGTGCCATTGTAACTTCAAAAGGTCACTAAATGGACTGTTGTAAATTGAGGACTACCTGTATTTGCTGAAAGTCCCATGTCTCCCCTCACTCAATACCCACAACACCATTGACAGACATCAGTTGATCTCCATGTTTCAGTCCGCCATGGCAAACAGCAACACCCCCTGGGATGATGCGAGAAATACAGATGGGGAGTTCTGCTCCTTGCCCCCCATGATGTCTCCTGGTCTTTCATCTGGGTCCTCATCTTTCTTTGGCAGCTTCACCACCTGGGGGTGCACATCGCCCTCACTGGCTGCAAAGGCTGCCACTGTTGCCTGCATACACAAAGGAAAGACCAGGAGGCTTCAAGTCAACATTCACAACATACCAAACAGTACAAGTTTCAAAGAGGTTCAAACTCTAGTTCTGATACTACAAACAAATCTCTGGGTAGAAATTGTATTCAGAAGTTACTTTTTTATCCTGTTATCACAATTTGGCACATAGCTTTGGTTTGTAGTATGACTGTTAGTGGAAGTTGAGCATCTAATAAAAAATTGTAGACAATAAAACTAAAATGTGCCCATTCCTGTTTTAGTCTATCCTACCCAACTGTATTCATTTCAGTCTATATTGAAATTATAGACTTATGGTAAGGCCGCACTTGAAATACTGCATTCAGTTTTGGTCGCCACAGTGTAAAAAAGATGTTAAGACTCTGGAAAGAGTGCAGAAAAGAGCAACAAAGATGATTAGTGGACTGGAGGCTAAAACATATAAAGAACGGTTGCAGGAACAGGGTGTCACTGCGTTAATTGTTTGCTAGCTGAACTGAAAGAGTTACTGCGCAGGTCATAGGCCCTTATCAGCAGTGATGTACTGCGCCTGCTCTCACACATTCCAGAGACTTCTTTACTTTTTTGATCTTCTGTCCGTCTGCCAAGAAGGTGAGCGACAAACTGCTCTTGCCAAAATGTAACAATTAGATAGATTTGTTTATTTTCTTATTTTCATATTAAAAGTTTGTTTTAATTAGAACTTGTTATTGGAACTTACTTTCGCTTCTTGTGTGATGACCTTGGCATAAAATAAAGGCAGACAGCAAAGAGCTTGACCAGAGCTTGTCTTTATTCAGCAGCAGCCATCTGTAAACTAACTCCTGCCCTGGATGACATCATTAAAAAGGTTAACTGTTTCCTAGCCTTCTTAAAGAGTTAAGCACAGCAATTGCACTTAAAATATAACATAAAACTTACACATCATTACATCTCCCCTCTTAAGTATAAAACATCTAATATGTTACAAAATCTTTCCATATTTTGGGTTTAATGGCTCGACCATAGCGAGAGAATGTTACCGCTGTCTGATCATCAGTAAAGTTACTATCAAGTTGTGAGTCGGTCCCAGCATTGTCACATGCTGATATGCTTACATTGTTCTTGGCATTTTCGGTAGGCTGTATATCCGTGTTCAGAAGTTTTGTGCTATCATGCGCCTGCGCTTCACTTTCCTTGTTGTTTTCTTCTTCCAACACAGCATCGGCAGCCGTGTCTGGACGCAGATGACACCTGTTTCTTCTCAATTGCTGTCCACACTTGGTTTCAACTACATATGATTTTGGTGAATTGCCCTCTTTGACAATTCGAGCAGGTTCCCATGTTTTCCCAGTGACTCTATGTCTCACTGCTTGCCCGGCACACAGTGGACAAAGAGGCTTGGTAGATTTATCAAAATACAGTTTTTGCTGTCTCATGTTTATGTCCTTCTGAGCTATTACCCGCTCATGTGCAATGGAACGAGGCTGCAATTTATGCGGAGCAGTAGACATTGTAGTTCTCAGTGTTCTTCCCATTAACAGCTGAGCTGGTGAGCATAATCCCTCAATGGGTGTTGCACGATAGTTTAGTAGGCCCAAGTACACATCCTGCCCTGACGTTTGTGCTTTCTGCATGATGGATTTGGCTATGCCAACATACTTCTCTGCTAGGCCATTGGCCTGTGGGTGATAAGGGCTTGTGGGTTTGTGCTTAATTCCCCATTCACGCAGGAAGCACTGGAATTCGGCACATGAGAATTGTGGCCCATTATCAGACACCAGTTCTTCACACACTCCATGTCGTGAAAGTATTGTCTTGAAGGCCCATATGACTGTTGCCGCTTTTAAACTTCCCAGCAGCACTCGTTCAAAGTATTTGCTGTAGTAGTCTACTATTATCAGATAGTGTATATCTCCAAAATGAAAAATGTCCGTAGCCAGTCTCTGCCATGCACGTGAAGGAGCATTCCATGGTGTAAGAGGTTCTTTCGCATTGTTTTTTTTGAAATGTCTGGCAGGTGTCACACTTCTTTACAAGTGTTTCAATGTCAGGGTCCAAATGAGGCCAGTAGACCACCTCCCGTGCTCTGCGCTTACACAGAGTGATGCCCAAATCTCCCTGATGAATTTGTTCCATTACTTCTGCCCGTTGCGACTTAGGTATAAGAATACGGTCACCCATTAGTATGATATCCTCATAAATGGATAGTTCATCTTTCACAGGCCAGAATTCCTGCAACTCAGGACACAGCTTCTTGCGTTTTTCTGGCCAGCCATTGCACATGACGCGCGTTAATTTCTCTAGTACTTTATCCTGTTTGGTGTCTTGTCTTATTTTCTCCAGCCGTACATCTGATATTGGCATGTTGACTAGTATTGTATGTACCTGCTCTTCCAACTCAGGTTCATCCCTGGCTTCATGTCCTTCTGGAAACACTCTTGACAGGCAATCTGCCATTGGAATTTCCTTCCCAGGCTTATACTTCACTGTGAGATCATACTGCTGTAATTTCATAATCATTCGCTGCAAGCATGGAGGTGTAGAAGCTAGCGGTTTTTGTAGTATGTACTCCAACGGCTTGTGGTCGGTTTCTACAACTACTGGACGACCATATATGTACTGGTGAAACTTCTCACATCCATTCACAATGGCCAACATCTCTTTCTCAATTTGAGCATAATTGGCTTGTGTCGTGGTCAGTGCACGTGAAGCATAAGCCACCGGATGTCCTTGTTGAGTCAGTACAGCACCTAACCCAAACTGGGATGCATCCACTTGAAGCACAGTGTCAGCATTTACGTCAAAGTATCTCAGTATTGGCCCGGGATATTTAGTGATCAGTTTCTTCACTTTGTCAAAAGTCCTTTCCATGTTTGCATCCCAACACCAAATGGCATCCTTCTGCATCAATGCACATAACGGTGCTGTCTGTTGTGCGAGGCCCTTAGAGAATTTCGATAGATAGTTGAAAATGCCCAATGATGTCTCCAGTTCCTTTCTGGAGGCTGGGGCCTTCATGTTAAGAACTGCTGTGATCTTCTTTGGATCAGGCTTCAAACCCTCTTTGGTTAGTAGGTGTCCAAAATATGTCACTTCTCCTACCCCAATTTGCATTTTATTTGGATTGAGTTTAAGATTTCTTTCACGACATCGATTGAGCAAAGCAGTAAAGTTTCTGTCGTGTTCTACTTGATCCTTTCCATAGACCAACAAATCATCAACTATTACTTCAACACCCTGTAGACCAGCAATTAGTTCATGTGATTTCTTTTTAAATATCTCCTGTGCCGATGTTATGCCAAAAGGCACCCTTGTGAAGCGCCATCGACCCGCAGGAGAGTTGAAAGTAGTGAGATAACTGCTAGCTTCGTCAAGAAGCAATTGCCAGTAACCAGACTGGGCATCTAGTACACTGAACACTGTTGCTCCTACTAGCTTGTGTGCTATATCCTCTATGATAGGGAGTTTGTAGTGTTCTCTCATTATTACTTTGTTCAGATCACGTGGATCGATGCATATACGAATTGCACCTGTGTTCTTCTTCTCCACCACAACCATAGAACTGACCCATTCCGATGGTTCAGTGACCTTCTTTACTACTCCCAACTTCTCCATCCTAGTGAGTTCCTGTCTGACTTTATCCACAAGAGTTAGAGGTATTTTCCTTGGCGCATGGATGACAGGCTGTGCACCCTCCTTTATACGTATGTGGCTTATGCCTGGGAAACACCCCAGGCCCTTGAATAGATCACAGTACTCATGTTTAATATCAGCTTCCGTCAGACCTCTGTGCCCACCATCCACAGTCATTATTATCTTCACAAGTCCAATCTCTTTACTTGATTTGAGACCTAGCACAGCTGGGGCTTGCGTTTCTATCACAAACAATTGTAAAGCCCTTTCAGATCCCATGTAGGCACATTGTACCTGACAGCGACCCATTACTTTCAGCTTTTCACCACCATATCCCATTAAATTCGGTAAATTCAGAGTCTCTAAAGGGGATTCATCCCTGAGGTGTTCCAGATATATGTGGCTTGGCACACAATTTACTTGTGCTCCAGTGTCTATTTTGAATGTGACTGGAGTTTTATTGGCCCCTATCTGTAATGTTACCTTGGCTTCATCTGTAGACTGATGTGCTTTCTGTATCGCTGCGAGATATATCGAGGAGCAGTCTGAGTTTGACCCTGCATCGTCATCATTGTCCTCTATAGCGTATACAGCCCGTGTTTGTGGCCTTTCGGTTCGCAAAAACAGTTTACACACCCTAGCAAAATGTCCTCTTTTCCTGCATTTGTTGCATGTTTGCCCCCTTGCAGGACAGACACTGTTTTTATGGTGCATATTTCCACAATATCCACAAGCTGCTACTCTGTTACTTGTTCCAGTGCCATAGGTGCCTTTTGTTCCTTTGTATGCCCTTTCTTGACCATATCTACTGCTTTGAGTTTCTATAGCATTGATCTGGTGCTGTGTTCCTTCCAGTATCTGCATGTCTTTTCTTGATATTTCATATGCTCTGGCAATCCTTACTGCTTTCTCAAGATTTAAGTCTTCTTCCTGCAGCAGTTTTTCCTGGACTTCCTTAGACTTACTGCCCATCAAAATACAGTCTTTAATCATATCTCCAGCATCATAAAAAGCACAGTCTTTGGCAAGCAAGCGCAGCTGGGTCACCCAATCATCCACAGATTCACCTCCACACTGGTTTCTCTCATAAAACAGCTTTCTCTGCACTGTGGAGTTTTTTCTTGGGTTACAGTATGCTTCAAACTTTGCAAACATTACCTCTGTTTTCTTTTTGTCCTCTGCAGTGATCTCCCCACTTGCTTGCCAGGCTCTGCACACATCACGTCCTTTCTGTCCCACACATATTAAAAAGTGTGCTGCTTTTTGCTGATTAGTCCAATTGTTTGCATCAGGTCCTGCAAACACAAGCTCTATCAGTTCCTTCCACCTTAACCAGTTTTCAGATATATTCCCTGATTCCAAATCCAGGGAAGGAGTGTTCTTTGTGTTGCTGTTTGCTGCCATGATTCTTCTCACTCCACTCCTGGTACCATGTGATGACCTTGGCATAAAATAAAGGCAGACAGCAAAGAGCTTGACCAGAGCTTGTCTTTATTCAGCGGCAGCCATCTGTAAACTAACTTCTGCCCTGGATGACATCATTAAAAAGGTTAACTGTTTCCTAGCCTTCTTAAAGAGCTAAGCACAGCAATTGCACTTAAAATATAACATAAAACTTACACATCATTACATCTTGAAGATATGCTGTTTGGAAAAGCCGACGGTCTACACCTCATTAGCTCAGGGTGAAATTTCCCCTGACAATAATGGCAGCAGAAAGGATGGCTATAATTTAGGGCTTTTCCTTCCAAGTTATCTTCAAGAGATAAGAGTAGTAAGGAGTACATACCGAATTTATGAGTATTTAGCCCCGCCCCTTTGTTATTGTTTATGTTTTTAGCCCCGCCACTTTTGTGACGTATTTATGTTATGGTTCCACCCCCTTTGTGATGTGTTTTGTTTACAGGGTAACCCCCACCCCCTAACCCCACCCCCTAACCCTAACCCCACCCCCTAACCTTAACCCCTAACACCTAACCCCTAACCCAAACCCCCTCACCCCTCCCTCCCTCCGCCCTTCCCAAACCCCCCTTACCTTGGAGGTTTATAATGTCATATCCGTCAGACCTCCCTGAACTCCTTTTTAAAGGATATACTTTAATGTCACAGCGAGACAAACCTCAACGATGCAAAACCCTACTCTCTCGGTAGCACAGATGTAAAAAAAACACGCGCCCACCCGTTGTGGCACCGGTGGCCCTTCAAACTGGTTCACTGTAACAACAATCACGACAGACCCACAATCCCTTTCAGCATGAATAATTGTGACGTAGTAATCATTCGACAGAGAAGCTTCTCATTGGTCCATAATTGTAGAGCCGAAGTATGACAGCAACAATCAATGGCGTTTGTTGCTCTGCTTTTTCCTCTGATCCAATAACAAGTTCTAATTAAAACAAACTTTTCATATGAAAATAAGAAAATAAACAAATCTATCTAATTGTTACATTTTGGCAAGAGCAGTTTGTCGCCCACCTTCTTGGCAGACGAACAGAAGATCAAAAAAGTAAAGAAGTCTCTGGAATGTGTGACAGCAGGCGCAGTACATCACTGCTGATAAGGGCCTATGACCTGCGCAGTAACTCTTTCAGTTCAGCTAGCAAACAATTAACGCAGTGAAACCCCTTCTTTTGCTAGTTGGGCTGATGTCATCAAATCATCAAATAAGGCACATCTTCTTTTGCAGATACTCATGTTGAACTGCTGAAAGTGGTTTGTTGAGCATGTCAGCAATCTGATCATGTGTGGAAACATATTGCAATTTAACAAAACCTTGCTTAACTAATTGCTTTGTGTTTTGATAACGAATGTCAAAGTGTCTGGACCTAGAACCTGTAAAATGTGACTCAGAAATATAAACCACTGATACATTATCTTCCATCACGGTGATTGGTTGAATCGGACGTGTCCAGATATCTGTGATCAAAGCATCAAACCACGTTAGAGAATTACATGCATCTGAAACACAAGCATATTCAGCTTCAGTAGATGAACATGAAACAAAACTCTGTTTTCTCACTTGCCAGTAAACAGGACATCCATTCAGGAACATCATGCAACCAGAAGTACTTTTGCGTGACTTCTTATCACTCGCCCAGTCAGAATCAGAATAACAAATCAACTGTGGATGATCAGTGTGGGTTGGCTCTAGCAATAACTTCATGTGTTTAGTGTGTTTCAGGTATTTCAACAATTTCTTAATGCATACAAAATGAAATTGTGTTGCCTTACCTACGTGTCGTGATAAAAGATTAACACTAAGTGCAATGTCGGGTCTGGTCCAACTACTAATGTATAATAGTGACCCAATGACTGAACGATAAAGTGTTTGGTCCTTGAACTCAGGACTTGGTTCATGTGTTAAGTTGTGAAAATCTGTTTGCATGGGTGTCTTTGTTGTGTTAGCATCTTTCATGTTGCAATGATGCAAAATGTGGTAAATTTTCTCCTCTTGTGAAAGACTAAACCCCTTCTGTGTCTTTTCAATCTGAACACCTAAATAAGTGCTAATGTGACCTAAAGATTTCAGTGTGAAGTATCTCTGCAAACTTTTAGCAAAAATATCACTCATTTTCTTATTTGGACCAATATAAACAATATCATCAACATAAACAAGAATTATCTCATATGCATTGTTAGATCTTTTTGTGAACACGCATTCATCAGTTTCAGACTTAATAAAGCCCATTGAATTTAGTTTGTCAGTAAGACATAAGTACCACATTAAACCTGACTGTTTCAGACCATAAAGACTTTTGTTCAGGAACCAGGTATCCCCTTCTTGCTTTCGGAATCCTGGAGGGCTTCTCATGTAGATCTTTTCATCTAGGTCTGCATGTAGATAAGCTGTGTCCACATCAAATTGGAAAACTTCTAAACCAAGAATAGTTGCAGTGGTTAAAGCAATTTTTACGCTTTCAGTTCTGACTGTTGGTGAGTAAGTGTTTGTGTAGTCCTCAGGATAACGTTGAGCAAAACCCTGAGCTACTCACCATTCGGTTTCTTCTTGATTCTGTAGACCCATCGAGTGCCAATGACTTTCTTGTTTGCTGGAGGTTTTGCAGGTGTAAATACATTAAGTTTCTTTAAACTGTCAATTTCATCCTGCATTGCATCATACCATTTGTCTTGCTCTGAATCAGGAAGCTGTTTGATTTGTGTGAATGTCTCAGGAGGAAGAGTAACGTTGCAAATCAAAGGTAATGGTGTTTTTGTCAGTTGCCATGAATATCGTTGTGGAGGGATTCCTTTTGTGACCCTCTTAGAACGTCTTGGAACAACAGACCAGTCTTCTTCTTCTTCTTCATCCTCGTCCTCACGTTCGTCGCTAGCATCAGCATCCGCGGCTTGCAAAGACAGAACATCAGGTTGTGAAGAACTGGTAGAAGGAATATCTGCCTTTAAATTGTCATCAGGCTGCGTGGCATCTGCAACATCATCTCTAGGAAAATAAACTCCAGGATCATTGGAATGAATCCTGGACCAGTCAATGTCTTCCTCAAAATTAGCAGATTGTGAAATGACAATCACATGTTTAGGATCAATAAATTTGCTCCATTTTGAATTATCATCAATGCCCATAAATCTCAGTCTCTTTGCTACTGGACCTCCCTTTCTTCTTTGAGTTAAGGGAATGTTCACCATAGCATATGAACCAAAAATGTGGAGGTTCTTGAGATCAGGCTTGTCGCCATACATCATGTAGAAAGGAGTTTGATTGATTACACTGCTCCAAGTACGGTTGACAATGTAATTTGCATATTTGATTTCTTCACCCCAGTATATGCTACCGAGATTGGCATCTTCTAGGAGACAACGCATCATGGTTTGTAGAACTCCTTGTCTTCTTTCTACTACTCCGTTATGAGCCGGTGTATATGGAGCGGATGTCTGATGAAGTATTCCATTCTTACGCATCCAGTCCTGGAAACGCTGAGACATGAATTCTGCACCACGGTCACTCTGGATTCTGGCGATGCGAACTTGGTATTGTGTAGAAACAAAAGCTGCAAAGTCTTTAAAGATCTGAAAGGTCTCAGATTTCTCTCTCATAGGATATACAAATCCATATCTAGAATGATTATCTACAATTGTTAGAAAATACTTTCTACCACCAAATGATGGTGGGAAAGGACCCACTATGTCAGTGTGTACCAAATCAAAAATGCATGTTGACAGGCGTGTAGCGTGTTTGGGAATTGCAGCTGCTTTGGATTTAGCTTTCCTGCAAACTGCACAATCCAAAAACACCTTACACCCCTTTAGATCCAAACCTTTTGTGAACTCCGGCATCTTTCTAAGAACACGGAAACTGACGTGCCCCAATCTTCTGTGCCACTTGTGGATACACCTGGAATGCAAAGGTTTACCAGTTAGTGAATTCTCAACATTAACAGTTTCATGAGGAACCTCAGGTTTGCTCTGAGCAACCTGCTTCTGTTTTCGCTGTTTGTTGGCTTTAGGAGCCTTTGGAACAGTAATGGGTTCTCTCTCTGAAGCAACTCTCTCTGGGCCCGTGCTGTCCCTTTTTGGAGTTTGCATACTTGCCTGTGCTTTTGGCTTTAAGTAATAAACACCACCAATCAGCATGGCTTCAGCAACAATATCTCCATCTTTAACTATGTAACTTGCTTTTTCTTTTCTTTTTTAAAATATATATATATATATTAAATTTTTCTTTAAAAAGGACAAAACAACACATACAGATCAAGAGCAAGGAGAAAAAAAAAAGAAAAACAATTTCATCAAGCATGTCGTTTGGTTACAAGTTTTTGTGCAGCAGTTTTTACAATTAGGAATAAAGTCACTGGTTATCCATTAAACATAGTTAAATATTTCATTGAGCATTGTGTGTTCAAATTACCATTGGTATTCTTTCATTTGTGACAGCCCTTATTTCCTTACATCCATAATTATCTACTAGGTAACAATAAGTCTTTATAAAATTATATCACCAATCTCTAAGAGATAAGAATAAGGATTAAGTCAAAAAATTCCCATTAATTCATATTACACATTTCTACTTTCCGTTAACCATAAAATTTTCAATCATCCACAACTCCAAATATAATTTTCCATTATTAATTATCAATCCATGTAGTCATTAAGTGTTTCGATTTATATATATATCCATTGTTCATTACATCATCATTATTCCATTTTATATTATAAAATAGTCACCACCTACAATCATACCTAACAATTTGAATGATCTCACTCTTATGCATTAAGTACATTATTATTCTTCATATATCGTATAAGTAAGTAATCTATTTCATAGTAAAAAATTAACATATTAAAAAAAAGAAAAAGAAAAACTTTCACAACATTAAGTATAGCTTTCTATTATTATTACATATAAGATAAGATAAAGGAAAAAAAAAAGTTTCATTTCCAGGTTTTTTTATCCAGCCATTGATAAAACAAATCCCATACTTTATAAAATTGCTCATCCTCTAGTTCTCTAATTTCAAATGTAAGTTTACTCATTTCAGCACAGTCCGTTATTTTCCGAATAATTTCTTCCTCTGTTGGTAATTTCTCATTTTTCCAGTTTTTGGCAAATACAATTCTAGCAGCTGTTAACACATTTATGATCAAATATTTCAAGTCCTTATTGTATATTTCTGGTATTATTCCCAATAAAAAGAGTTCTGGTTTTAAGTCTATATGTTTATGTATCATTTTCTCCAACCACATGTGTATTTTAGTCCAGTATCTTTTAGCTTCAGAACAAGTCCACCACATGTGGTAGAATGTACCCGGCGTATGTTGACATTTCCAGCATTTTTCGGACTTATTCTTAGACATTCTTGCTATTCTCGATGGGGATAAGTGCCACCTATAAAACATCTTATACAAATTCTCTTTATATGCAGTTGACATTGTCATTTTATAGTTTTGAGTCCAGTTTTTGCCATTTTTCTAAATCAATCCCATGTCCAAAGTTTTTTCCCCAAGCTAACATAGTTCCTTTAACTTGTTCTTCATATAATTTCACCTCTAATAAATAGGCATAAAATTTTTGAATTACTTTTTCGTCGTTACCTGTTAAGATTTTATCTAATTCAGTCATTTTATCATAAAAGCCCTCATTTTTTCGATCCTCATTGTATCTAGAATGTATTTTCACATATGAATACCAATTGAGTTCAATACCTTCCTGTTTCAATTCTTGTATGGATTTGAGTTCACCCTCTGTATTCAATAATTCAGCATATCTAACTGTTTCTTCCCTTTTATATATTATTTGGTATGAAAAGGCTTCAATAGTTGATATCCAGACTGGAATTTTCAAGTAGTGCAACCTCTTAACCTTCTCCCAATTTAATAACTGAGCCTCTCTTATAAAATGCCTTCTGAAATAACCATGTGTTTTAGTTCCCTTATACCATAAATATGCATGCCATCCCAACAACAGGTCATGACCCTCTAGATTCAAAAGCCTAGCATTTCTTAGCATTATCCATTCCTTAATCCACATCAGGCTAGCTGCCTGATAATATAACTCCCAGTCGGGTAGACCCCACCCTCCTCTTGATTTAGCATCTTGTAACAATTTACGTTTTATTCTTGCTTTTTTCCTCTGCCATATGAATTTCAACACCATTTTATTTAAATCTTCAAAGTAGTCTTTCCCCAGCTTAATTGGAATGGTCTGGAACAAATATAGAATTCTAGGTAGGATATTCATTTTGATTGTTGAAATTCTCCCAATCATTGATAATTGAAGATTCTCCCATTTCGCCAGATCTACTGCTATTTGTTGCTTCAGTCTAAGATAATTATCTTCTTTAAGAGTGCTGCATCTGGCTGTATAACTTGCTTTTTCAAGGTGGTGAACCTGGAACTTTAACTCTCTAGACAAATGATTTTGACTAAGCAAATTACTGGTTGCTGAAGGTATGTAATAAACATCAGGGATGAATGTATCGAGTTCTTCAATGTAAACAGTTCCTTTTCCCACGACCTTGCAAGTGTGGTTGGAGAAGGAGTACAATTCTCGATATTTGGGCTTGGGCTCGCCCATCTCTGTGAAAAGTTCTTTTCTGTGGGTAACGTGTACAGCTGCTCCACTATCTAAAGTCCACAAAAGACGTCTGTCCTACTTTGGATCAGGTTGTGGAACGTTGGTTATGGCCAATGTTGCGAGTGGAGCTTGTGGATCACTCCTTGGACCACAACGACCTTGTCTTCCGCCTCTACCTCTGCCTCTGGAGTCTGTTCCTCTGGGCTGGTATGTGACGGGAGCTGGAACTCGTTGGGGACAATCCCGGGTGTCATGTCCCATACGGTTGCAGGTGTAGCATCTTGGCATCCTTGGAGCGTAGCCTCTTCCTCGGAAGGGACGTCTAGCTGGAGCTTTTGATGCTGGTGGTCGTTGCAGATGTGGTGTAGCTAATTTATAATACAATACAATACAATAGTAGAGTTGGAAGGGACCTTGGAGGTCTTCTAGTCCAACCCCCTGCCTAGGCAGGAAACCCTATACCGTTTCAGACAAATAGCTATCCAACATCTTCTTAAACACTTCCAGTGTTGGGGCATTCACAACTTCTGGAGGCAAGCTGTTCCACTGATTAATTGTTCTCACTGTCAGGAAATTTCTCCTCAGTTCTAAGTTGCTTCTCTCCTTGATTAGTTTCCACCCATTGCTTCTTGTTCTACCCTCAGGTGCTTTGGAGAATAGTTTGACTCCCTCTTCTTTATGGCAACCTCTGAGATATTGGAACAATGCTATCATGTCTCCCCTAGTCCTTCTTTCTCTTAAGCTAAACATACCCAGTTCCTGCAACCGTTCTTCATATGTTTTAGTCTCCAGTCCCCTAATCATCTTTGTTGCTCTTCTCTGCACTCTTTCTAGAGTCTCCACATCTTTTTTACATCGTGGTGACCAGAACTGAATGCAGTATTCCAAGTGTGGCTTTACCAAGGCATTATAAAGTGGTATTAACACTTCACGTGATCTTGATTCTATCCCTCTGTTGATGCAGCCTAGAACTGTGTTGGCTTTTTTGGCAGCTGCTGCACACTGCTGGCTCATATTTAAATGGTTGTCCACTAGGACTCCAAGATCCCTTTCACAGTTACTACTACTGAGCAAGGTATCACCTATACTGTACCTGTGCATTCCGTTTTTGTTGCCTAAATGTAGAACCTTACTCTTTTCACCATTGAATTTCATTTTATTAGATAGTGCCCAATGTTCAAGTTTGTCAAGATCCTTCTGTATTTTAAGCCTGTCTTCTGGAGTGTTGGCTATTCCTGCCAGCTTGGTATCATCTGCAAATTTGATGAGTTCCCCATTTATTCCCTCATCCAAATCATTGATGAAGATGTTGAAGAGTACTGGGCCTAAAACAGAGCCTTGGGGTACTCCACTGCATACTTCCCTCCATGTAGATGCAGTTCCATTGAGAACTACACGTTGAGTGCGGTTGGTCAGCCAGTTACGAATCCATCTGGTGGTGATGCTGTCTAACCCACATTCTTCTACTTTATCTAGTAGTAGGTTATGGTCTACCTTATCAAAAGCCTTACTGAAGTCCAAGTAAACTATATCAACGGCATTCCTCTGGTCCAATAATTTTGTCACATTATCAAAGAATGCAATAAGATTAGTCTGGCATGATCTGTTTTTGACAAATCCATGTTGGCTTTTGGCTATTACTTTGTTTGCTTCTAGGTGTTCACAAATTCGTTGCTTGATTATTTTTTCCAGAATCTTTCCTGGTATTGAGGTTAGGCTGATAGGTCTGTAGTTTCCTGGATCTAATTTTTCCCTTTTTTGAAGATGGGAACCACATCAGCTCTTTTCCAGTCCTCTGGTAGTTCCCCGGTGTTCCAGGATCTCTGAAAGATATAATTCAGTGGTTCTGAGATCTCGTCTGCTAGTTCCTTCAGAACTCTGGGGTGTAATCCATCCGGTCCTGGTGATTTGAACTCGTCTAGGGTAGACAGGTGCTCACTTACCATTTTCTTCCCTATTTCAATTTGTGTTCCTAATTTTGTGGTGCTGCTTTTGATAGGTTGGACTGTTTTATCCCTTTGTGTAAAGACAGATGCAAAACATGAGTTAAATAGTTCTGCTTTCTCCCTGTTGCTTGTCACCTTCTTGCCACTTTCTCCTAGCAATGGACCAATTGTTTCCTTAACTTTTTTCTTGTTTTTAACATGTTGGAAGAAGCTTTTTTTGTTAATTTTTACTTTTGTGGCAAGCCTTTCTTCATTGTGAGCCTTAGCTTTCCTCACTTCATCTTTACAGGCTCGGGCTATTTGCTGATATTCTGCCTTAGTTATGTCCCCCTCCTTCCACTTTTTATACTTACTTTTTTTGTCTTTCAGTTTGTCAGATAGTTGTTTATGCAGCCATGCTGGTTTCTTTTGGGAGCTGTTATTTTTCTTCTTCATTGGTATTGTGTTAGACTGGGCTTTTGTAATCTCATTTTTCAAAATTTCCCAAGCTTCTTGGGTTGTTTTCCCCTCGAGGATTCTCATCCATGGAATTTTTCCCAAGCTCTCTCTAAGTTTATTGAAATTAGCTTTCTTAAAGTCCAAGACTCTAGTTTGACTTTGTTCTACTACTTGTGTTTGGATAATGTTGAATTCCAATATTGCATGGTCACTTGCCCCCAGGGTTCCTATGGCTTCAACACCTTCTATCATTTCCTCTCTGTTAGTGAGAATTAAGTCCAGTATGGCTGATCCCCTTGTTTCCTTCTCTACTTTTTGGAAAACAAAGTTGTCTGCTAGGTTTGTTAGGAACCTGTTGGATCTTCCACTTGGTGCAGAGTTTGTTTCCCAGTTGATGTCAGGGTAGTTAAAATCTCCCATTACTATTGTGGTGTGCTTCCTACATACCTTAGTTAGCTGACTAGCAAAAAGTTCATCTTCTTCCTCTGCTTGGTTGGGTGGCCTGTAGTATAGACCTATGGCAATGTCATTTCCCCCACAACCTTTAATATTGACCCAAATGCATTCAAGATAGTTCTCATTATTGTTGTGCTCTATTTCTGTAGAGACGTAGTTATTTCTTATATATAATGCAACTCCACCTCCTCTTTTATTTGGTCTATTTCTTTTAAATAATTTAAATCCTTCTAGCTGTATGTTCCATTTGTCAGTTTCATCCCACCAAGTTTCTGTAATGGCAATAATATCGTATCTGCCCTCTTTTACTTGAATTTCTAATTCTCCCTGTTTATTCCTCATACTCTGTGCATTGGTATATAGACATTTGAGTCCATTTTGATTGACCTTGTGTTTACTGTCTACATAACCTGTGTTATGGCTGACTGCCCCTATTTTCTTGCCACTTGTGTGATTCATGCACATGGTATGGCAATCACTATTACATACTTGGTTTTGCTTGACAGCAGGAGTGATAATCTTACCCACACACACATCTATGTTACATGCATTTATAACCCTATGAATTTTAGTTTGCTGGGGACAGAGATGTTCTGTATCTATTAATTCTCTGTCCCCGCTCTTCAGTTTAAATGTTTATCAAGAAAATCTGTGAATTTAATGCCAAGTAACTCAGTCCCCTTCTTGGATGGGTGCAACCCATCTCTTTTGTGCAGTTTTTCATTGGACCAACTACAGGCTTCATGACTAATAAAACCAAAGCCTTCCCTTTTACACCACTCCTTTAGCCAAACATTAAACTCTGCTACACGCTGGCCCTTCCCTTTTTGTTCCTTATATACAGGTAAAACCTCTGAAAAGATAAGCCTACAACCTATACTATTAAGTTCATACCCCAAGTTCTGGAAATCATTCTGCACAGAAAGTACATCTTTCTGGGATAGATTATTAGTGCCAAGATGTATAATAGCATCAACGTCACAGTCCTTACTTGCATTCTTGACTATCTTAAGAATACGCCTCTTGTCTCTGCTGGCAGTAGCACCTGGCAGACACCTGACCTCTTTTAAAACCTCCATATCCTCTCCTAAATTAACATCTCTTACGATTGAATCACCAACCAGAAGGTGACTTCTCTTTTTACATACCTTGATCTTCTTCTGCGACTGATGTGTGATACCTGGTTCCCCTTTTCGCCTTTCCGAAGAAAGTTCTTCGTTTTGGACCACGATCCCCTGCTTATTTGAGTCATCATTATCACAACTGCCTTGACCTATCTCTTTAGTGTCCCCATTAAGGTCAGCAAGGGCACTATATCTGTTTTGCTGGGTCACAGCAAAAGCTTTGTGTTTATGGTTCACAGCTCTCAACCTGCCAGATCCCACAGTTGTCCAGACAGCTCTTCTCCTGCAAGATCTTTGTGGTAGAGGGGGCTGATAGTGTGGCTTCGCCATAGAGTGGAATGGCTGACGTAGACACCTAGTTTCTGCTTGGAGAGCACAGATTACAGATTCTAGATAGGTAATCTGCCCATGTAGACTCGTAATTTGTTTACAAAGGGGACAGTATCCAAATTTGAAAAGAGTACTGCGAAAGACAGGTGCAAAACAGCTATTACATTGAACTAAGCCAGTCATTTTGAAATAAAATAAAATCACAATCTCAAGCACACTAATCCAGAATGTGTTATTGCTATTTTGGTTTATAGATATATGATTCTATAAAGGCTATAAAGGCCCGCACCTCAGTCTCTCTTTGTCTCTGTGACTCACCCCGCCTTCTCTCCAGCAGCTCCAATCCTAGCTTCAGGAAGGTTCAAATGATATGGAGTTTAAGGGCCCCCACCTCAGTGTCTTTGTCTCTGTGACTCACCCTGCCTTCTCTCCAGCAGCTCCAATCCTAGCTTCAGGAAGGTTCAAATGATATGGAGTTTAAGGGCCCCCACCTCAGTGTCTTTGTCTCTGTGACTCACCCCGCCTTCTCTCCAGCAGCTCCAATCCTAGCTTCAGGAAGGTTCAAATGATATGGAGTTTAAGGGCCCCCACCTCAGTGTCTTTGTCTCTGTGACTCACCCCGCTTTCTCTCCAGCAGCTCCAATCCTAGCTTCAGGAAGGTTCAAATGATATGGAGTTTAAGGGCCCCCACCTCAGTGTCTTTGTCTCTGTGACTCACCCCGCCTTCTCTCCAGCAGCTCCAATCCTAGCTTCAGGAAGGTTCAAATGATATGGAGTTTAAGGGCCCCCACCTCAGTGTCTTTGTCTCTGTGACTCACCCCGCCTTCTCTCCAGCAGCTCCAATCCTAGCTTCAGGAAGGTTCAAATGATATGGAGTTTAAGGGCCCCCACCTCAGTGTCTTTGTCTCTGTGACTCACCCCGCCTTCTCTCCAGCAGCTCCAATCCTAGCTTCAGGAAGGTTCAAATGATATGGAGTTTAAGGGCCCCCACCTCAGTGTCTTTGTCTCTGTGACTCACCCCGCCTTCTCTCCAGCAGCTCCAATCCTAGCTTCAGGAAGGTTCAAATGATAATTTAATAGCTTCCTCCTCAATTAAGTCTACATATATGATTAACTGTGCGTTGAGCAATGGGCACGTAGTTAATCTTTGCAATGACATCTTTCCATTCATAATTCAATGAGTTAATGATGATGCTGATCATTTGGATATCATTAATAACATGGACACTTTCTCTCAATTCACTTCTCATTCTTTTCAGTTTGGTCAAATGTCCACCAATTCGTTCACCAGGTTTCAACTTCGAACCATGGAACTCAGACATGAGCAAACATGAAGATTCAATTGAAATGGGCCTGTAGCAATCTTCCAAAATAGCCCAAATTTGTTGGGCTGTTGCATCAGGTGGAAAGGTAACCTGCAGTTCAGTATCCATGGACATCAACAATGTTGTACAAGCCCAGACTACTAGGTCTCTTATTGCAGGAGTCCATGGTTGGGCAGGAGGATTAAAAACCATACAATGGGTACCTTCTCTGCGAAGCAAGAGTGCAATCTCACTGACCCAGGCTTTATAATTCTGTCCTGACTCCTTTAATTTTGACTCACCAGTCAAAGGAGTGACAGAAAATGCCTGCTGAGGGATATGCATTTGAACAACTTGCTGTGCAGGTTGAAAAGCTGGTTGTTGAACCAGGGGGCGCTGTAACGTGACGTGTGGTCTCTGTGTTACATTTGCCATTGGTGCTTGAGGAGCAACATTAAATTGGCTTGCTTGAGAGGCTGGCATTTGCCTTTGCCTCATTAATTTTTGCTTTGTTCCATCTAGGGAAAATCCAACACCACCAGGGGGAGTTGAAGATTTAACCTTTGGAGGCATTTGTTGCATTGCAGATTGGACATCTGGACGAGCTACAGATGTAACATGCATATCTGCTCTCTGCATTAAAATATTTCCGCCAGGAAATGGCAGTGCAGCATCACTTTTCAGCTGTAACAGACCTTTGTGCGTGGCAGAATCTGAAGAACAAAGAAGATCACGTGACCTCGGTGACGTGTACATATCTCTCTGTTCTGATTCACCTGAGGCAATGTCCTCTAGGGGGTGTGTCTTAGGTTGTGGACAAGAAGGCAAGATGGTGTCCTCAGACATTTTGGAAATGGGCAAACCCCTCCTACTTGCCTCTAATCTTTCATAGTTTTGAACCTGTTGTTCAAAAAAGTCTATCCGGCCACGATAGCTTTTCATATCTTCCCCAGGGCCTGAGAAGGATTCATAAGTTTCACTTTCTGCGTGGGGGTGAATTTTCTCTGCCGGCCATTGCTGCGAGGGGTTTGGCCAGACATCAATTGTTTCATAATCTCCAAGAGTTTGGGAGTGAATTTGCTCTGGCAACGTGGAACGCTTTGGTTTAGCCCCGAGCGTTTCATAATCTTTTGGAGATATTTGGGAACGTGCATAATCAGAAGTAAAAATAACTGACCTCTGTCCTGGGATGGTTCCCTCTTGTTGAAACGTTGCCCCCACAGCAGATTCTTCTTTTGGCCCGGCTGTTGAAGAAATTTGGTGCTTTGGAAGCCAGCTTGAGAAATCCTCCACTTCTGTGTCAGAGGGAAGGGATCCCTCTGAATGCGCTTCATCTCTGCCTTTTTTTTTTTCTTCCTCGGCATGGTTAATTAGACTTATCAGTAGTAAGGAGTACATACCGAATTTTCGAGTATTTAGCCCCGCCTCTTTGTTATTGTTTATGTTTTAGCCCCACCCCTTTTGTGACATATTTATGTTATGGTTCCACCCCCTTTGTGACGTGTTTTGTTTACAGGGTAACCCCCACCCCCTAACCCCCACCCCCTCACCCCTCCCTCCCTCCGCCCTTCCCAAACCCCCCTTACCTTGGAGGTTTATAACGTCATATCCGTCAGACCTCCCTGAACTCCTTTTTAAAGGATATACTTTAATGTCACAGCGAGACAAACCTCAACGATGCAAAACCCTACTCTCTCGGTAGCACAGATGTAAAAAAAAACACGCGCCCACCCGTTGTGGCACCAGTGGCCCTTCAAACGGGTTCACTGTAACAACAATCATGGCAGACCCACAATCCCTTTCAGCATGAATAATTGTGGCGTAGTAATCATTCGACAGAGAAGCTTCTCATTGGTCCATAATTGTAGAGCCGAAGTATGACAGCAACAATCAATGGCATTTGTTGCTCTGCTTCACGGAGATGTAAAAAGAAAAACACTATATTTGCAAAAGAAAGAACCGCTTTTCTTTTATGTGAGTTAACCGTTTTACAAGGACGGAGACAAAGTGAATGAGGAAACGGGATCTGTGGGGGGAGAGAGGATTGGGAACTGTTAGCATGAGAATAAAGGCTTCTCAAAACTCTGCTTTTTACACAGACGGGGTTAGAAAGCAATATCAAAGCAAAGTAAGAGAACCGTAATATGGGGGGATTTTACAGAGCTGTAAAAAATAAAATACTATATTTGCAAAAGAAAAAACCAACTTGCTTGTATGTTTGTTATCTACTTTACAAGGAGGGAAGCAAAAGAAGGGTTTTACAGAGATGTAAAAATAAAATACTATATTTGCAAAAGAAAAAACCAACTTGCTTGTATGTTTGCTATCTACTTTACAAGGAGGGAAGCAAAAGAAGGGTTTTACAGAGATGTAAAAATAAAATACTATATTTGCAAAAGAAAAAAAACAACTTGCTTGTATGTGTATTATCTACTTTACAGGGGTGGTAGCAAAAGGAATGAGGAAGATGACTCTATGAGGGAGGAGGTAGGGGGGTGGAGGGGGGCTGTCTGCATGAGAATATTGGCATCCTAAGAATGTCAGCTTTTTTACACAGAACAGGATGTATAAACTACACAAGAACATGTCGAGGCATGTCCCCGGAGAAGGGGTGGGGTGGAGTCTGGTGGACATGCGCAGTAGGTACAGAGACAGAGATAACACATGCGAGGCCCATGACTAAGACGTATTGAGGTCCAGGAACAGGCCGGGAATAAAAAGAGGGGCAAGGGTGTTGTTTAGCTGCTTAAGACGCAGGCCTCTTAGAGCTCAACATGGAGTCTGACAAAGGGAATAATAAAAGGTTTGCAGATCCTTCTACGCCATGGCCCGAGGGAAGGCCTCTTTTGAAAGATTGCCATAAAATATGTTGTACAGCGTTTGCTGATGAGCTAGAGTTCTTCAGACCTATTTTGTTTGGATGTCGGCTGGCCTGTTGTAACGTGAAGGACTGTGAAGACGGTGCAGGCCTAGATGTATGTTGTCGCAAGGGCCCTGTAATGGCTAAGAGAAACAATTTATCACAGGAACAGGCAACTGGAAGTTGTAAGTAAAATATCATTTATATATTCAATGGGCGGTGTGGAGTTATACCGGGGATAAACTGTGTATCACAGTGATAGGTAATGAATTAATATATTTTTCCAGGGTTTGTTCTGGGATGTGACTATAACAAGACGGTCTCCTTAATAACAAGCATATCAAGCGATGAAGAATCTGCAGAGGGTTGCAGAGGTAAATGAAAAAACTAAATAGACTTTTTACTAAGTGTACTGATGATAATTGTATATGATAAAGGGAGGGTGGTAATGGGGAGAACAGAGGCTCGCTTTAGTAACGGGATATTTTTTTATATTTAAACAGAGGCGGTTCCTGGATATAACCATGACATGACTTTAAGAAGTAATGCAAGGGAGGAAGAATCTGCAGAGAACTGTCTGAATTGTCGGAGCCCTACACTGTGTGTTACCCGCACTTGCCCTGAGGATATTAATGGTGATGTTAAAGGAGCAATTATGAAGAGTCGTGATTACCCCATTTGTTTACCAGTGGCTGGTAATAGGTTTCTTTCAAACAAAGATAACGGCAATGTAGGATGCGCGTGTGGAGGTATTGATTGTATCTGTACGGCAACTACAGAGTTTGAAGATGAAGATGATGAGGATGATTACTATTATGATAGCTCTGATGAAGGTTATTATACTGCTGACAAAGATGGTGTGACCATATTGTAAATTACAAATAAAAGGTTTATGCTAAAGAGCAAAGTGTGTTTTATTACGCGGGTTAACGGTGCAGAATGAAGTATTAAAATGTACTGAAGGAATTGTATTATAGACCAGAAAGTACGGGCAGCTATGGGGGTGCAAATTCACTATTTAAAGCAGGGCGGAAGAGCATTAAAAAATTAACATTGAAACAGGTCAAGACATGGCTCTCCGGACAAGATGCCTATACCCTTCATAAACCCACAAGAATTAAGTTTCCTAGGAATGCAACAATAGTTTCTTGCATGGACTGTCAGTGGCAAGCGGACCTTGTGGCTTTATCAGGATTTGCCTTTGAAAACAATGGCATGAAATTTATTTTAACAGTTATTGATGTACTATCCAAATATGCCTGGGCAGTCTGTTTATTTGATAAGACAGGACGGGGGGTTGCCGATGCTTTTCAGAGCATCTTCCAAACTGGTAGGGCTCCTAGAAAGTTACAGTCAGATGCTGGAAAAGAATTCTTAAACAAGCCTCTGAAGACGCTTTTGGGACGTTATGGCATACATCATTTTGTGACGCACAGTGAAACTGAAGCTGCTGTTATAGAGAGATTTAATCGCACTCTGAAAAATAAAATCTGGAGATATTTTACAGCTAAAAATACTCACCGGTATGTGGACGTTTTACCAGCTCTCATGCAGGGGTACAATAGCTCGTACCATAAGAGTATCCAGACGGCCCCCAATACGGTAAACAGTTCTAATGAAAAAGACATTTGGCTACGTCTATATGGAAGAAGTTTAAAAGTGGATGGAAAGTTTAAAAACTTTAAGGTGGGGGATCATGTTAGGATATCCAGACTAAAGGACAAGTTTGAAAAGGGTTATCACCAAACCTTTACAGATGAAATATTTATTGTCAAAGAACAGGTACCAAGAGGTAAAAGAACTGTATATAGATTAATGGATTATGCAGAGGATGTCGTCCAGGGTACTTTCTACCCAAAAGAGATGCAAAAGATATCTAATGATCAAGACCGTGTCTATAGAATTGAAAAAATAGTCCGGAAAAGAGGGAGGGGTAAACAAAGAGAATTCCTAGTTAAATGGGCTGGATGGCCAGAGAAGTTTAACAGTTGGATTAAAGAGCGCGAAGTGCACCATCTTTGACATGGCTGGTTTCTATATTACACTACCCAGCAACGCATCATCGGTAGCGTTTCCAAACAACCAAAGTTCTAACTTTACTGTAAGGTTAGCAAAAGTGTTAGAGTTGCAGGGGTCATGGGAAGTAGGATTGGTGGAGTTACAATATCCACACACTTGGAATACAATAAATGCAAACAAATATTTTGAAATCGCCAATGAGAGAAAAAAATGGCATTTTTCTTTTAAAGCCGGTCACTATTCAAACATACAGCAAGTGATGAAGCATATGAACAAGAGTATGGCGTAATCTGGAGAACCACCACAGGTGATCATGAAGTATGACACAATTGAACGGTAAATCAGAATTAAAGGGGCCGGGCCCTATAGCATACTAGTCACCGAAGGACTTGGCCGGGTATTAGGACTACAGCCACATGTGCGTACCAAAAAAAGCGACTTTGATGTGGACATTACAGCGGGGTTCAACACTCTGTATATTTATACAGATATCGTGTGTCCTCAGATAGTGGGGGACTATTACGTACCGTTATTACGATGTCTACCTGTATGGGGTAGGGACAATGAAATAATCACAACAACCTATGACCAACCGCATTATGTAACCATCAACAAACATTACATTGACACGATTACTGTAGAAATCAAAACGGACCAGAATGAAAACATAGCTTTTAACCATGGTAAGGTCATTGCTAAGCTTCATTTCAGGCCTCAGAAAAGTGAAGGATGGTCGTGATAAAGAGGTGCGGGAGCCCTCAAGCCTATGTAGACTACTACAGGGCACAGGCGGGAAACGGGCTACTGGGTTTTCGAGGAACCCCCATTATGTACGATACAGGTATAGGGGGCCTGTTCCGGGGACTTTTTCGAAAGGCGATGCCTTTACTGAGGAGAGGACTAAAAATCATTAAACCTCATATGAAAGCGGCTGCTAATAACATTGTCAGGGATGTGTCAGAACGGCTTGTATCATGTGTTGTCGGGGTTGGACAGGAGGGTTCCGGTATGGCTGTAATCAGGAAGAAACATTCTGTAGGACCACCTATGCCTCCTAAAAAGAGGAAGGTTGTGAAAAAGCCACGTCATACAAAGAGGAAGCGTTCACAAGGAAGGAAGCGCAGTGACAAACAGAACATCTTCTAAGATAAAATGGCCTTTATCCATGAGGCTTCAGAGGAATGTGTCAAATCAGAGCTAGACCTTTTTCAATTGGCACCTACGCAAACAAGCATTGAAAACTGCACGTACATCGAGATTCCCCCTTTATCAGCGCTGACACCAAATGCCCCCTTGGAATTTTTTATAACGGGGCACGGCGAGCATTACACCGATTTAAACAATACTCTGCTGTATGTGAGATGCAAGATTGTAAAGGCGGATGGCACGGATATCGACGATGGTGCAAGAGTGAGCCTTGTCAATTATCCCATAGCATCATTGTTCAATCAGGTTGATGTTACGTTAGGTGATCGTGTGATTACACAGAGTCACCACTGCTATGCATACAGGGCCCTTATTGAACTTATTCTGAACTATGGTGGTGACGCATTGGGCACCCAATTTTCAGCGGGGGGGTTTTACAAGGACGATGCGACGCTCATGGAGAACACCTTGCTGACTGCCGCGGGTAACTCTGGATTCAGAGCGAGAGCTAGACACACAGCTGGAAGCCGTAAATGGGATCTCCTAGGACCATTGCATAGTGATCTATTTTTTTAAGACAAGTTATTGATTAATGGTGTGGATGTGAGCATTAAACTCTCAAGAAGTAAAAACGAGTTCTGTCTGATGAGAGAGGGTAATGAAAATTACAAAGTACAGATCCTGGGTGCGTCTCTCTTTGTAAAGCGTGTAGAAGTATCCCCCGGTGTACGGTTGGGCCATGCGGAGGCGCTGCTTACCTCCAACGCCAAATACCCTATTGATCGTGTAGGCATGAAGGTTTACAGCATTCCTGCAGGTAGTCTTGTGTGTAATCAGGAAAACCTATTTCTAGGACAGTTACCTAAACAGTTAGTGATTGGCTTCGTGGACAACGCTGCATTTAGCGGTAATTATGAAAGAAATCCTTTCAATTTTCAACACTATAATGTCAACTTTTGTGCTCTGTATTGTGATGGTGAGCAAATTCCTGCTAAGCCTCTTCAACCTGATTATGAACATAATCTTTTTGTGAGAGAATATATGCAATTGTTACAGACTTCTGGCAAATCCATGAAAGACCGTTCTGTGCTGATTAACCGTGAGGAGTTTAACAACGGTTATACGTTATATTGTTTTGATTTGAGTCCTGATCAAGGGTGTTCAGAGCACTATTCCCTGATCAAGAACGGCAACCTGAGGGCAGAAATTAGATTTGCTGTGCCCCTTCCCAATACCGTCAACATGATACTCTATGCAATCTTTGAAAATCTTATTGAAATAAGCCACACAAGGAATGTTTTGTTTGATTATATGTGAGAATGGACACCATACAGATACTAAGGGTGCTGTCTGGTAGTGCTCTCTTTCTAGGCGTGTACCCCAGTGATTTGTTACCCATGAGAAAAATCTCAAAGAGGCCTTTTGGGGTGATTGTGAACACGCACCCAAGGACTTTGCCGGGGGGGCACTGGTTAGCATTCTACTTTCCAATTCACAGCTATGGAGAAATTTTTTGACTCCTACGGAAGGGCACCAGACAACCCTGACTTTCCCGCTGACATCGTGAGGTTTTTAGAACTGCAAGCTAAGAAGTACACCTACCAAACTCTTCAACTGCAGCATCCCCTGGCAATAACCTGTGGTCAGCATTGCTTGTTTTATCTAATTAAGCGCATGAGAGGCATACCTTACGAAGATATTTTGAAGCTATACTCTGAAAAGGATGTTAAAAATGATCAAATGGTGAAACAGTTTGTAGTAACTATGAAGTCTGGAAGAAGTACCGTGACGTGTAACCAATACCATTGTATGCAAACGTATGGCAAATTGTAAAATAAACACAAAACATTAAAAGTATTGCATGTTTTACAGTGTTTTATTTATTCACAAATGGAGCCAGTCACCAAAATTTAGAACATTTTTAGGATCTGACATAGAGCCCACACTAGGCGCAGATATAGCAGACGGTGATTTTGTAGAACTTACATCCTTAAAAGTACCTGCCTCTTTCAGCTTTTCAAGCTGTTCTTTAACAACGTTAGAACCTAGCAAGACCGTTGGTACGTTCATCTCTGCCATAGCTGACATAAACTCGTTCCAGCCCTTAGGATAATATTTCGCAGTACGTGAACGTTGTTGAGAGACCCCTTTGACCAGGTCTACAATGTTAGTGCCAGGAACCCTTGTACCCTTGTATAAAACCCTTGCCAAAAAAGCCAACGCAGTCCTAGGCTGCATAAACAGAGGGATAGAATCAAGATCACGTGAAGTGTTAATACCACTTTATAATGCCTTGGTGAGGCCACACTTGGAATACTGCATTCAGTTCTGGTCACCACGATGTAAAAAAGATGTGGAGACTCTAGAAAGAGTGCAGAGAAGAGCAACAAAGATGATTAGGGGACTGGAGACTAAAACATATGAGGAACGGTTGCAGGAACTGGGTATATTTAGCTTAAGAGAAAGAAGGACTAGGGGAGACATGATAGCAGTGTTCCAATATCTCAGGGGTTGCCACAAAGAAGAGGGAGTCAAACTATTTTCCAAGGCACCTGAGGGTAGAACAAGAAGCAATGGGTGGAAACTAATCAAGGAGAGAAGCAACTTAGAACTGAGGAGAAATTTCCTGACAGTGAGAACAATTAATCAGTGGAACAGCTTGCCTCCAGAAGTTGTGAATGCCCCAACACTGGAAGTGTTTAAGAAGATGTTGGATAGCCATTTGCCTGAAACGGTATAGGGTTTCCTGCCTAGGCAGGGGGTTGGACTAGAAGACCTCCAAGGTCCCTTCCAACTCTACTATTGTATGTATTATTAAAACGGTTCCGTAATCATCCCACCCCAAAATGTCTTGATGCTGTTTCATTTTGTTCAACAAAAGAGAGGTGTTTTTCTTGTAACGTGTGCTCAAGCCCTCTAATATCTCTTGCGTTGTAGGGTCCGTAGTGGAGTGTGGTGGCACAGGATCTGGTACAACAGTTTCTTGTTTAAATGTTTCTGGAGATTGAATAAGTTTCAGAATGTCTTTCTCAGAGTCATTTTGTCTGGTCAACCTTAGAAATCTCTGCAACACTGAGTTGTACAGTTTTATCTTGTCATCCTCGCTTATATCGGTTCTCTGAAGAATGGTCCTCATATCATCATCCAATCGGCTAACGGCTGTAGTACCTATTGTAGGCGTCCATCCGTGTAACTGTTCCATCTGATGCCTTGGCACCAAATACATTTTCTCTGCGTATTCCATGTTTACCGGGCTAATAGACTAGTCAGCAATGGTATAGCAGCGCCCAATAACGGAGCTATAAAACCCCCTGACTGAAGAATAACCTGTTTCTTCTTTTTCAGGGAGAGCTTACTATCACTCAGCTTTTTAATACAGTCTTTCTTTCTCTTTAAATTTTGATATTGTGAGGGCTTCAGAAGTAGGTTACCTTTTAAAGTGTTCAGAGCTATTTCAGCAATGGCCCTCACCAGGTCGTTATTAGCATTGCATAAGATGGCCTTTCTCTGTTTTGGTCCTGCCTTTACTAAGATTTTTAAAAGCCCCCAATTTCTGCGCACCCTCTCAGACATTCTGGATAAACTGTGAGCTCTCCAGTTACAACAGCTACTTTTTGCCCTTCTTTTTGATAGTATAAACTACTGGCCAATCAGGCGGATAGATCCCAGTTCTCAGCCTAAAGTTTTCTGGAGTAGTGGCAGATACTGTAGGTCAACTAAAAGATAACCATGCGGTTTGCTAGTCGCATCTTGGAACACTTCTAAAAAGAATCTCATGTTAGACGGATACATTTGACGTGCCAAGGTGACCATTTGCATCTGGTCACGGGGGCATCGGAACAGAACCATATATTTTGCATTTAGCGTTATTGTTCTCATTTTCTTACCTTGAAAAAACAGGTTTTGAAGTATGAGGATAATGCTAAGATTTTTGTGATGAACATACTGTGTAAAAGCTTTCTCTATTTGATCGCTTTCACCAGCAGATGCCATGAGATCGTCTACCACCGCTAAATTGGTCTGATTTGGTGGAAACAAGTCAGCATCTTCAAAAGAGTCCGGAAGGCCCTCCATAAATTTAATATTAGGAAATTTATTAAGCAATTCTTTGTACAGAGGTTGCCAACAGTTATAAAACCATACAATGTTTTGAGGCATTTCAGATAATACATGTTCACCATGTTCTAACATTTGTTTTATAAAATAAGATATTCCAGAATTGGAAGGACCACTTATAATACATGAGAAAGGATGTACAAACTGTGCACTGCTTTTCATCATACTTAATAGCCGTAAGGTAGCGTACAATAATCCTCAGTATTGAGTACCCTTTTATTATAAACAACTTTTAGAGTTTTCCTGAGCACCCGTGTTTCCAACGCCCACTGTTTCTTAATCCTAACAATTCCAGGCTGTTGTACCTGAATCTCTTTCTTTTCCTCGCCCCCTGTTAGGCAATAATCATCAATCAGCTCTTTCAGACTTTCAAAGTTAACCTTAACACAGTTGGCACTATTTAACGTTATCCCCTTCACCTTTAACACAGTTGTCCCGTTTGACAAAGCATACCCGTGGGTCTTTGGCCCAACTGCTGCAAACTCCGTAATTGATGTGTTTGGCGGAATCTCACTCATCAACTCTCCTAAATAATCACCTAACGATGGTGACCACGCCCCCTCTCTGCTAATAAAAATGACAGAATCGGTATCGTGATAGAGACATCTGTCCCCCAGGCGTTCCAATAACCTGTATAATTCTAACCTTGCATAAACAGTTGTAAAACTGGCAATGAACACATTTGTGCATGTTGACTTGGTAGGTTGATTTTTGGCGGTTTTCCATGTTACAACGGCCGCTTCATCATCCACAAATTCACAGGATGACACTTCGTAATAGGGAACAAAAAGATACTGAAATAATTCCTCAGGTTCTGTCACCACCGAGGTTGTCATGTGATTGGTACTCTGTCCAAATTTACCCCACAATGAGTTTAAAAACAGTTTAGCGATCTGTCTTTTAGCAGGATTGACTTCAATATGTTCCCTGCGTAAACGGACCCCCTCCTTCTTTTCATAATCCCGAACATAACACTCTTTATCTTCCTCTGTTTTGCACCAATCGGGATATCCACTAGCCTCCTGTTTTTGATGGAGATGCATGTTAATATATCCTGAAAACAAGTTTTTTGTCTTCCTTTCAAAATGCCAAACTTCGTAGATCTCTGCAATTCTGTAGCCTTTCTCCACAGCCACATTCAATTCTACAGTACACCATGTGCCGGTTAGGGCTCTTTCTTCATCATTGTGGAGGCACTCGGTGACTTGTTGCTGTTTTGTACAGGTCACACACAAGCTAAACATTAATTTTCCCTTTGACTTATGTGGCAGTACTGGAAAGTATAGACCTCTCGGCGTGTACACTTTAACTTTTGCAAATCCAAAATACTGTTTTATATCCCCAAAGTTTTGGTATATTATTTCTGGGTGCCCTATCGGATAAACCTTGTTCTTGTTCACAAAGGGATATAAACTTGTAAAATCATAATACAAGATTTGTTCCCCCTGTTTTGGTTTATAGTACAAGCATGTGGCATTTGTTCTACCCCCAAAAAAGGCATCTCTGGGATTCAAGGGCATTGGGAGTTTACTATCTGTTAGAAATCGCTTCAAACAACCATCACCCTTCAACAGATAATTCCATTCATGTTCCCAGATGCTTCGTACTACAAACCCTAAACTATGTAGGTAATCTTCTCTAGCCCTAGTACGAGCATACAACATGCCGTAGGTTGATCAAGCAGAATATTGAACTCCTGGGGTCTGTAGCATGTAGGGCACCCGTGAAAAAAACAACCATAAAATTCAAACGCTGTAGGTACCCCATTTATGACAGCAAAACCATCCAAAAAGTAAATACCTACTTGCTTTTCACCCCCTTGCAGGGCATGCTGGATGTTGATCCCCTCTGTATGTTCTATATACATCAGCCACTGTATAGAGCATGCAGAAAAGCTTTTCTTGCTCTTCTGGTAGTTGTCTAGAGGTGCTAGTGCTATGGTATCCTTCTTTAAAAACATGAATCGATACTGCGCCATACAAATAGATGCTAATGTTATGTACTGGAAAGGGTCAATGCAGCGAATTTCTCTCTCTTCAAGAATATCTCCACCCTTCCCTGTGAAACGTTCTCTACTTGTCATTTCCATGACTTGTTCCCTAAACCTATTGCAAGCCATCCGTAATATTTTCACATCCTGTTTGCAATAGTACGCAAGCTCTTTTGTGAGGTTAAATGCTGTGTCCCTATTCGCCGCATACCATTTCTCAAATTCTTCTCTCTCAGCAGGCATCATGGTGTCAGGACTATAGTACCTGGCTTCTGGCAAAGTTCCAACATAATCTTGGTTCTCTGCGGTGTTGAACAAATGAGGGAAATAACCCTTGGAACCTTGAAAACCCATAGCTTTTGGCATTTTACTAAGCTTCATTGGTAAAAAAGAAAGGCTGTCAATAAAACGTATATGAAAGATAGGCAGGGTTATGCATAGCAGTTTGCCTCCTTAGGTTAAGAGTTGCACCTTCACTTTTTCACGAATCAACTGTCTGAGGATTAGGTAACCATCATAACTCTTGGAGTTGTGGGCTATGAATGTGGTCTCACTAAACTTAGGCTGCACAAACGTTTTCACAAATTCTTCCAGACATTTAAACCCCGACCATTCCCACTTCCTAACTTCCCCGCAATCCAGCATGTCCATAGCGTACACATAATTTGGTATGTGTGTTCCTGTTTCTTGACAACATTCAAAATCATAAACAATGTAACGGTTGCCAATATTTGGTTTGTAAAGCCCTTTCAGAAAACATAAGTGATTTGCCAGGCTATCTACTTTGGTATCACACTGCCTACACGTCATCTTCTTACATTCGTCATGGGGGACAGGCACATAGATGCCACACCTGGAACAAAATACATTAGCATTGCAACTAATTTTTCCTTCCAAAGCCTGCTGTTCATGCCTTTCAAGACATGACTTAGACCTGCAAAGCAGTTTGACACCACACCCTCCCGCCTGGCAATTCCCGACATTCTGAACCTGTGCAGGCTCGACAAAAATATTGACAATCATGTCTACATTTGTGGTGATAGGCTGTGTGACACAGCTTGCAGAAGTACCGTGCACCCATGAAACCTTTTATATTTTTTACACCATAGTAATGACTGTCGTGTAACAACATAAACTCAACTCTTACATCCAGGGACCCTCCTGTTACAAAAAACCTCCAACCCCCCTCATGATAGAACACGACCTTTATAGTTATACCAAAGTAGTCCTCGAATAAGTGTATCTGTGAAAAATCAATTATGTGGTCAGTAGAAAGACCAAGAGCGTTATGCAGGTCCACAGCTCTGGTAATAATTTCTTGTTTAGTGGATGTCCCATTGTCTAACAATGTCAACAGGCTGCCTGCAAAACACAGAAACATACCCTCCACATTGAAATCAATCAGGTGCTGTCTTTTCTTCTCCAACACCTTACTGAATAGTACTGATCCTAATTTCCTAAGGCCTCCACCCTGGTGGTTCTTCACAATTGTGGCTGTAAATTCCAAAGAATTCCTCCACAAGAGTTCAACGTTGCTCTGTAATAAATTCTCTACATAACTAAGGAATTGGTCAGCATTTAAGTCCTCCAGCCATCTCCTAACACTAAATAGGGGTCTGCCTAATTCCTCAGCATCCATCCGCAATTGTACAAAATCATTGGGCCTTATCTCCCTGGAAATACGGTTCAAAAAGTTCTGTATCTGATCGTGAATAATATCTATAGCTTGTGTGAATGATTGAACATATTCCATATTTACAAATCTATAACGTTCGTAGTATTCTGTTGCCGTGAAATTGTCTATGTGTCTATGCCATGCTTGCATTCTTTCGAGGAACACATCTGGGGCTTCTGTAACACTTAGCGTGTCTGAATCATCCAAGAGTCCCCGTCCCTCTGCTGATTGTGTTTCTGACATATCATCCTCTTCACAGGTATTGTTACTGTTTGTGACCGTCCTCTGAGGGGGGTCAGAACCCATTCTTGACTTTTTACAAGCAGGTTCTACATGAAGAAAAAAAGACTTTTTTGAGTATCTGTTACTGTTTAATAAAAACAAACAATCCTATTTACTAATACTTTTACATTTTTTAATTAACCTTGTATTCCACGAGACGTGGACGGCTGGGGTTCAAGTTCCTGCTCCTGTACAGCCTGTGCATGGCATGATAGGTCCTGCTGTGGTTCAAACCTCTGTCAAACACTTTGTGTCCTTGGTACATCTGTAAAGAACTGCTCGCTGTCACTATCTGTAGATTCATAATTAGCAGTTAGTTTAGGTTTCTTACTTATTATAGTACAAAGAACATATTGAAAGCATCCTTGAATTACATAATTACTGTATTTTCTAATGCCTGTATCTAAATAGCAGATCCCACCTTGAATATCCATTTCTTCAGAGCCTTGTGTCGCGGCCTGCTCCTGTTCTACAGGAACAATTGTTGTTCTTGTTTGTGGACCACCGCCCATTTGAACAAGAGGGTCTTTGCAGTTTGGAAACCACATATGCTGCTGCCTATTCCACCATTCTAAAAAGGAATGTACAGCCATGTGTGTACATGTTTTTTACATGTTTATTACAATAAACACTACTAAACACAGCTTTACACATAACACAGCCCCCACATATTGTTAGGGGAACATCTCTTTATTGCTCTCTAACAACTTACATCTTTTAAAAAAAATACTTATACTTGTAAAAATAAATAACAAACCTTCTAGTTCATCTTCTTGGGGCACATGTAGTGTAACCAATCCATAACCCCTGTTATAGGACGACCCGTGAGATTCCTCGGGCAGATTTAATGCATCAAACAGATCACCATTATCATCACTCCAATCTAAAACAAACATCATTTCATATAGTTGTACTATTATTACAGAAATGATAGATAATCCTTAATATAATAAAAAATATCTATAGTCTGAAATCTGCACGCCCACACTCCCCTTCCACCCTTATACATTCATTTTTGACAATAACCGTGCATCACATGCCCTGACATATATCAATTAAACATTAGTTATGTCTGTAAATTATTTAACATACCTTCTATTTCCCCTCCTTGTAACTGATTTGCATTCAAGTATAAATTATATTGCGAATCCGTAGGCAGGGTTAAATTTGCGTATAATTCAACTTCCTCACACTCTGAAACAATAATTGGGACATAATAGTATCTCTCTGCTGATAGAACCACCCACCCCCACCCTACCCATCCCCAATGCTCTATAAAACTGTACCAGAAAAAGAAAAATAATACCTTCACAGGCTTTCACACATTGCGAATCTGTAGCCTCCTCCTAATAAACACATAATGAAGGATATTACAGATATATATAAAAAATCTGTATTTTTAAAATAGTTATAGAAGCACTTACATTAGCCTCTGCCACTCTGAAATGTTCTTCTTCGGTGGTCAGCAGTGCATGGCTTCTGGTGTTAACTGCCCACCACCTTCTTATCAGCTTCAAACAGTTGTGTCACCCCAACCCCTGGTCTTTGACGCAGCCCTCATTCCTACAAGCCTATTGGTGGACCAGAAACCTTGCCATAAAAATTGGTTTTCTGCATAATCAATACAAACCACACACCACACCCACCAACCGTCCCTACCAAGAGGCACCCTCAATAACCTTATAAACATCCTTTACCAATAGGAAATAACAACAGGCTTCAAAAATGTTATTTCTTTTATTAGAAACACAAATTTTACATTAACATGTTCTTGTAATCAATTTCTGTTACATTTTGACATATCAGCCTCTTTAAAGATATAGGGGTCTCATCGCATATCCTTTTCATTAACAACATTGGTTCCTTTGACTTCTCAATGGTTTCTATAAAGGCCTTGACTTCATTCAAGGTGTCTCTTGTGAAATATAATTTACTCATTTTGTCTGAAATATTAATAACCAACCATACAACTTGAGGCCTAGATATTTGAAGACATAGGCTTTTAACGATGCTTGTTTCATCAGAACCGTCTCTTTGTCTTCATTTTGCAGGCAGCCCATTAAACAATGATGGAGAATTTTGATAATACAGTTCTTGACGATTAGTAACAATCCTGTGTTCGTTTGCGGTTCCAGTTCTGAAAAAAACATGTTTTACATTATATATTCAATTTCTCAAATCCTGAAACTTTTTTGTTTTTTGTTTCTACATATTCTGCGTACCGTCATCGTTTGATGGTTGACAGAAGCGACAATAACATATCTTAGGCGACAAATCATGTATACTCTCAATGTAAATTTTTTTACAAAGCTTCCTAATTCTACGGGGTCTCTTTGCTGGCACGGGTGTCATTTTCACATCAAATAAATCATCAGATGTCTCTTCATAATAAACACTTTTATTATTCCCTTTGTCAGACTCCATGTTGAGCTCTAAGAGACCTGCGTCTTAAGCAGTTAAACAGCACCCTTGCCCCTCTTTTTATTCCCGGCCTGTTCCTGGACCTCAATACGTCTTAGTCATGGGCCTCGCACGTGTTATCTCTGTCTCTGTACCTACTGCGCATGTCCACCAGACTCCACCCCACCCCTTCTCCGGGGACATGCCTCGACATGTTCTTGTGTAGTTTATACATCCTGTTCTGTGTAAAAAAGCTGACATTCTTAGGATGCCAATATTCTCATGCAGACAGCCCCCCTCCACCCCCCTCCCTCCTCCCTCATACAGTCATCTTCCTCATTCCTTTTGCTACCACCCCTGTAAAGTAGATAATACACATACAAGCAAGTTGTTTTTTTTCTTTTGCAAATATAGTATTTTATTTTTACATCTCTGTAAAACCCTTCTTTTGCTTCCCTCCTTGTAAAGTAGATAGCAAACATATGTTGGAAGAAATGTCCTTCTGGGTTTGGCTCCAAGTGGGGAAAAAGACACTGGAGACATGGAGGCTGCTTGGAAAGATGGTTTTAATGGTGGACAGGACCGCATGGCTTGAGTCCTGAACAGAAAAGGTGATCACATGCTTCAATGTTGGTGGAGAAGAAGAGAAGGGATGAGAAGGGAAAATGGAGGGGCTTGCTAGGCTTTTTATAACCTGTTCAGTCCCACCTCTCTGTTTCCTGTTCCTGTGTAAGAAATGTATTCTGATTGGTTGTCAGACTCACATGGGCCCATGCAGGGGCAACCCTCTAGGAATCCAGGTTTGATTGAGTTCAGATGCCATGTGGTCAGTTGAATAAAGGCTTATATTATCCTGCCTTATCCCATCACTCTGGAGTTGAAGAGGAGAACTCTTTATTATGTAAAGTGGACTAGCTTGGTCTTCTTAATGGCCCATTGACAAAGTGGGGATGGGCTGGAAGCTGTAGGAATTTACTTTGTGTTTAAAATGTGTTTCTCCCTTTTTTCACATCCAGGAAAATATAATATTCTGCCTTTTCAATATTTCCTAGGATATTTCATTTTTCTGGGAGAGGGCTAGGTGATAACTTCCTACACATACAAGCAAGTTGGTTTTTTCTTTTGCAAATATAGTACTTTATTTTTACATCTCTGTAAAACCCTTCTTTTGCTTCCCTCCTTGTAAAGTAGATAGCAAACATACAAGCAAGTTGGTTTTTTCTTTTGCAAATATAGTATTTTATTTTTACATCTCTGTAAAACCCTTCTTTTGCTTCCCTCCTTGTAAAGTAGATAACAAACATACAAGCAAGTTGGTTTTTTCTTTTGCAAATATAGTATTTTATTTTTTACAGCTCTGTAAAATCCCCCCATATCACGGTTCTCTTACTTTGCTTTGATATTGCTTTCTAACCCCGTCTGTGTAAAAAGCAGAGTTTTGAGTGTTAGATATTAGCATATATCGGGGTAAGTCTCCTCTCTGGTCCGCTGCTACAGCGGGAAACAGGTATCGTTCTGATTGGTCGAGGGGCATACCCGATCCCTATAAAAGGGGAACCCTCCGACCACAGAGCAAGCTGGATCACTACTACTATTAATAAAGAGCTGTTAAGTCACTTCGTGTCCACAGTCTGTTCTCTCGTTGCCCAGATCCAACATTGGCGACGAAGGTGGGATCGAGAGACAGATAGGACGAAGAACGCTACCTCCAGAATCTCCGGATTTGATCCAGCCCAGGAATTCGGCAGAAATTCCGGCAGCCATCTCGGTCAACGCAGCGCGGCAAATTCAAACGAGAGAAAATGGCGATGCACACTCCCCCCGCTCCATTCGACCCAGCGAACGACGAATGGGAAGCCTTCATGATTCGTTTCGAGTGTTTTCTCGAAGCGAACGAATACACGGGGATCACCGACGCCCGGAAGAAAAACATCTTCCTCGGCTACTGCAGGAAAGAAGTCTTCAACACGGCCAGAGACCTCACCGCGCCTACTCCAATACAGGCAGTATCATGGACGGCGTTGCAACAGGCTCTACAGACCCATTACGCGCCAAAACCTTCCCGCCATGTTTGCCGCAAGGAATTCAACACGCGGAACCAGAAGGCGGGAGAATCAATCAATCAATATGTTGCATCCCTGCGTAAAGCAGCAACTCACTGCGAGTTCAGGGATCTGGACGAGCATATCTTAGCGCAGCTTATCTGTGGGTTAAGAGACATTTCACTACAAAAGAAGCTGTTGGCAAACCCGAATTTAACCCTACAGATAGCTCTAAATGAAGCAAGAGCGTCAGAGTCAGCAGAGAAATCAGCGGTAACCATACAACGAGGTTTCAGCGTAAACCAGCCAGTACCAAGGCAAACCAGAGTTCACTACGAGGACACAAGCCCCGACTACGAGGATCCCGAGTTCGAGGACAGTCACCTGATGCGGAGCAGTCACATGAGGCCTGGGGGGAGACCCGGATTCCGTTTGCCGCCCTGCGCAAGTTGCGGAGGGAATCACCCCAGGTCTACCTGTAGGTTCAGGAACGTTGTTTGTTCGCACTGCAACAAACTTGGGCACATCGCACGAGTGTGCCGGAGCGAAGTCCCTGCCTCACGGCAGCCACCCATGTACCGCCAACAGAAGCCCAACCCAGGGGCTTGGCGAAATCAAAAAGGGCGCCCAGAGAGAAATCCACAAGTGTTTACCCAGAGAGAAAATTCCCAAAGAGCTGAGCGATCGTATCCCCAGAGAGATTACTCACAAGGAGCTGAGCGAGCGTATCCCCAGAGAGACTACACACAAAGAGCTGAGAGAGCGTTCTATCAAGACGCTCGACGAAAGTATTTTCAGGATACAGATGATGAGATAGAGTTGACCCAGAGAGAGGAATTGCGAACGTATCTCACAACAATAAGCCAAGTCCGCACCAAGCGGCCTAAAAAGCTGAAAGTCACAGTCCTCTTGGAGGGCTCACCTTGCGAGCTGGAAGTTGACACAGGATCGTCCCTGACGATCATTTCATGGGCATCCATGAAACAGGCTATCCCTAGCCTCAAAAAGAGCCAACTACGCGTTCCAGACATCCTGCTACGAGACTACCAGGGGAACCGAGTCCCCATCGTAGGCCAAGGCACGTTCCAGATCCTTTTCAAGGACATCGTAGCCCAGCTGCCCGTGACCATCGCCAGCGCACCATTACAAAACCTCCTAGGACTGGATTGGTTCGAATCCTTGGGGCTAGAAGTCACCGGAATCAACGCCGTGGAAAACAGCAGCGCTGAGCAGATTTTTAAGGAGTTCGAGGATGTGTTCAGCCCCGGTTTTGGTAAGTATGTGGGTAAACCGATATCATTCAATTTAGACCCCAAAGTGGCGCCAATCCGACTTAAACCGAGACGAGTGCCTTTTGCACTCCGCCCAAAAATAGATAAGGAAATAGATAAGTTAGTGGAGCAAGGAATCCTTGAGCCGGTGGATCACGCGCGCTGGGAAACACCCATCGTGACCCCAGTCAAACCAGACGGATCAGTCCGCATCTGCGCGGACTATAAATGCACAATTAATGTCGCGCTACAACAGAGCGCATATCCTGTGCCTGTAGTACAGCACTTATTGCACTCGTTGGGGCCAGGAAAGGTATTTGCTAAATTAGACATGGCACAAGCTTACCAGCAACTGCCAGTTGATAGCGCCACAGCGGAGGCCCAAACTATAGTGACGCATAGAGGAGCATTCAAATGCAACCGGCTACAATTCGGTGTGAGTATTGCCCCAGGATTGTTCCAGAGCGTCATGGAACGACTTTTGCAAGGGATACCGGGAGTCGTCCCCTATTTTGACGACATCTTGGTGTCCGCTGCAAACGAGGAGCAATTAAATAAAAGAGTCAGAACTGTTTGGGCCAGAATCAGAGAAAAGGGTCTCCGCCTCAAAAAGAAAAATGCCAAATTAACGTGCCTAGCGTAGAATTCCTGGGTTATAGAATCGATGGTCAGGGAATACACCCCACTTCAAAGAAAATTAAGGCGATCCAGGACGCCCCCACACCACGAAATCAGACCGAGTTGCAGGCCTTCCTCGGACTACTTAACTTCTACAGCGTTTTTCTGAGGCAGAAGGCGACCGTTGCTGAGCCACTACACCATCTACTCCAGAGGAACGCACCATGGAAATGGGGACGATCCGAAGCTGCCGCTTTCGCCGGAGTAAAGCGCCTGCTCACCACTGACTCACTGCTTGTCCAATACAGCCAGACCCTACCGCTGGTATTGACCTGCGACGCATCACCCTTCGGAGTTGGAGCAGTCTTCAGCCACAGGATGCCCGACGGAAAAGAAGCACCCATCACCTTCTACTCCAGGACTCTTTCATCGGCCGAGAGGAATTACAGCCAAATGGACAGGGAAGCGCTAGCTGCTGTAGCTGGAGTAAAACGTTTCCACGAATACCTCTACGGCCGCGATTTTGAACTGATTACAGATCACAAACCGCCGTTGGGACTTTTGGCGGGAAACCGCCCCACTCCGGTCTCCCTTTCTCCACGCATGACCAGGTGGACTGTTTTCCTGGCTGCGTACTCCTACAAGTTAATTCATCGACCGGGCTCCACTCTCGGACACGCAGACGCACTCAGCCGTTGCCCATTACCCGACATTCTGCCAGACCCCACTCCAGAAGTACCGGTATTGCTCATTGACTGTTTGGACTCTGGACCGGTTTCTTCATACGACATTGCAAGGTTCTCCTCTAAAGACAATTTAATAAAGCAAGTTCAAACTTGGGTTTGGAGGGGGTGGCCGAAGGGAAACGTGGGCCCGGAATTCAAAGTGTTTTCGTCAAAACGGGACGAACTCTCAGTGTTACAAGGTTGCTTATTGTGGGGGGATCGAGTTGTTATTCCATATGTTTTACGTAGGAATGTATTAGATGCTTTACATGCGGGTCATCCGGGGATTGTTAGGATGAAGGCGTTAGCAAGAAGTTACGTTTGGTGGCCAAACATGGACAAAGAAATAGAGGAGTGGGTGGCCACTTGCGACCCATGCCAGGAATCGAGACCAGCACCCCCGGAAGCGCCCGCCACAGAATGGGAGAAACCTAAAGCACCCTGGTCGCGAATACACATCGATTTCGCAGGGCCATTCCAAGGTCAGACCTTCCTTATAGTTGTGGATGCATACTCGAAATGGCTAGAAGTAGTTCTAATGACTTCAACCACGGCAGAGGCAGTCATTAAGGTTCTACGGCGACTTTTCGCCACTCATGGCCTGCCCGACCTCCTGGTCTCCGATAATGGGCCCCAGTTCACGGCCATGCAATTTGAGACATATCTAGCAGGTCAGGGAATTCGGCACGCCCTCGTCGCGCCATTCCATCCGGCATCAAATGGACAGGCGGAGAGAATGGTGCGATTCGCAAAAGAGGCCCTCGCTAGGATGGGTCCAGGTGATTGGCAAACACGCATTGACCATTACCTCTTAATTCAGCATATCACCCCAAGTGCAACGACGGGTAGAAGCCCCGCTGAACTACTCATGGGCCGCCGTCTACGGTCTCACCTGGACCGTCTTCACCCAAATTACTCTGCCACAGCTCCCCCAGACTCCACAAGCAAAATTCGGTCTTTTAGCATAGGGGATTCAGTATACGCCCACAACTATGCAGGGGGAACATTGTGGATGCCGGCAAAGGTCATTGGCGTCACGGGTCCACGATCGTATCTGCTGGAGCTGGAAGATGGGCGGAACTGGAAAAGGCACATCGATCAACTTCGGGGTCGCCTAGCACACTCAGACATTCGAAACGAAGACGAGAGTTTCCTGCCAACGGAAAGTCAGCCACTCGAGAGCCCCATCATAGAGAGCTACGACACCTGCGAACCCAGGTCGGAACAAGAGATCGAACACGAAGCAGAGCAAACCCCAGACAACGCAACCGAGCAGACTCTGGAACGCCCTAGCAACGAAGGCACGAAACCTCCCGAACGTGAAACAGGAAAAGCATCCGATCCTGCAACCACTTCTAACCAACCCGAACTGCGACGCTCCTCCCGAGAAAGGCAAACCCCAACATACCTAAAAGACTATGTTACTAACCGCAACGTTCCGTCTAGGAGGGGAGGGGTGTTAGATATTAGCATATATCGGGGTAAGTCTCCTCTCTGGTCCGCTGCTACAGCGGGAAACAGGTATCGTTCTGATTGGTCGAGGGGCGTACCCGATCCCTATAAAAGGGGAACCCTCCGACCACAGAGCAAGCTGGATCACTACTACTATTAATAAAGAGCTGTTAAGTCACTTCGTGTCCGCAGTCTGTTCTCTCGTTGCCCAGATCCAACATTGAGAAGCCTTTATTCTCATGCTAACAGTTCCCAATCCTCTCTCCCCCCACAGATCCCGTTTCCTCATTCACTTTGTCTCCGTCCTTGTAAAACGGTTAACTCACATACAAGAAAAGCGGTTCTTTCTTTTGCAAATATAGTGTTTTTCTTTTTACATCTCCGTGAAGCAGAGCAACAAATGCCATTGATTGTTGCTGTCATACTTCGGCTCTACAATTATGGACGAATGAGAAGCTTCTCTGTCGAATGATTACTACGTCACAATTATTCATGCTGAAAGGGATTGTGGGTCTGCCGTGATTGTTGTTACAGTGAACCCGTTTGAAGGGCCACTGGTGCCACAACGGGTGGGCGCGTGTTTTTTTTTACATCTGTGCTACCGAGAGAGTAGGGTTTTGCATCATTGAGGTTTGTCTCACTGTGACATTAAAGTATATCCTTTAAAAAGGAGTTCAGGGAGGTCTGACGGATATGACGTTATAAACCTCCAAGGTAAGGGGGGTTTGGGAAGGGCGGAGGGAGGGAGGGGTGAGGGGGTTGGGGTTAGGGGGTGGGGGTTACCCTGTAAACAAAACACGTCACAAAGGGGGTGGAACCATAACATAAATATGTCACAAAAGGGGTGGGGCTAAAACATAAACAATAACAAAGAGGCGGGGCTAAATACTCGAAAATTCGGTATGTACTCCTTACTACTGATAAGTCTAATTAACCATGCCGAGGAAGAAAAAAAAAAAGGCAGAGATGAAGCGCATTCAGAGGGATCCCTTCCCTCTGACACAGAAGTGGAGGATTTCTCAAGCTGGCTTCCAAAGCACCAAATTTCTTCAACAGCCGGGCCAAAAGAAGAATCTGCTGTGGGGGCAACGTTTCAACAAGAGGGAACCATCCCAGGACAGAGGTCAGTTATTTTTACTTCTGATTATGCACGTTCCCAAATATCTCCAAAAGATTATGAAACGCTCGGGGCTAAACCAAAGCGTTCCACGTTGCCAGAGCAAATTCACTCCCAAACTCTTGGAGATTATGAAACAATTGATGTCTGGCCAAACCCCTCGCAGCAATGGCCGGCAGAGAAAATTCACCCCCACGCAGAAAGTGAAACTTATGAATCCTTCTCAGGCCCTGGGGAAGATATGAAAAGCTATCGTGGCCGGATAGACTTTTTTGAACAACAGGTTCAAAACTATGAAAGATTAGAGGCAAGTAGGAGGGGTTTGCCCATTTCCAAAATGTCTGAGGACACCATCTTGCCTTCTTGTCCACAACCTAAGACACACCCCCTAGAGGACATTGCCTCAGGTGAATCAGAACAGAGAGATATGTACACGTCACCGAGGTCACGTGATCTTCTTTGTTCTTCAGATTCTGCCACGCACAAAGGTCTGTTACAGCTGAAAAGTGATGCTGCACTGCCATTTCCTGGCGGAAATATTTTAATGCAGAGAGCAGATATGCATGTTACATCTGTAGCTCGTCCAGATGTCCAATCTGCAATGCAACAAATGCCTCCAAAGGTTAAATCTTCAACTCCCCCTGGTGGTGTTGGATTTTCCCTAGATGGAACAAAGCAAAAATTAATGAGGCAAAGGCAAATGCCAGCCTCTCAAGCAAGCCAATTTAATGTTGCTCCTCAAGCACCAATGGCAAATGTAACACAGAGACCACACGTCACGTTACAGCGCCCCCTGGTTCAACAACCAGCTTTTCAACCTGCACAGCAAGTTGTTCAAATGCATATCCCTCAGCAGGCATTTTCTGTCACTCCTTTGACTGGTGAGTCAAAATTAAAGGAGTCAGGACAGAATTATAAAGCCTGGGTCAGTGAGATTGCACTCTTGCTTCGCAGAGAAGGTACCCATTGTATGGTTTTTAATCCTCCTGCCCAACCATGGACTCCTGCAATAAGAGACCTAGTAGTCTGGGCTTGTACAACATTGTTGATGTCCATGGATACTGAACTGCAGGTTACCTTTCCACCTGATGCAACAGCCCAACAAATTTGGGCTATTTTGGAAGATTGCTACAGGCCCATTTCAATTGAATCTTCATGTTTGCTCATGTCTGAGTTCCATGGTTCGAAGTTGAAACGTGGTGAACGAATTGGTGGACATTTGACCAAACTGAAAAGAATGAGAAGTGAATTGAGAGAAAGTGGCCATGTTATTGATGATATCCAAATGATCAGCATCATCATTAACTCATTGAATTATGAATGGAAAGATGTCATTGCAAAGATTAACTACGTGCCCATTGCTCAACGCACAGTTAATCATATATGTAGACTTAATTGAGGAGGAAGCTATTAAATTAGCTACACCACATCTGCAACGACCACCAGCATCAAAAGCTCCAGCTAGACGTCCCTTCCGAGGAAGAGGCTATGCTCCAAGGATGCCAAGATGCTACACCTGCAACCGTATGGGACATGACACCCGGGATTGTCCCCAACGAGTTCCAGCTCCCGTCACATACCAGCCCAGAGGAACAGACTCCAGAGGCAGAGGTAGAGGCAGAAGACAAGGTTGTTGTGGTCCAAGGCGTGATCCACAAGCTCCACTCGCAACATTGGCCATAACCAACGTTCCACAACCTGATCCAAATTAGGACAGACGTCTTTTGTGGACTTTAGATAGTGGAGCAGCTGTACACGTTACCCACAGAAAAGAACTTTTCACAGAGATGGGCGAGCCCAAGCCCGAATATCGAGAATTGTACTCCTTCTCCAACCACACTTGCAAGGTTGTGGGAAAAGGAACTGTTTACATTGAAGAACTCGATACATTCATCCCTGATGTTTATTACATACCTTCAGCAACCAGTAATTTGCTTAGTCAAAATCATTTGTCTAGAGAGTTAAAGTTCCAGGTTCACCACCTTGAAAAAGCAAGTTATACAGCCAGATGCAGCACTCTTAAAGAAGATAATTATCTTAGACTGAAGCAACAAATAGCAGTAGATCTGGCGAAATGGGAGAATCTTCAATTATCAATGATTGGGAGAATTTCAACAATCAAAATGAATATCCTACCTAGAATTCTATATTTGTTCCAGACCATTCCAATTAAGCTGGGGAAAGACTACTTTGAAGATTTAAATAAAATGGTGTTGAAATTCATATGGCAGAGGAAAAAAGCAAGAATAAAACGTAAATTGTTACAAGATGCTAAATCAAGAGGAGGGTGGGGTCTACCCGACTGGGAGTTATATTATCAGGCAGCTAGCCTGATGTGGATTAAGGAATGGATAATGCTAAGAAATGCTAGGCTTTTGAATCTAGAGGGTCATGACCTGTTGTTGGGATGGCATGCATATTTATGGTATAAGGGAACTAAAACACATGGTTATTTCAGAAGGCATTTTATAAGAGAGGCTCAGTTATTAAATTGGGAGAAGGTTAAGAGGTTGCACTACTTGAAAATTCCAGTCTGGATATCAACTATTGAAGCTTTTTCATACCAAATAATATATAAAAGGGAAGAAACAGTTAGATATGCTGAATTATTGAATACAGAGGGTGAACTCAAATCCATACAAGAATTGAAACAGGAAGGTATTGAACTCAATTGGTATTCATATGTGAAAATACATTCTAGATACAATGAGGATCGAAAAAATGAGGGCTTTTATGATAAAATGACTGAATTAGATAAAATCTTAACAGGTAACGACGAAAAAGTAATTCAAAAATTTTATGCCTATTTATTAGAGGTGAAATTATATGAAGAACAAGTTAAAGGAACTATGTTAGCTTGGGGGAAAAACTTTGGACATGGGATTGATTTAGAAAAATGGCAAAAACTGGACTCAAAACTATAAAATGACAATGTCAACTGCATATAAAGAGAATTTGTATAAGATGTTTTATAGGTGGCACTTATCCCCATCGAGAATAGCAAGAATGTCTAAGAATAAGTCCGAAAAATGCTGGAAATGTCAACATACGCCGGGTACATTCTACCACATGTGGTGGACTTGTTCTGAAGCTAAAAGATACTGGACTAAAATACACATGTGGTTGGAGAAAATGATACATAAACATATAGACTTAAAACCAGAACTCTTTTTATTGGGAATAATACCAGAAATATACAATAAGGACTTGAAATATTTGATCATAAATGTGTTAACAGCTGCTAGAATTGTATTTGCCAAAAACTGGAAAAATGAGAAATTACCAACAGAGGAAGAAATTATTCGGAAAATAACGGACTGTGCTGAAATGAGTAAACTTACATTTGAAATTAGAGAACTAGAGGATGAGCAATTTTATAAAGTATGGGATTTGTTTTATCAATGGCTGGATAAAAAAACCTGGAAATGAAACTTTTTTTTTTCCTTTATCTTATCTTATATGTAATAATAATAGAAAGCTATACTTAATGTTGTGAAAGTTTTTCTTTTTCTTTTTTTTAATATGTTAATTTTTTACTATGAAATAGATTACTTACTTATACGATATATGAAGAATAATAATGTACTTAATGCATAAGAGTGAGATCATTCAAATTGTTAGGTATGATTGTAGGTGGTGACTATTTTATAATATAAAATGGAATAATGATGATGTAATGAACAATGGATATATATATAAATCGAAACACTTAATGACTACATGGATTGATAATTAATAATGGAAAATTATATTTGGAGTTGTGGATGATTGAAAATTTTATGGTTAACGGAAAGTAGAAATGTGTAATATGAATTAATGGGAATTTTTTGACTTAATCCTTATTCTTATCTCTTAGAGATTGGTGATATAATTTTATAAAGACTTATTGTTACCTAGTAGATAATTATGGATGTAAGGAAATAAGGGCTGTCACAAATGAAAGAATACCAATGGTAATTTGAACACACAATGCTCAATGAAATATTTAACTATGTTTAATGGATAACCAGTGACTTTATTCCTAATTGTAAAAACTGCTGCACAAAAACTTGTAACCAAACGACATGCTTGATGAAATTGTTTTTCTTTTTTTTTTCTCCTTGCTCTTGATCTGTGTTAGATATTAGCATATATCGCGGTAAGTCTTCACTCAGGTCCGCCGCTAGGGCGGGAACTAGGGATCATTCTGATTGGTCGAGAGGCGTACCCGATCCCTATAAAAGGGGAACCCTCAGACCACACACCAAGCTGGATCACTACTACTATTAATAAAGAGCTGTTAAGTCACTACTTGTCCGGAGTCTGTTCTCTCGTTGCCCGAATCTAACACTGGCGACGAAGGTGGGATCGAGAGACAGATAGGAAGAAGAAAGCTACCTTCAGAATCCCAGGTTTCGATCAAGCCTAGGAATTCGGCAGAAATTCCGGCAGCTATCTCAGCGCGGCAAATTCAAACGCAGACAAGATGGCGATGCACACTCCCCCAGCTCCGTTCAATCCAACGAACGACCATTGGGAGTCCTACATGATCAGGTTAGAGTGTTTTCTCGAAGCAAACGAATACACGGGAGTACCTGACTCTCGTAAGAAGAACATATTCTTGAGCTACTGCGGACGAGAAGTCTTCGAGACGGCCAGAGATCTCTCTGAACCAACGCCTATACAAGCGGTATCATGGGCGGCGCTACAACAGACTTTACACACTACGCGCCAAAACCTTCCCGCCACGTTCGCCGCCAGGAATTCAACACGAGGAACCAGAAGGCGGGAGAATCAATCAACCAATATGTTGCAGCACTACGGAAAGCGGCAACGCACTGCGAGTTCAGGGATCTGGACGAGCAAATCCTGGCAAGACTCATTTGTGGGTTGAGAGACATCTCTCTACAGAAACGGTTGTTGGCCAATTCAAACTTAACCTTACAGATTGCACTCAATGAAGCAAGGGCGTCCGAATTGGCAGACAGATCTTCCGAGACCATACAACGCGGATTCAGCGCAAGGCAGTCCGGATCCAGACACGCCAGAGTTCACTATGAGGACACCGACCTAGAAGTCGAGGATCCCGAGTTCGAGGACAGTCACCGTATGCGGAGCAGTCACATGAGACCGGTGGGTAAACCCGAATTCCGTTTGCCACCCTGTGCAAGCTGCGGAGGGAACCACCCCCGGTCTACTTGTCGGTTCAGAAACGTTGTTTGCTCGCATTGCGACAAACTGGGGCACATCGCAAGAGTGTGCCGGAGCGAAGGCCCTGCCTCACAACGGCAGCCTCCTATGTACCGCCAACAGAAGCCCAACCCAGGGGCTTGGCAAAAAAACAAAGGGCGCCCAGAGAGAAACCCAAGAGAGTTTGCCGAGAGAGATTACACACAAAGAGCTGAAGGGGCATATTCCCAGAGAGATCACACACATAGAGCTGAAAGAGCGTATTACCAGAGCGCGGAGAGAGAGTATCTCCAGGATACTGATGCCGAGATAGAGTTGACCCAGAGAGAACAATTGCGAACCTATCTCACAACGATAGGTCAGGTCCGCACCAAGCGGCCTAAAAAGCTGAAAGTCATGGTCCTCCTGGAGGACTCCCCTTGCGAGCTGGAAGTTGACACAGGATCGTCCCTGACGATCATTTCATGGTCCGCCATGAAAAAGGCAATCCCGAGCCTCAAAAAGAGGCAACTGCGCACACCAGACATCCTGCTACGAGACTACCAGGGGAACAGGGTCCCCATCGTGGGTCAAGGCACGTTTCGGGTGCAGTTCAAGGACATCGTAGCCCAGCTGCCTGTGACCGTCGCCAGCGCACCATTACAGAGCCTCCTGGGACTGGATTGGTTTGAAACCCTGGGGTTAGAAGTTACCGGAATCAACGCCGTGGAGAACAACAGCGCTGAACAGATTTTTAAGGAGTTCGAGGATGTGTTCAGCCCCGGTCTTGGTAAGTATGTGGGTAAACCTATATCTTTCAATTTAGACCCCAACGTGGCGCCAATCCGACTCAAACCAAGAAGAGTGCCTTTTGCACTCCGTCCCAAAATTGATAAGGAAATAGATAAACTCGTAGAGCAAGGGATCCTTGAACCGGTGGATCACGCGCGCTGGGAAACCCCCATTGTGACCCCAGTTAAGCCAGATGGGTCAGTCCGTATCTGCGCGGACTATAAATGCACAATTAATGTCGCTCTACAACAAAGCGCGTACCCTGTGCCAGTAGTCCAACACCTATTGCACTCGTTGGGGCCAGGGAAAATATTTGCTAAACTAGACATGGCACAAGCGTACCAGCAACTGCCAGTGGATAGCGCCACGGCGGAGGCCCAGACTATAGTGACGCATAGGGGCGCATTCAAATGCAACCGGTTACAATTCGGTGTAAGCATTGCTCCTGGCCTGTTCCAGAGCGTCATGGAACGACTTTTGCAGGGAATCCCTGGGGTCGTCCCATATTTTGACGACATCTTGGTGTCAGCTGCAAACGAGGAGCAATTATTAAAAAGAGTCAGAACTGTTTTGGCCAGAATTAGAGAAAAGGGTCTCCGCCTCAAAAAGGAAAAATGCCAAATTAACGTGCCTAGCGTAGAGTTCCTGGGATATAGAATCAATGGTTTGGGCATACACCCAACATCAAAGAAAATTAAGGCGATCCAGGATGCCCCCACACCACGAAACCAGACCGAGTTGCAGGCATTCCTCGGACTACTTAACTTCTACAGCGTTTTCTGAGACAGAAAGCGACCGTTGCTGAGCCATTACACCGACTCCTCACCAAGAACGCAAAATGGACATGGGGACGCGCCGAGGCAGCAGCTTTCGCCGCAGTCAAGCCCCTGCTCACCACCGATTCGCTGCTCGTGCAATACAGCCAGACGCTACCATTGGTATTGACCTGCGACGCTTCACCTTTCGGCGTCGGCGCAGTCCTCAGCCACAGAATGCCGAACGGGAATGAAGCGCCCATAGCATTCTATTCAAGGACTCTTTCAGCGGCCGAAAGGAACTACAGCCAGATGGACAGGGAAGCATTAGCCGCTGTGGCTGGAGTCAAACGCTTCCACAAGTACCTCTACGGCCGCGACTTCGAACTTATCACGGACCACAAACCACTGCTGGGACTTTTGGCGGGAAACCGCCCCACACCAGTCTCACTTTCCCCATGCATGACCAGGTGGACTGTTTTCCTGGCTGCCTATTCCTACAAGCTGATACATCGTCCGGGCTCGACTCTGGGGCATGCAGACGCACTCAGCCGTTGCCCACTTCCAGAACTATTAACAGACCCCACCCCTAATTGACTGTTTGGACTCAGGACCTGTTTCTTCTTTCGACGTAGCGAGATTCTCTTCTAAGGACAGTGTAATAAAACAAGTTCAAACTTGGGTTTGGAGGGGGTGGCCAAAGGGAAACGTGGGACCCGAATTCAAACTGTTTTGGTCGAAACGCGATGAACTATCAGTGTTACAAGGTTGTTTATTGTGGGGGGATCGAGTTGTTATTCCTTACGTTTTGCGGAGAAATGTCTTAGAAGCATTACATGTTGGGCATCCGGGAATCGTTAGAATGAAGGCGTTAGCTAGGAGTTACGTTTGGTGGCCAAACATGGACAAAGAGATAGAGGAATGGGTGGCCACTTGTGATCCGTGCCAAGAGTCTAGACCAGCACCCCCTGAAGCGCCCGCCACAGAATGGGACAAACCAAAAGCACCCTGGTCGCGAATACACATTGATTTCGCAGGGCCAGTCCAGGGACAAACATTCCTTATAGTTGTGGATGCATACTCCAAATGGTTGGAAGTAGTCCTAATGACTTTAATTACGGCAGAGGCAGTCATTAAGGTACTACGGCGACTTTTCGCCACTCATGGCCTGCCCGACCTCCTGGTTTCCGATAACGGGCCCCAATTCACGGCCATGCAATTCGAAACATATCTAGCAAGTCAGGGAATTCGGCATGCCCTCGTCGCGCCATTCCATCCAGCCTCGAACGGACAGGCAGAGAGAATGGTGCGATCTGCAAAAGAGCCCCTCGCTAGGATGGGTCCAGGTGATTGGCAAACACGCATTGATCATTACCTTCTAATCCAGCACATCACCCCCAGCGCCACGACGGGTAGGAGCCCCGCTGAACTCCTCATGGGCCGCTGTCTACGGTCTCACCTGGACCGACTTCACCCAAATTACTCTGCCACATCGCCCCCAGACTCTACAAGCAAAATTCGGAATTTTAGCATAGGGGATTCAGTATATGCCCACAACTATGCAGGGGGAACGCTGTGGATGCCGGCAAGGGTAATAGGCATCACGGGTCCACGATCATACTTGCTGGAACTAGAAGATGGTAGAAATTGGAAAAGGCACATAGACCAACTCCGGGGTCGCCTAACACACTCAAACCTGAGATCAGCTAACGAGGACTATATTCCGTTGGAAAGTCAGCACCCCGAGAGCCAAACACAGAGGAGCACAACACCCCAGAGCCCGGAGTGGAACCAGAGACCAACGATGGAGCGGAACGGCATCCAAGCGAGAAAAGCCTTCCACCCCTCGACTGCGGAACGGAACTGAACAAACAAGCCGTTCTCACACCCATTCCAGCTCAACCTGAACTCAGACGATCCACTCGCGTAAGACAGAAACCAATGTACTTAAAGGACTTTATTACTAACCGGAACACTCCGTCTAAGAAGGGAGGGGTGTTAGATATTAGCATATATCGCGGTAAGTCTTCACTCAGGTCCGCCGCTAGGGCAGGAACTAGGGATCATTCTGATTGGTCGAGAGGCGTACCCGAGCCCTATAAAAGGGGAACCCTCAGACCACACACCAAGCTGGATCACTACTACTATTAATAAAGAGCTGTTAAGTCACTACTTGTCCGGAGTCTGTTCTCTCGTTGCCCGAATCTAACAATCTGTATGTGTTGTTTTGTCCCTTTTAAAGAAAAATTAATATATATATATATATATTTAAAAAAAGAAAAGAAAAAGCAAGTTACATAGTTAAAGATGGAGATATTGTTGCTGAAGCCATGCTGATTGGTGGTGTTTATTACTTAAAGCCAAAAGCACAGGCAAGTATGCAAACTCCAAAAAGGGACAGCACGGGCCCAGAGAGAGTTGCTTCAGAGAGAGAACCCGTTACTGTTCCAAAGGCTCCTAAAGCCAACAAACAGCGAAAACAGAAGCAGGTTGCTCAGAGCAAACCTGAGGTTCCTCATGAAACTGTTAATGTTGAGAATTCACTAACTGGTAAACCTTTGCATTCCAGGTGTATCCACAAGTGGCACAGAAGATTGGGGCACGTCAGTTTCCGTGTTCTTAGAAAGATGCCGGAATTCGCAAAAGGTTTGGATCTAAAGGGGTGTAAGGTGTTTTTGGATTGTGCAGTTTGCAGGAAAGCTAAATCCAAAGCAGCTGCAATTCCCAAACACACTACACGCCTGTCAACATGCATTTTTGATTTGGTACACACTGACATAGTGGGTCCTTTCCCACCATCATTTGGTGGTAGAAAGTATTTTCTAACAATTGTAGATAATCATTCTAGATATGGATTTGTATATCCTATGAGAGAGAAATCTGAGACCTTTCAGATCTTTAAAGACTTTGCAGCTTTTGTTTCTACACAATACCAAGTTTGCATCGCCAGAATCCAGAGTGACCGTGGTGCAGAATTCATGTCTCAGCGTTTCCAGGACTGGATGCGTAAGAATGGAATACTTCATCAGACATCCGCTCCATATACACCGGCTCATAACGGAGTAGTAGAAAGAAGACAAGGAGTTCTACAAACCATGATGCGTTGTCTCCTAGAAGATGCCAATCTCGGTAGCATATACTGGGGTGAAGAAATCAAATATGCAAATTACATTGTCAACCGTACTTGGAGCAGTGTAATCAATCAAACTCCTTTCTACATGATGTATGGCTACAAGCCTGATCTCAAGAACCTCCACATTTTTGGTTCATATGCTATGGTGAACATTCCCTTATCTCAAAGAAGAAAGGGGGGTACAGTAGCAAAGAGACTGAGATTTATGGGCATTGATGATAATTCAAAATGGAGCAAATTTATTGATCCTAAACATGTGATTGTCATTTCACAATCTGCTAATTTTGAGGAAGACATTGGTCCAGGATTCATTCCAATGATCCTGGAGTTTATTTTCCTAGAGATGATGTTGCAGATGCCACGCAGCCTGATGACAATTTGCAGGCAGATATTCCTTCTACCAGTTCTTCACAACCTGATGTTCTGTCTTTGCAAGCCGCGGATGCTGATGCTAGCGACGAACGTGAGGACGAGGACGAAGAAGAAGAAGAAGACTGGACTGTTGTTCCGAGACGTTCCAAGAGGGTCACAAAAGGAATCCCTCCACAACGATATTCGTGGCAACTGACAAAAACACCCTTGCCCTTGATTTGCAACGTTACTCTTCCTCCTGAGACATTCACACAAATCAAACAGCTTCCTGATTCAGAGCAAGACAAATGGTATGATGCAATGCAGGATGAAATTGACAGTTTAAAGAAACTTAATGTATTTACACCTGCAAAACCTCCAGCAAACAAGAAAGTCATTGGCAAAATTGACAAAAAGATCTAACAATGCATATGAGATAATTCTTGTTTATGTTGATGATATTGTTTATATTGGTCCAAATAAGAAAATGAGTGATATTTTTGCTAAAAGTTTGCAGAGATACTTCACACTGAAATCTTTAGGTCACATTAGCACTTATTTAAGTGTTCAGATTGAAAAGACACAGAAGGGGTTTAGTCTTTCACAAGAGGAGAAAATTGACCACATTTTGCATCATTGCAACATGAAAGATGCTAACGCAACAAAGACACCCATGCAAACAGATTTTCACAACTTAACACATGAACCAAGTCCTGAGTTCAAGGACCAAACACTTTATCGTTCAGTCATTGGGTCACTATTTATTATTTTATTTATTTATTAAATTTATAAACCACTCCCTCTCCCCGAAGGGACTTGGGGCGGTGTACAGACAAAGGTTAAAATACCATATACATAGAAAGACATCAGAACCCCGTAAAAACAAATTAAATAAAAATCTGTACAATAGTAATAAAAATTAAAACAACTTAAAAATCTACCCCAGGAATTTAAAATACCGGCCAGGAGGGTTGAAGATTAAAACTATGATTGGGCCAGGCCAGCTAATTGGAACAGTTGGGTCTTGAGTTTCTTGCGGAAGGAGCGGAGGTCAGTGGTGATTCTAATATCGGAGGGGAGGTCATTCCAGAGGGTTGGGCCCATCACAGAGAAGGCCCTACTCCTGGGCGCCGCCCGCTGGCATTGCTTAGTGGACGGCCCCCGGAGGAGTCCCTCTCTGTGAGAGCGAATTGGTCGTAGGGATGTATGGGGTAGGATGCGATCCCGCAGGTAACTAGGTCCTGTGCCATGGAGCGCTTTAAAGATGATAGTCAACACCTTGAAACGCACCCGAAAAACCACAGGTAGCCAGTGCAGCTCGCGCAGGAGAGGTGTTATATGGGAGTACCTAGTACTCCCCGTGATTGCCCGCGCAGCCGCATTCTGGACCAGCTGCAGTCTTCGGGTGCATCTCAAGGGGAGCCCCATGTAGAGAGCATTACAGTAGTCCAGACGGGATGTCACCAGCGCATGAGTGACTGTGCAAAGGGCGTCCCGGTCCAATAGGGGACGCAATTGGTGCACCAGGCGAACCTGGTGGAACGCCCCCCTCGCCACGGGTACCACATGGTCATCCATCGACAGCCGGGCATCTAGGAGGACGCCCAAATTGCGCGTCCGCTCCACGGGGGCCAGTTGCTCGCCCCCAATGGCCAGCGATGGAGCCCACTGGTTGAACCGGGGCGCCGGTAACCACAGCCACTCCGTCTTGGAGGGGTTGAGTTTGAGTCTGTTGCTTCCCATCCAGACCCGTACGGCTTCTAGACACCGGGACATCACTTCGACGGCCTCGTTGGGGTGGTTCGGGGTGGAGATGTACAGCTGAGTATCATCAGCGTACAGATGGTACTCGACCCCAAAACCACGAATGATCTCACCCAGCGGCTTCATATACGTGTTGAACAGGAGAGGCGAGAGGACCGACCCCTGTGGCACCCCACAGGTGAGCGGCCTCAGGGTCAACCTCTGCTCCCCTGCCAACACGCATTGCATCTGGTCGGAGAGGTAGGAGGAGAACCACCGCAAAACGGTGCCCCTCACCCCCAGCCCCTCCAGACGGCGCAGTAGGATACCATGGTCGATGGTATCAAAAGCCGCTGAGAGGTCTAATAGGACCAGGATGGAGGAACAACCCCCATCCCTGGCCCTCCAGAGATCATCCACCAACGCGACCAAGGCCGTCTCCGTGCTGTGACTGGGCCGGAAACCGGACTGGCGCGGGTCTAGATAGTCAGTTTCCTCCAGGTGACGTGGGAACTGTTGTGCCACCACACTCTCTACAACCTTCGCTAAAAAGGGAAGGTTGGAGACAGGACGGTAATTAGCTAACTCGGCTGGGTCCAGAGAAGGCTTCTTGAGTAAGGGCCTCACCACCGCCTCTTTCAAGGCGGCCGGCAAGGACCCCTCACTCAGTGAAGCGTTCACTAGTCCCAGGAGCCAGCCTCGTGTGACCTCCCAGGATGCCAGTATAAGCCAGGAGGGACATGGGTCCATTAGTAGTTGGACCAGACCCGACATTGCACTTAGTGTTAATCTTTTATCACGACACGTAGGTAAGGCAACACAATTTCATTGGGCATGCATTAAGAAGTTATTGAAATACCTGAAGCACACTAAACACATGAAGTTATTGCTAGAACCAACACACACTGATCATGCAAAGTTATGTTGTTATGCTGATTCTGATTGGGCAAGTGATAAGAAATCACGCAAAAGTACTTCTGGTTACATGATGTTCCTGAATGGATGTCCTGTTTACTGGCAAGTGAGAAAACAGAGTTTTGCTTCATGTTCATCTACTGAAGCTGAATATGCTTGTGTTTCAGATGCATGTAATTCTCTAACGTGGTTTGAGGCTTTGATCACAGATATCTGGACACGTCCGATTCGACCAATCACCATGATGGAAGATAATGGATCGGTGGTTTATATTTCTGAGTCACATTTTACAGGTTCTAGGTCCAGACACTTTGACATTCGTTATCAAAACACAAAGCAATTAGTTAAGCAAGGTTTTGTTAAATTGCACTATGTTTCCACACATGATCAGATTGCTGACATGCTCAACAAACCACTTTCAGCAGTTCAACACGAGTATCTGCGAAAGAAGATGTGCCTTATTTGATGATTTGATGACATCAGCCCAACTAGCAAAAGAAGGGGTGTCACTGCGTTAATTGTTTGCTAGCTGAACTGAAAGAGTTACTGCGCAGGTCATAGGCCCTTATCAGCAGTGATGTACTGCGCCTGCTCTCACACATTCCAGAGACTTCTTTACTTTTTTGATCTTCTGTTCATTTGCCAAGAAGGTGGGCGACAAACTGCTCTTGCCAAAATGTAACAATTAGATAGATTTGTTTATTTTCTTATTTTCATATTAAAAGTTTGTTTTAATTAGAACTTGTTATTGGATCTTACTTTCGCTTCTTGAAGATATGCTGTTTGGAAAAGCCGACGATCTACACCTCATTAGCTCAGGGTGAAATTTCCCCTGACACAGGGTATGTCTATTTTAATGAAAAGAATGACTAGGGGAGACATTTATAGCAGTGTTCCAATATCTTATTTATTTTATTTATTTATTTCTTGGATTTCTAAACCGCCTCTCCCCAAAAGGGACTCTGGGCGGTGTACAGTCAAATAAAATGCATAAAATACAATAATATAAAACAATTAAATGCTAAACATTTGGATGGGGGAGATAAGACTGTACAAGAAATAAATATACTATAGAAACCCTAAAAAACATCCCCAATTAAAATACCCAAACCCAATTAAAATATATCCCCGGGAGGCAAAACTAAGAGTGCCAGGCCAGCTGATTGAAACAGGTGAGTCTTTAATTTTTGACGGAAGGAACGGAGGTCGGTGGTAGTTCGGATGTCGGGGGGGAGGTCATTCCAGAGGGTTGGGCCCATCACAGAGAAGGACCTACTCCTAGGTGTCGCCCGCTGGCATTGCCTAGCGGACGGCACCAGGAGGAGTCCCTCTCTGTGTGAGCGGATTGGTCGTAGGGACGTGTGTGGTAGGATGCGATCCTGCAGATAACTAGGTCCTATGCCATGGAGCGCTTTAAAGATGGTAGTCAATACCTTGAAACGCACCCGAAAGGCCACAGGTAGCCAGTGCAGCTCGCGCAGGAGGGGTGTTACGTGGGAGTATCATGTACTCCCCATGATAACCCGCGCGGCTGTGTTCTGAACTAGCTGCAGTCTCCGGATGCGTCCCAAGGGAAGCCCCATGTAGAGGGCATTGCAGTAGTCCAGGCGAGACGTCACCAGCGCATGAGTGACCGTGCGCAGGGCACTCCGGTCCAGTAGGGGGCGCAATTGGCGCACCAGGCGAACCTGGTGGAATGCCCCCCTTGCCACGGCTGCCACATGGTCCTCCATTGACAGCCGTGTCACGATGTTAAAAAGTTTGCTAGGCCTGAACTGCCTGAATTGACACTCAAGAGTTAAACTAAGAAAGCTTTATTGCGCAGGTCATAAAACAAAATGTTATCTGAAAGTGATTTATTGCGCACGCGTTACACATTCCAAAATTCTTTTTCTTCTTTGTTCGGCAGCCAACTTTGGCAGACGTAGCTTTCATTATCAAAATGTAACCATTAGTTATTTTCTGTTTCATTTACTTTTTATTTTATTATTAAAGTTTGTTTATTAATTAGAATACTTTTAAAGACTTTTATTTTTCTCAATATCTCAAAAGATATGCGGAAGGGAATCAGCCACGGTCCATTGATCTCAGATTTCCCAGGGCATTTTTTTCCCTGACAACTTGGTAGCAGAGGATGGCTACAATTTATGGCTGTATTTTCCCTTCATGCTATCTAAAGATAACCGACTAAGGCTAATTAGCCATGTCAAAGAAGAGAAAGAAAAGAAAAAAACACGGACATGGAAAGCGCTCGAAAGAATCCATTCCCTCAGACACAGAGGAGCAAGATTCTTCAGGTGCTGAGCCAGATGTGGGGGAAGGAGTTACAGAAGGCAAGATCTACGGACTGAGGTCAGTAAATCTTCCTCATTATCAAGATACAATTAACGAACGGCAAAAGTCTAAACGGCAACTGCCGGCAGAAAAAAAATCCTCCCACGCAGAAAGCAAAGTTTTTGAAATCTCCCCAGATGATGAGCAAGAAATGCAAAGCTATCTTGATCAAATAAAGCTGTTTGAAAAATATACTAGGGAGGTGAGAGAGTGCTCTAACGAAATAAAGCGAAGTAGGAGGAGCTCCCCCACTCCCAAAATGTCTGAGGACGCCATCTTGTCTTCAAAACAACAGCCTAAGACACACCCCACAGAGTTCATTGGTCAATTAGAACAAAGAGACATGTACACGTCACCGAGGTCACGTGGTCCCTTTGAGTCAACTGAACTTCCGCATACGTATAGAAAGGTGAGGCAGCCAAAAAGTGAAGCTGCACTGCCATCTGCTGGCGGAGAAAAATTATTACAGCAAAAGATGAAGCAATTGGACCAGATTTTTAGAGATCTGTCTATGAGTTTTACAGAAGCCCAAACTTTGCCCCCAAAGGTTAAGTCTTCAACACCCCCTGGCGGCGTTGAATCCTCCCTAGATGGAAAAAGGCAAAGCCAAAGGCGAATTCGAGGAAGCCAATTTGATGTTGCCACGCAAAGGCCAATGATGCAACCCCAGCATCCCCTGGTTCAACAACCAGATTTGCAACCAGAGCAACAAATTGTTCCTCAGCAGGTATTCACAGTCACCCCCTTGACTGGTGAGTCCAAATTAAAGGAGTCAGGAGAGAATTATAAAGCCTGGGTCAGTGAAATTGCGCTCTTGCTTCGAAGAGAAGGCACATATTCCATGGTTTTTAATCCTCCCCGTCAACCCTGGACACCTGCAATGAGAGACCTCGAAAACAGAGCAATCACGACTTTACTCATGTCAATGGAAATTGAGATCCAAGGTATCTTTCCACCTGATGCAACTGCCCAAGAAATATGGGCTATTTTGGAAGATTGCTACAGGCCCGTTTCAATTGAATCCTCATGTTTGCTCATGTCTGAGTTCCATGGTTCGAAGTTGAAACCTGGTGAACGAATTGGTGGACATTTGACCAAACTGAAAAGAATGAGAAGTGAATTGAGACAAAATGGCCATGTAATCGATGATATCCAAATGATTAGCATCATCATTAACTCATTGAATTATGAATGGAAAGATGCTGTTGCAAAGATTAACTACGTGCCTATTGCTCAACGCACAGTTAACCACGTCTGCAGACTTTTAGTGGAAGACGAAGCTATCAGGTTAGCTACACCACATCTGCAACGGCCTCCAGCATCAAAGGCTCCAGCCAGACGTCCCTTCCGAGGAAGGGGCTACGCTCCAAGGATGCCAAAATGCTACACCTGCAACCGTGTGGGACATGACACCCGGGATTGTCCCCAATGAGTTCCAGCTCCCGCCACGTACCAGCCCAGAGGAACAGATTCCAGAGGCAGAGGTAGAGGCAGAAGACAAGGTCGTCGTGGTCCAAGGCGTGATTCACAAGCTCCACTTGTGACACTGGCCATAACCAACGTTCCACAACCTGATCCAAACTTCGACAGACGTCTTTTGTGGACTTTAGATAGTGGAGCAGCTGTGCACGTTACCCACAGAAGGGAACTTTTCACAGAGATGGGCGAACCAGAGCCCGAGTATCGAGAACTGTATTCCTTCACCAACCACACTTGCAAGGTCATGGGAAAAGGAACTGTTTACATTGAAGAGCTCGATACACACATCCCTGATGTTTATTACATACCTTCAGCAACCAGTAATTTGCTTAGTCAAAGTCACTTGTCTAGAGAGTTAAAGTTCCAGGTTCACCACCTCGAAAAAGCAAGTTACTTAGTTAAAGATGGTGATATTATTGCTGAAACTATGCTGATTGGTGGTGTTTATTACTTAAAGCCAAAGCCTAAAGGGCAAGCACAGGCAAGTATGCAAACTCCAAAAAGGCACAACGTGAACCCAGAGAGAGTTGTCCCAGAGAGAGAAAACGTTACTGTGCCAAAGGCTCCTAAAGCCAACAAACAAAGAAAACAGAAACAGATTGCTCAGAGCAAGCCTGAGGTTCCTCATGAAACTGTTAATGTTGAGAATTCACTAACTGGTAAACCTTTGCATTCCAGGTGTATTCATAACTGGCACAGAAGATTGGGGCATGCCAGTTTCCGTGTTCTTAGAAAGATGCCGGAGTTCGCAAAAGGTTTGGATCTAAAGGGGTGTAAGGTGTTTTTGGATTGTGCGGTTTGCAAAAAGGCTAAATCCAAGGCGGCTGCAATTCCCAAACACGCTACACGCCTGTCCACACGCATTTTTGATTTGGTACACACTGACATAGTGGGTCCTTTCCCACCAACACTTGGTGGCAGAAAGTATTTTTTAACAATTGTAGATAATCATTCTAGATATGGATTTGTATATCCTATGAGAGAGAAATATGAGAGCTTTCAGATCTTTAAAGACTTTGCAGCGTTTGTTTCTACACAATACAAAGTTCGCATCGCCAGAATCCAGAGTGACCGTGGTGCAGAATTCATGTCTCAGCGTTTCCAGGACTGGATGCGTAAGAATGGAATTCTTCATCAGACATCTGCTCCATATACACCGGCTCATAACGGAGTCGTAGAAAGAAGACAAGGGGTTCTACAAACCATGATGCGTTGTCTTCTAGAAGATGCCAATCTCAGTAACGCATACTGGGGTGAAGCAATCAAATATGCAAATTACATTGTCAACCGTACTTGGAGCAGTGTAATCAATCAAACTCCTTTCTACATGCTGTATGGCTACAAGCCTGATCTCAAGAACCTCCACATTTTTGGTTCATATGCTATGGTGAACACTCCCTTACGTCAAAGAAGAAAGGGAGGTACAGTAGCAAAGAGACTGAGATTTATGGGTATTGATGATAATTCAAAATGGTACAAATTCATTGATACTAAACATGTGATTGTCATTTCACAATCTGCTAATTTTGAGGAAGACATTGACTGGTCCAGGATTCATTCCAATGATCCTGAAGTTTATTTTCCTAGAGATGGTGTTCCAGATGCCACGCAGCCTGATGACAATTTGCAGGCAGATGTTCCTTCTACCAGCTCTTCACAACCTGATGTTCCGTCTTCGCAAGCCGCGGATGCTGATGCTAGCGACGAACGTGAGGACGAGGATGATGATGAAGAAGAAGAAGACTGGACTGATGTTCCTAGACGCTCCAAGAGGGCCACAAAAGGAATCCCTCCACAACGTTATTCATGGCAACTGACAAAAACACCAGTACCTTTGATTTGCAACGTTACTCTTCCTCCAGAGACATTCACACAAATCAAACAGCTTCCTGATTCAGAACAAGACAAATGGTATGATGCAATGCAGGATGAAATGGACAGTTTAAAGAAACTTAATGTATTCACACCTGCAAAACCTCCAGCAAATAAGAAAGTCATTGGCACCCGATGGGTCTACAGAATCAAGAAGAAACCAAATGGTGAGTCTTTATACAAAGCCAGACTGGTAGCTCAGGGTTTCGCTCAACGTTATCCTGAGGACTACACAAACACTTACTCACCAACAGTCAGAACTGAAAGTGTAAAAATTGCTTTAACCACTGCAACTATTCTTGGTTTAGAAGTTTTTCAATTTGATGTGGACACAGCTTATCTACATGCAGACCTAGATGAAGAGATCTACGTGAGAAGCCCTCCAGGATTCCGAAAGCAAGAAGGGGATACCTGGTTCCTGAACAAAAGTCTTTATGGTCTGAAACAGTCAGGTTTAATGTGGTATTTATGTCTTACTGACAAACTAAATTCAATGGGCTTTATTAAGTCCGAAACTGATGAATGCGTGTTCACAAAAAGATCTAACAATGCATATGAGATAATTCTTGTTTATGTTGATGATATTGTTTATATTGGTCCAAATAAGAAAATGAGTGAGATTTTTGCCAAAAGTTTGCAGAGATACTTCACACTAAAATCTTTAGGACACATTAGCACTTATTTAGGTGTTCAAATTGAAAAGACACAGAAGGGGTTTAGTCTTTCACAAGAGGAGAAAATTGACCACATTCTACATCATTGCAACATGAAAGATGCTAGCACAACAAAGACACCCATGCAAACAGATTTTCACAACTTAACACATGAACCAAGTCCTGAGTTCGAGGATCAAACACTTTATCGTTCAGTCATTGGTTCACTATTATACATTAGTAGTTGGACCAGACCTGACATCGTACTTAGTGTTAATCTTTTATCACGACACGTAGGTAAGGCAACACAATTTCATTGGTCATGCATTAAGAAGTTGTTGAAATACCTGAAACACACTAAGCACATGAAGTTATTGCTAGAACCAACACACACTGATCAACCAAAGTTGATTTGTTTTGTTGATTCCGACTGGGCGAGCGACAAGAAGTCACGCAAAAGCACTTCTGGTTACATGATGTTCCTAAATGGTTGTCCTGTTTACTGGCAAGTGAGAAAACAGAGTTTTGTTTCATGTTCATCTACTGAAGCTGAATATGCTTGTGTTTCAGATGCTTGTAATTCTCTAACGTGGTTTGATGCTTTGATCACAGATATCTGGACACGTCCGATTCGACCAATCACCGTGATGGAAGATAATGTATCTGTTGTTTATATTTCTGAGTCACATTTTACAGGTTCTAGGTCCAGACACATTGACATTCGTTATCAAAACACAAAGCAATTAGTTAAGCAAGGTTTTGTTAAATTGCAATATGTTTCTACACATGATCAGATTGCAGACATGCTTAACAAACCACTCGCCGCAAATCAACACGAGTATCTGCGAAAGAAGATGTGCCTTAATTGATGATTTGATGACGTCAGCCCAGACTAGCAAAAGAAGGGGTGTCACGATGTTAAAAAGTTTGCTAGGCCTGAACTGCCTGAATTGACACTGAAGAGTTAAACTAAGAAAGCTTTATTGCGCAGGTCATAAAACAAAATGTTATCTGAAAGTGATTTATTGCGCATGCGTTACACATTCCAAAATTCTTTTTCTTCTTTGTTCGGCAGCCAACTTTGGCAGACGTAGCTTTCATTATCAAAATGTAACCATTAGTTATTTTCTGTTTCATTTACTTTTTATTTTATTATTAAAGTTTGTTTATTAATTAGAATACTTTTAAAGACTTTTATTTTTCTCAATATCTCAAAAGATATGCGGAAGGGAATCAGCCACGGTCCATTGATCTCAGATTTCCCAGGGCATTTTTTCCCTGACAAGCCGGGCATCAAGGAGGACGCCCAAATTGCGCGCCCGTTCCACAGGGGACAATTGTTCGCCCCCTATGGCCAGCGATGGTGTCAGCTGGCTGAACCGAGGTGCCGGTACCCACAGCCACTCAGTCTTGGAGGGGTTGAGTTTGAGTCTGTTGTCCCCCATCCAGACCCCGACGGCTTCCAAACACCGGGACATCACTTCGACAGCCTCGTTGGGGTGGTTTGGGGTTGAAACGTACAGCTGAGTGTCATCAGCGTACAGGTGGTACTCAACCCCAAAACCACGGATGATCTCACCCAGCGGCTTCACATATGCGTTGAACAGGAGAGGCGAGAGGACCGACCCCTGTGGCACCCCACAGGTGAGTGGCCTCAGGGACGACCTCTGCCCCCCTGTCAACACACATTGCTTTCGGTCGGAGAGGTAGGAGCCGAACCACCGCAAAACGGTGCCTCCGACTCCCATCCCCTCCAACCGGCGCAATAGGATACCATGGTCGATGGTATCAAAAGCCGCCGAGAGGTCTAATAGGACCAGGATAGAGGAACAACCCCTATCTCTGGCCCTCCAGAGATCATCGACCAACGCGACCAAGGCTGTCTCTGTGCTGTGCCCAGGTCGGAAGCCGGACTGGCGTGGGTCTAGATAGTCGGATTCGTCCAGGTGTCATGGGAACTGCTGCGCCACCACATTCTCAACAACCTTCGCCAGAAAGGGGAGGTTGGAGACTGGACGGTAGTTAGCTAGCTCCATTGGGTCGAGCGAAGGTCTCTTGAGCAAGGGTCTCACCACCGCCTCTTTCAAGGCGGTTGGTAAGTATCCCTCACCCAATGAGGCATTCACCAGGCCCAGAAGCCAGCCTCGTGTCACCTCCCAGGCTGCCAGTACCAGCCAGGGGTTACCGCAAAGAAGAGGGAGTCAAGCTATTCTCCAAAGCACCTGAGGGTAGGACAAGAAGCAATGGGTGGAAACTGGTAAAGGAGAGAAGCAACTTAGAGCTAAGGAGAAATTTCCTGACAGTTAGAACAATTAATCAATGGAACAACTTGCCTCCAGAAGTTGTGAATGCTCCAACAAGAAGTTTTTAAGAAGATGTTGGATAACCGTTTGTCTGAAATGGTGTAGGGTTTCCTGCCTGAGCAGGGGGTTGGACTAGAAGACCTCCAAAGTCCATTCCAACTCTGTTATTCTATTCTATTCTATTCTATTCTATTCTATTCTATTCTATTCTATTCTATTCTATTCTATTCTATTCTATTCTAATGTTTTCCTTTAATTCTATATTGCCAAATAGCTCATTTTGTACTTAATCCAAGCTAGGTGCATTAAAAATGTTATTCATATGCTAGTTTTGAAAATGTGCATAAAAACAGAAAGGGAGCTTCAATCCTGGGGGGAAAATCCATACCTTGTAGCAACTATATGGATTTCCTTTACACGTGCAAAGTTCCAACCTTCATTTTTCTCTTTCTCCCAATGGGGAGAGGTGTTGGAGTCAATATGGCAACTGCAATCACAGAATCAAAGTTCTGCCCCCTTTTTAATGTGTGTCCCAAGTGCAATGCATTTTAAAAAGCAGAAAGGTTTTAATTGCATGGTTGCTGCCATATCTGCTATATTTTATTTTATTTTAATTTTTTAATTGTTTTATTTTATTGTATTTATCTTAGAACCAGAAAAGGGGGTGGGGAGGAGAACCAAAGGCAAGGAGGGAGAAGGAAAAAGAGTTTATAAATTATAAGCATTAGATAATAGTTTATAAAATGTTAAGAAAAAGGCAGAACATTCCTCTATTCATCTACTACTGTAACATTAAGTAAGTCAATATGCTTTATAATCATGTATCAATTTGACACTTTAATAACTTTTCTTTCTCATCCTGCAGTCATCTCCCAGTCACATCCCTTAATTTGGAAACTCGCAGATACAGACTTATTTTAGAATTAGTTTTATTGATTTTATAACATTTTAGAACATTCCATGAAACTCAAAGACATACAGTATATAGGTAGATGTTCTGACCCCCCTCTCCACGCTTGTGAATAAACCAGAACACAGGCTTGGCTGTTTGCCACTGTTTAATTACTGAGATAATGAATCCTTTGGCTGAGGGCCCAGACAACTCACGTTCAATAGAGCAACCCAGATAATTCAAATGAAGCAACGCAGATAGTCCAAACAAGGAGACATGGCTAGAATACACAGATAGATTTTGCTAAATACTAATTCGAACGGTTATTTCTTGCAAATGTCCCCTCCCAATGCCTCACCTATAATCTCTCTTGGGAGGGGCCAATCCGCAACCACCTGTGCTTAATCATCTTCTGTGAGTCTGCCTACGGAGTTGCTGCTTCCGTTTCTCAGCCCTTCTCAATCTAGCATCAGGGACAAACTGCCTTTGATCCTCCCCACTGCTCCATGCCTCAGGCGCCTCCTGGTGGCCAACCAGCCTCTCTGGTCCCTGATCTGAGTCTGAACCCTGCACAGGGTCCTCCACATCATCCAGGGCAGACTCATATGGTTCCTCCCTATCCGAGTCCATCAGCAGCTCAACCGGATCCTGCTGAGCCACAACAGGTAGGACTTCCAGTTCTACTTCCAGTGCCTTCGGAAGCGAGGACTGCGACCTCTGTGGCCCCGTTCTGAGCTCTCTCCATTGGAGGGCTCAAATCGAGCCATTGCCACTCTGGAGGAGTGGTGAAGTTAAGGGGGACCACCGTACAAGTCGAGGAGAGTTGCATCTCTTCGCCCTGACTCAGAAAGCCCCCTCATCTGAAGATGAAGAGCAGCAGCAGCCAAAAATGGCCACCATGAAGCTGGGGTCAGCTTGAATACCCAAGACTGTGCTGGTGCGGAAAAAGTGAATTGTGTGTGAACTGGGTGAGAGAATATTTTTTGCTGGAAGTTGACCCCAAGAAATCTAAGGGGGAAGCATATTTAGAGCTATTTGTTGAAGCGACCAACAGGCACATAGAAAAAATACCAGAAAATTTAAGAAGAAGAAAAAACTACTTTTTAAAAAATAAATAGAAATTTGGTTTCTCAAAGTTAAAAGACGTGGTATTGAGAGCATTTTAAAACGCTGGAATTAAAGTCCCAAATTTATTTTTACAAATATTGCTCAATTATTGGCTTTATAACTTAAAACAATTGAAATGTTTTAAGGAGATGTTACCAAAACTAATAGTCATTAAGGAAGAGGGGGCGGTATATAAACGCTAATAATAAATAATAAATAAATAAACTAAAAAAGGAGGAAAATAATGTAAAAGACCCAAAAAGGGAATGGGAGAAACAGGAAGAGAACTGGGCAAACGAAATAGGATGTGGAATAGATAGTTCTGAAATTAGACAGTGGGAAAGGGTAGAGATGGGAGAAAAAGTTAGATTGCTTAGTCAAATAGATGGAGTATAAGATTTAAGGGGCAAATATGGGAGGAAAACTAAAAAGAAAATAAGATTAAAGGTTTGGATGCAGGTAAGAGATGATGGATAAGGGAAAAAAGAGTAAAATAATATTTTATTAATATATTTCAATAATGTCTATTACTATTAGAATTATACAGGTTGGACAATTATTTTAGCAGTGTAATATATATTAGGATAATATCTTAATATAAATAGTTATGAAGAATTGGAAAATTAGATTTTGAATGACAGTATTATTAAATATGTATAAAAGTATGAATAGCAGTGAAATGTTAGAATTAAACAATGGGTGATTAGGGGTGTGTGTGTGTGTGTGTACATACATACATACACAGCTGTGTGAAAAAGTCCTGCACGCTTTACAGTTTACGGTTTAGCACAATGAACACACGGTTTGAACAACCCAAGCAACGACTATATACTTGGATTTCACCAAATGGAGCACTTTGAAACCAAACTGATGACATATTATGCCAAAAGAAATGGAAAAGTTCCATCCTCGCCGTGAAAATGTTCCCTGGTGCAGATTGTGGATTAGACCATGAACTGTTAGCTGCCAAGGTAAAGTTCAGGTGCTGCAGTGTCAAATGACTACACATAATTCAGAAATTCGAGAAGATTGCCCCGGCATATGCAGCTGAAGTTAAGAACAGATTTGAACTGCTCAACATCACAGAAAGACAACCAGATGAGCTATGGGAGGAAATAAAAACAACTGTCACTGAAGTAGCCCCAAGAACATATTACATACAAGAAACCAAAGCAATTGGCCAGATGGATTTCAGAAGCTACAATAGAGACCGCAGAAGAGAGAAGGAAAGCAAAAGCCATTGGTGACAGGGAAGAAATGCAAAGTCTAAACGCAAAGTTCCAAAGAAAGGCAAGAAAAGATAAAGAAAAGTACTGGGCTGAGCAATGTAAGAAACTGGAGGAAGCAACCATGAGACAAGAGTGTGTTTCACTTATGTCAAGAAGGCCTGAAACCCTTTTATGGCAAGAAAGGCTATGGTCAGGGGACGTGACCAACAAGCAATCAAAGAAAGATGACGGGAATATGCAGAACAACTTTACACAAACTAAAAACAAGGCCAAGCTATAAGAGGAGAAGCTGACCTGTCAGAAATGGAACCACATATCCTGGAGGAGGAAGTAGTGTGGGCACTCAACCAGTTGCCTAACCACAAAGCCCCAGGAGTTGATGGAATTCCTGCAGAGTTGCTGAGACCACTGCTAACAAAAACACTGACAGAGTTTTGCCAAAGTATATGGAAGTCGGGTCAGTGGCCAAAAGTATGAAAAGGGTCAATATTTATCCCAATACCAAAGAAAGGTGATATGAAAGACTTTTCCAACCACGGAATCATAGCCTTGATACCACATGAGTAAAATTCTCTTGCAGATAATCCACCAATGTTTGAATCCAACTTCCAACAGACAATTGCCTGATGTTCAAGCAGGATTTCAGAAAAGAAGAGGAATGCATGATCATATTGCCAATCTACATTGAATGATGGAAAAAGCAAAGGAATGCCCAAAAGACCTCTGCATGTGCTTCATTGACTACACAAAGGCCTTCAACTGTGTTGAACATGACAAGCTCTGGAACTGCCTCAAAGAACTGGGAATATCACCACACCACATCCAGTTCATTCAGTCATTGTGCTATGATCAGGCAGTCACTGTAAGAATGGAATATGGAGACACAAAATGGTTCAGAATTGGAAAAGGCACTCAGCAAGGTTGCACCCTGTCACCTACTGTATACTATTCAACTTGTATACAACAGTCAGCTGTTGGATTGTATTTGCGGTTTGGAAAGAGCCATCTAGTGGTGAGAAGAAAGTATTACACCAGCTAATGAAAGGAGAAAAAAGAAAAAGTGAGAGTTGCAGCTGTGAAATGTGACCTTGGCTACAAGAAAATATACTTTGAAACCCTGAGAATTGTTAAGGAGTATTTGTTTTGGCAACATTGTTTGACTGCAACTATCTATAGCTGTGGAAGAGAAAGAAAACTTCAATTTGGACTGGACTGGACTAATTCTAAAATTGAGTAAGAAACCCTATATTTGCAATTAAATGTGATATAACACAAAAATTTAAAAATCTGTTAAAATAGTTAAACTTGTATAATGGAGATTTGGATGTATGATGAACTATTTGGGATGCTGAAAAGTGCACGTGAAATGTTAATTGGTAAAAAAAAAAGCTAGGAAATCAAAGGGAACATACAGAACAAGAAATAGGAGAAGAGGGGGTGAAAGAGGGCACAAATGAGGTACAGGAAGATAATGTGGAAGAAAGAAAAGTTGAAAATAAAATGCAGATAGATGACTTCACTGGGATTTACAGTCACACAGAAAAAGCAGAAAAAGCAGACAAAGGGGGAGTCCAGGATGGGCCTGGACTACTGCAATGCCCTCTACATGGGGCTTCCCTTGGGACGCATCCGGAGACTGCAGCTAGTTCAGAACGCAGCCGCGCGGGTTATTATGGGAAGTACTTGTTACTCCCACGTAACACCTCTCCTGCGCGAGCTGCACTGGCTACCTGTGGCCTTTCGGGTGCGTTTCAAGGTATTGATCACCATCTTTAAAGCGCTCCATGGCATAGGACCTAGTTATCTGCAGGATCGCATCCTACCACACACGTCCCTGCGACCTATCCGCTCACACAGGGAGGGGCTCCTCCTGGTGCCGTCTGCTAGGCAATGCCAGCGGGCGACACCTAGGAGTAGATCCTTCTCTGTGATGGGCCCAACCCTCTGGAATGACCTCCCCCCAGACATTCGAACTACCACCGACCTCCGTTCCTTCCGGCAAAAGTTAAAGACTCACCTATTTCAATCAGCTGGCCTGGCACTTTCTTAGTTTTACCTCCCGGGGATTTATTTTATTTTAATTGGGTTTGGGGTTTTAATTGTGATGTTTTTAGGATTAGAATATATTTATTTCTTAGTACAGCCTATCTCCCCCTCCAAATGTATCTTAAATGTATTTTATCATTATGACTGGTTTTATTTGTATTGACTCTACACCGCCCCGAGTCCCTTTTTGGGAGAGGGGCGGTCTAAAAATCTAAGAAATAATAATAATATAATAATAATAATAATCCCCCCAAAAAGAAACTACAAAACAGTAAGGAAGAGAGGAGAACAGGGAAAACCCTGGGGAAAGTTACTAGAATAATAAAAGTAAATACTCTGAAAAAAGATACAATAACCATAAAAAGAGGAAGAAGAAGTTAGGAGAAAAGGGGAGAAGAAGAAAAAGAATTAAAAGTGGAATTTTTCAGAGCCCAAGAGAAAATGGTTAAAAGAAGAAGAAAGGGGGAAAGAGTTACATTAGGAGACCAAAGAGAATAGTAGTAAGATTGTTATTGCTATGTACATCCCTACGACCAATCTGCTCACACAGAGAGGGACTTCTCCGGGTGCCGTCCGCTAAACAGTGTCGGGGGGCGACACCCAGGAGCAGGGCCTTCTCTGTGATGGGCCCAGCCCTGTGGAATGACCTCCCCCTTGATATCAGGATTACTTCCGATCTCCGCTCCTTCCGTGTAAAGCTCAAGACCCACCTCTTTCAATTGTCTGGCCTGGCTCAACCGTAGTTTATCCTTTTCCTCCTGACAGTCCTTTTTAAATTGTATTATTATTTCGGGGTATTTTTTAATGACGAATTTTTATTATTATTAATGTAATGTATTTTTAATTATTACCTCCTCCATGCATGTATGTATATGTATGTATATGTGTGTATTTTTATGTTTATATGTATGTATGTATATTTTATTGTACGCCGCCCCGAGTCCCTTGCGGAGAGGGAGCGGCTAACAAATTAAATTTCTATTTCTATTTCTATGTAACTAATTAAGAAATAAAGAAATTATACTATATGGTTAATTGTAGAAAAATGGAAAGCAATGCTCTCTGTTTAAATTGAATTAGAGGATATATGTTGTTTATAGTAAAATATACAAATGGAGAAAATAAATGAAAATTTGGTGTAACTTTGAAGGGGCAATTGAAGATATTGTTTATGTTTTAAGAAAAAATAACTATAAAGATGAAAAATAATAGGAGAGAATAATTTGGCTGAAAGTGAAAACAAAACTATGATGTAAAATGGACTATGTAAATGAGAGGGTGTAAAAGAAAAGACCCGGACAACGCTTTATTCCTATAATATGTATAATTTGTATGTAAAAAATTAAAAAATCTTGAATTAAAAAAACTTGTATACATAAATAGTTATGAGAAATGCACATTTGGAGGAATCTACCATTGGGATTGAAATCAGTGGTAGGAATATCAACAACCTCAGATATGCAGATGATGCAACATTGCTCATGGAAAGTAAGGATGATCTGGAGTGGTTAATCCTGAGAGTCAAAGATGAAAGTAAAAAATTTGGACTGCACTTTAACATCAAGAAAACAAATAAAATCACAACTGAGAACACACAGGTCAGAATGCAGATCAACAATGAGACCATCAAAACAGTAAAAGAATTCATCTTCCTGGGCTCTAAAATCTACCTGCATGGTGACTGGAGCCCTGAGATCAGAAGGTGTATAGCACTTGGAAGAACTGCAGTGTCTGGCATGAATAACATCTGGAAGAGTTAAAGACATCAGCCTCACAACCAATTGTAGGTTAGTTATTGCAATATTTTTTCCAATTGCTACTTATGGTTGTGAAACCTGGATTCTGAAAATGGCAGATAGGAGAAGGGTGGACGCCTTTGTAATGTGGTGCTGGAGTTGACTATTATGCATCCCATGGACTGCAAAAATAACAAAGAAGTCCTAGACCAAACCTCACCAAAAATATCACTTGAAGCCAAGATCACCAAGCAGAGGCTGTCATACTTTTGTCATGTCATGAGAGCCGACTCACTCAAAAAGTCAAATCATGCTAGGAGTGATCAGCAGAAAAAGGAGAAGGGGTCACCCTAGTACCCACTGGCTGGACACTATAAAGGATGACACCAGGATGACCATGGCAGCTCTGAAGGAGGCGGTGCAAGACAGAGAGGCATGGAGAGTGCTGATTCATAGAGTGGCCAAGGGTCGGACATGACTGAATGGCTGATGATGACAACTGATGCAGAGCAAGCACAGGCATCTGGTGCTTTGCTAGCTAAGCTACAAAACCAACAAGGACTTTTTAACCAAGCTTCACACATCCAGGGATGGAGCAATCAAGACCAGTTATGTGATATCCCACAAAATCACAAAAAAACAGTAAGCCATTTCTGATGGGGAGTTTATCAAAGAGTGTTTGGTAGACTCTGCAGTGCTAATATGTCCCAAGAAAAAGGCATTTGAGAGTGCCCCTCTCCAGACGAACTGTACAGGACATCACCAGAAAGCTGGAGCTTCCGCTGCAAGACAAAGCGGACAATTTTGACTTTTTCTTCTTGGCTTTGGATGACAGCTACAATGTACACTGACAGCTACAAGAACCACTGAACTATATCTTTCAGAGATCATGGAGTACCAGGGAACTGCCAGAGGACTGGAAAAGAGCTGATGTGGTTCCCACCTTCAAAAAAGGGGAAAAAATAGATCCAGGAAACTATAGACCTATCAGCCTGACCTCAATACCCGGGAAGATTCTGGAAAAGATAATCAAGCAACAAATTAGCGAACACCTAGAAGTAAACAAAGTAATAGCCAAAAGCCAACATGGGTTTGTCAAAAACAGATCATGCCACACTAATCTTATTGCATTCTTTGACAAAGTGACAAAATTAGTGGACCAGTGGAATGCCGTCAATATAGTTTACTTGGACTTCAGTAAAGCATTTGATAAGGTAGATCATAACCTACTACTAGATAAAGTAGAAGAATGTGGGTTGGACAGCATCACCACCAGATGGATTCATAGCTGGCTGACCAACCACACTCAACGTGTAGTCCTCAATGGAACTGCATCTACATGGAGGGAGGTATGCAGTGGAGTACCCCAAGGCTATGTTTTAGGCCCAGTACTCTTCAACATCTTCATCAATGATTTGAATGAGGGAATATATGGGGAACTCATCAAATTTGCAGATGACACCAAGCTGGCAGGAATAGCCAACACTCCAGAAGATAGGCTTAAGATACAGAAGGATCTTGACAAAATTGAACATTGGGCACTATCTAATAAAATGAAATTCAATGGTGAAAAGAGTAAGGTTCTACATTTAGGCAAGAAAAACAAAATGCACAGATACAGTATAGGTGGCACCTTGCTCAATAGTAGTAACTGTGAGAGGGATCTTGGAATCCTAGTGGACAACCATTCAAATATGAGCCAGCAGTGTGCAGCAGCTGCCAAAAAAGCCAACACAGTCCTAGGCTACATAAACAGAGGGATAGACTCAAGATCACGTGAAGTGTTAATACCATTTTATAATGCCCTAGTAAGGCCACACATGGAATACTGCATTCAGTTTTGGTCGCCACAATGTAGAAAAGATGTGGAGACTCTAGAAAGAGGGCAGAGAAGAGTAACAAAGATGATTAGGGGACTGAAGGCTAAAACATATAAAGAACAGTTGCAGGAACTGGGTATGTCTATTTTAATGAAAAGAAGGACTAGGGGAGACATGATAGCAGTGTTCCAATATCTCAGGGGTTGCCACAAAGAAGAGGGAGTCAAACTATTCTCCAAGGCACCTGAGGGTAGAACAAGAAGCAATGGGTGGAAACTAATCAAGGAGAGAAGCAACTTAGAACTGAGGAGAAATTTCCTGACAGTGAGAACAATTAATCAGTGGAACAGAAGTTGCCTCCAGAAGTTGTGAATGCCCCAACACTGGAAATCTTTAAGAAGACGTTGGATAGCCGTTTGTCTGAAACAGTATAGGGTTCCCTGCCTAGGCAGGGGGTTGGACTAGAAGACCTCCAAGGTCCCTTCCAACTCTGCTATTGTACTGTATTGTCCATGACACAGCCAGTTACTCATCTTGGTACATGGGATAATGAAGGACTTTAGATTATGGAGGAGTTGGCAGCAGTACAGTCAATGAAAGGGACGACAACAGGGAGTGATTTGTTCATAGAGGTAAATGCATGCTTGGACAAGCTGGCAAGTGGTACAACGGATGGTTGTCCAAATCTGATGGGGAAAAATGTCAGACTTTTGAAGTGTATGCAGGATAAAGTGACTGAAATGAACTTTGAACAGAAATTGGTATTTTTACATTGTATTTATACATCAGGAGGTGTTGAGTAAGTCAGTGCTTCTTATTGAAGTTGTAACTAAAATAATTAACTTCATCAGGGCAAGAACATACATGTGTATTAATAGTAGAATTATATGGGTTGAAGAACTGGAAAGAATATGAATATAAGTACTTTAAATGTATAAATGATTGTGTTTGGTACTAAAACTGTATACGGAGATATTGAATAATGAAAGAATGAAGGATGAAATTTTGATTTAATTAAGGAAATATGAATAACAAAAAAGGTGAAAAACACACCTTTGAATATTATAGCGATATGAAGGGGAAAAAGTTAGGGTTAGGGTTAGGGTTAGGGTTTGGGATAGAAAATAGAGGGAAATAATACTATATAATAGTATATTGTGTGTGTGTGAAGATATACAAAAGGACAGAAAGAAGGTTTAGAAATGAAGGGTGACAGTAAAAGGCATGTATAAATAATATAAAATGTTGGAAATGAAATGTAATATCTAGGAGTAATAAGATTATGTTTATGTGTATTGAAATGTATGATACCCAGATACCACACTATTCACACATTGATATGTTTAAAGAATATAAAAACTAAAAATTTGATTAAAAAAAAGACATATATAGGTAGACATTATTCTGTTTTGTTTACCAGATACTCCCAATTTTTAAAATAAGTTTCAAAAATTCCTAAGCTGACGAATCCCAATATATTGAGATGTGACCGAGATGTGAATATTAATTATGCTAAACACAACAAAGTAATGATTAGAAAACCAAGAGGCAGATCTAACAAGAATTCACAGGTCTGCAAAAAAAAAAATTCGAGAGCTGTTTTGGTTATTCCATGTAATCTTTATGTTTTTTGGTGTGCTGAATCCGAAAATGACCTCCATTTTGTCATAGGACATCACGTTTCCTGACAATTTAGGTAACTATGTTAAATAAGGCAATACCTCAAAATAAATGGAAATAGACTTATAAAATTAAAGTTTTATTACAATATTTTCATGAAAATCCTTTTTTGAACTGAACTGAGCTCACCTACACACACTAAACTCGATTCTTCTTCCTTGTGAGGCTCCTCGTGGTGCATTTACGCTTGTGAGTAGCATCTGGAATGTCTCTCTGAAGCATCCAACAGTAGTCTGCCATCATTGTAATGCTCCATTTTCCCTGGTATCTCCTTTCCATCTCTTTAATGTCTTGGTGGAATCTTTCACCTTGTTCCTCACTCACAGCTCCCAAATTTTCAGGAAAGTAGGCAAGGTGGGACTGGAGGAAATGCACTTTCAAACTCATCAGGCAACCTAAAGCTTGAAATGCTTTCAGCATTCTTCCGACGATCTTTTTGTAGTGAGGATCTTTGTTATTGCCTAAAAATTTCTGTACGACTTCTTTAAATGCAATCCACCCTTCTTTTTGAGGATCCGTCATGGTATTGACAAACTCTTGATCAACTATAAGCCTTCTAATGTCTGGTCCGACAAACACACCTTCCTTCAATTTTGCCTTCGACAGGCATGGAAACTTGGTGACCAAGTATTTGAAGCATTCTCCATCTTTTGGAAGTGATTTTACGAATTGCTTCATCAATCCCAATTTTATGTGGAGAGGTGGTAGAAGAACTTTATGGGAAGGTACCAAAGTTTCTCGGAGGACATTTTTTTCACCAACTGTTAGCACCCTCGGCTGCCAACTCTTCTTGGTCCAGTGATTTTGTCGGTCTCGACTGTCCCATAGACACAGAAAACAAGGGTATTTGGTATACCCAGCTTGTTGCCCGAGCAGCATGCACAAGACCTTCAAGTCCCCACACACTTGCCAACCATGGTCTTCATATTTAAGTTTACGAAGAACCAATTCCAAGTTCTCGTAGGTTTCCTTCAAGTGTACGGAATGACCTACAGGTATGGAAGCGTAAAAACCGTTGTGGAGTAAAACTGCTTTGAGACTTCTTTTTGAAGAATCTATAAAAAGACGCCATTGCTCTGAATCATATTGGATTTTAAATTGACCCATCAGACCTTCGACATTGATGCAATAAACCAACTTGTCTTCCTGGGCAAAGTAAGGAACGAACTCCTTTTCACGATGTCTGAACCATGAAGATGACACTCCTGGCAACAATAAATTCCTGCTTTTCAGCCTTGATCCGAGTAACTCAGCGGCATCTTTGGGAAGATTCAAGTCTCTTACCAAATCATTCATCTCCTCCTGAGAAAAGAATTTTGGTCTTTTTTTTTTTTTTGAAAAAAGTTTTTATTGATTTTTACAAATATTTTGGGGAAAAGGGTACATAAGTATGGAGAAAAATTTTGACAGCTACATCATATGGAAGGTGGTGCTCCCCCCGGATCTCATATCTCTCTCTTACTTTTATATATATCAAAATATCATTATTACATACATATTAGCAGTTAAAGTTTACCTCAAATTCTTTAACATCTTCAATCATTTATTTTGTATCACTTCTAACCATTTCATTGTATCAACAATTGCAATATAGTTTCGATTCACTTCTGTGACCTGAGCCTCATTGCTGCCTCCTCTCCCCTGTCTGCTGGCAGAGCCATGGCCCCTCCCCCTTTCATATCTTGCGTACTGTCTCTTGTTCCGTCTAGGAGAGTCTTGTGTTTTTCCATGAAGGCTTCCGCCTCCGTCACTGTATTAATTCTCACTCTACCACCCTCCCAGAAAATCAACAGCCCTTCTGGTAATAGCCATCTGAACCAGATATTTTTTTCATACAATTTTTTAGCTAAAGGGGAAAAAATTTTCCTCTTATCTCTTACTTTCTGTGGTATCTGTTTCAAGATGGCAAGAATTTTGGTCTTGTATCATCTTCAAAGTCAGAACTTGATTTGTCATCTGGTTCAGGTATGACTTCACCTTCATCGGAGCTAGGCATCTCTTCCAAGGTAGCAGGGGGCTTGGGTACTGGGATATCTGTGCCATGGGGGATGGGACGAATTGCTGAGTGAAGATTGGGGTATGAAATAGAATGTTTCCATTTGCAATTAAACCCTTTCACATCACATGAACAAAAGTAACAGTCATCACTATGGTTCTTTTGCTCTCGCCATACCATAGGAATCCCATAACGGAAATATTTTTTCTTACCCTTGAACCAGTTTCGGAGGTCCTCAACACACCATTTGCACACTTTATGAGGCACCCAAACTTTATCTTGATCTCCAATTTTTAGTCCAAAGTATGCAAAGTATACTTTTTTCACAAAGTCTGTAATATTCTGCTGTTGCTTCAACACTGTATATTCACCACAGATGAAACAGAAACTGTCTGGCAAATTAATACACTTTCATGGAGCCATAACATAACGGTTGAAGAATGACAAGCTAACATGAATTGCGATGAAAAAGTGTGAACAGCCTAGAACCAAGAACCTGATGATTCATGCACAAGTGTGGCATGCAGGAGAGAGCAGCTCTGTGTCTGTACACGAGACGTCACAGTGCTGGCCACGCCCCTTAACTGACTGGAGATGCTGCTATCTGCCCTGTGTCTCCCTCCCACTGGATTCTTCAGGAAAGATTAACCCCTTCTACCATTAGAAGCACAGACTTAAAACTTGCTTAGCTTATGTATATATTACTGATTATATCAGATTTACAGTGCTATTTTTTTTTACATAACTCGGACAAACCCTTTAAGGTTTTTTTGGCATTTTATATCTTAAATGCACTTATGTGAATTAATTAATAGTAATTTGGACTTTAAATTTCGTTAAAAACCCATAATATAAAACAATACCAAAATTTTTAAAAAATGATAAATTTTAAGACAATTTTGCATGTTGTGGCAAATCATGACGTCTAGGAGTTTTTTCAATATTTTATTTGTTTTCAGCACACCAAAATACATGGAAATTAGATGAAAATAATCAAACAGCTTTTTAGTCGCAGACCTGTGGAATCTAAAGCAGGCAGAAGCATTGTTTACAGTACATTCCAAAAGCTTTAAAAGTTAAGTCATAAGCAGGTATCTTACATACAGATATTAATGACAAGTGTACTTTTTTTTTTGAAGGAACTGCAAAGTTATGGCAAAAGTTATCCAAAGTTATTAGCCCACCCACCCACCCAAACCTAGGGGTAGTCATTGAACACGTCTGAAACCAAATAAATATTTTTTCCAGTTCTGCTGCAGCTGTGGAGGGCAGATACTTATGTCCCAAAACACTTTTCTACCTTTGAATCAAATTCATTACACAACCCTGGTAGATCATGAATCCTTAAAAGGAGGCCAATAGCTGGAGGGCATTGGGTTGCTTATCGTTCTGGAGAATAAGGGAATGCAAACCAAAGGTAATAGGGTATGAAGAGATGCAGCTTTGAAGGAGAAAATGTGATTTGGAAAGCATGTGGATGTGCTTATGGTGCCTGTCTTTTCCTGGATTCACAGGGGGCAAGACACAGATCCAGACTTCTGTGGCACTCTTAGTGGTAGCACCATAACAGGCTTGTTGAATTCCCTTGGTAGTGGCATGTGCCTGGATTTCAGGACTTCCTGAGATATCCAGTGTCATACAGGTGCTCATAAACCTGTCCAGAGATACAAGAGAGGACAGGGAGGCTGTTTTACAGCGGCAAGACTGCAGAATTAAAGCTCCTGTAGGTGCCATTGGTAATAAAAGGAAATAGGGGAGGCTTCTCACTGCGTTAAAATGTTTGCTAGCCTGAACTGACTGAATTGACACTAAATAGTTAAACTGAGAAAGAGTTATTGCGCAGGTCATAAAAGTTCTTATCTGACAGTGATATACTGCGCATGATTCACACATTCCTGAGCTACTTCTGATCTTTTGTCCGGCTGCCAGGAAAACTGGGAGACGGAACTTCTTTTATCAAAATGTAACAATTAGTTAGATTTGTTTTATTTCCATTTATTATTTTTGTATTAAAGTTTGTTATTAATTAGAACATGTTTCTGCAGAAAGCTTATTTTTTTTTCTTCGCATCTTAAAGAATATGCTGTTGGAAACAGCCCCGATCTTAGACCTCATTTTGTTCAGGGTGAAATCTTCCCCTGACAAGGCTAAAGAACTCAAACTTAGAAATAACAGAGAAATGGAAGAGGTTAACTGAAATCCTGGGAGAGGATCTGATGCAGAACAGCAAAGTAAAATTCTGAAATTGTGGTTAGTGTGTGGATTGAAAGAATCTTATGATATGCATTATACCAACTGTGCAATTACCAGACATTACATGTTGGGAGGTGATGAAGGATTTTGACTGGGTCCCTGGAAATGAGGGGAAGACCCTCAGCACAACTACTATGTGCTTTGTCATGTAGCAATCTACACCCAAGACAAATCAGATACATGCTGCCCTTAACATGGGTCTGGTTCATATGTGATAAGATGGCTAGGTTCCCACCAAATTTCCCAACCACCTTTTAGTCCAGTCTAACTAAGCATAGGGCAGAAACCTAGTCAGTACTTGTACTAAATATATTCTGCAGAACTGGCACTCTAACCATAATCTTTAACTCCACCCCCCCCCCCCTACTCTCAAACATTTTTCTCTAGTTCACCCCTGAACTGGGGGGGAAAAGGTTACAAACAAATTTGGAATACAGGAGAAGCAAGGAGGGGCAATTTAAATAAGACAAATTTCTCAGTCTCACCTCCCGTATGGCACAGAAGAATTTGCTCTGTAGAACCCTCTGAAGGGCTTGCAATTTCAGGGGGAGGGGGGAGGACAGGGGGGACGAGGAGATGACCTCCTCACTGAGTTGTAGCTGTTCCAGCAATTCGACCATCCAAGACACATCTACAAAAACAGGGAACAGAGGAATCCTGCAGAGCATTTGGGATCGAACTCAAGACGAGTGGAGGAAAACAGTAACCCAGCCATGGCCTCCAGCTTCATCGTTCTTGTTCTGTCCCATGATTCCAATGAATATGCAGACACAGGCTTGGCTGTCTGCCACGACTAATTACATAGATAAAGCCACCCCTTGGCTAGGAGCCTAGAAAGCTATCTTCAAGAACCAAGATTAAACTTACAGAATGCTTTCTCAACGGCTAGTAAAATGGACTGTTGTTTCCTGCAAAGATTCCCCTCCCGTCGCTCCACCTATAAACTCTTTGGGAGGGGCCACACCCTTAGCCAGCTGTCCTTACTTCCTTCTATGACGTCTCCACAGCTGCTCCCTTCTCCTCTCAGCTCTACGCACACGCACATCAGGGACAACCTCCCTCTGTTCCTCCTCACTGCTCCCTGACTCAGATGCTGCCTGGTGGCCAACAGGCCTCTCTAGTTCCTGCTCTGACTCCAAACACCCTCCAGAGTCTTCCTCATCCTCCAGAGCAGTCCCATAATGGTCTGGGCTGTCAGAGTCCACCAACAGCTCAGTTGGCCGCTGCTGGGCCACAACAGTTCTGGAGTGCTACTTTTTGCTACCTAAGGAAGGGGAACTCTTTATGTTACTATCCCTCCCACAAGATACCCCAGGTCTGCAGATTAGGTGCAGGAACTCTGTCCTCTCCCATCAGCACCCTCTCAGTTGGGGCTGCTAGATTCCAGCCAGGATCGCATCCCTTCTTTTGCTCCAAAGGCTGCCCTAGCGCCTCTCTCCAGTCCACCAGGCATGTTCGCCACGAACCTCCATTCCGAGGCAAACTCTTCTCCATGCTTACCTCTCTCCAGCGCCAGAGGCTCCGCCAATGCTGTAGAGGTGGGTTCCTACTGGTCCGGTCTGGTTCAGCCGAATAAGTAGTAACTCTGGCGGACATGTGACTGTACTGGTTCTATTCTTGGCGGCGCCATCTTGGTTTTCTGTTCTGCACATGCACAGAACAATCTTCATTGAAAAAATGTAATGTTTTCCCCCTTTTTAATGTTGTTCAAATGCACAGACCGTTTTAAGTGCAAATGCCCTGCCCACCCGCCCCACCCAGTCACTCCTCATCTCCCGGGTGGCTTCCCTGCCTAAGCTGCCACATGGTGCATGCCCTGCGCCCCAACTGAGCTTCCTCCTCCTCCTGTCTACAGGTAAGTCTTGCTAGCCCCACCCCCCAAGCTTGCTGCACCCCCCTCCGACCGGGCTCGCAACCTTACCTTACCCCGCCCCTTCCAGGATCCCCCTCGCGCCCCATTTTTGGTCCCAGGAGGCTTCAGGGAGGGCTGCTAGGCCCAAAATAGAGTGTGAAGGGGGCTAGCAAGCCTCCCTGCAGCCCCCTGGGAGCAAAAGCAGGGTGCGGGATTCAAGAGAGAAAGAAAGTAAGTAAACCTCACCGTTTGGGGATCCCCAAGTGCATGGAGCAGAGGGGTCTTCAAACTTGGGAACTTTAGACTTGTGGACTTCAACTCCCAGAATTCAGCTCTACTGGCTGGAGAATTCTGGGAGTTGAAGTCCACAAGTCTTAAAGTTGCCAAGTTTGAAGACCTCTGGCATGGAGCTTGAGTTGAGAGCTTATTGAAAGTGCGGCTAGCTAACCTTGTTCAGGCTAAGCTAATCAATAGTGGAGCTCTAAGAATGCCAGATGATCAATGGGCATGTTCTCAGTTTCAAAACGTCTGGCTTTTCTTCCTCCTACCAAAGACCACCTGGGGTTCTTCACAGGAAGGGAGAAAGGAAGGAAAGAAAGAAGGAGGGAGGGAGGGAAGGGAGAAAAAGGGAAGGTAAAGTGAATGAGATATGGATGGATAGAGGGAGGGGGGGAAAAGGAGAGGAAGGAAGGACCACAAACCTGGCACTAGACAGAGCTTCAGAGAATGCTTTGAAACGGCACAGCAATCCAGGGCTGTGCTGTTTCACAGCAATCCAGGGCTGGAAGGGACCTCAGAGGTCATCTAGTCCAACCCCCTGCTCCAGCAGGAGACCTTATATCATCTTGGTTATTTTAGTGCCTCTAACACAGAGGAGAAATTCCCAGAAATCCCCAGGCATTGCCAACCCCTCTCCCCTAGTAAAAAAAAACCTAGAGCAAAAACTTCATGCAGTATTAAAAAGAATAGAAAAGGGGGCTGCTGTGTATTGTTTAATGGACTGCTAAATTGGCAAAATGGACTGCTAAATTGGCCACACCCACCCAGTCACATGACCACCAAGCCACTCCCACCTGGCCACATGACTGCCAAACCACACCTACAAAATAAGCCATGCCCACAGAACCAGTAGTAAACATTTTTTAAACCCACCACTGCAACGCTGCAATGTTCACATCCGAGAACCCTACTGCCGCCTCACATGTCAAAGCGGAAGGGTGGGAAGTGCGTTTAGGATTTTGCAAGCTGGCATGCAGCCCTGCCCCCAAGCTACTGATGTGCGTGTCTGCCTGGGCACGTGTGCCAAGGCTTGTGGTTCCTGGGTGCTGCTTAGGACAAGTAGGAGCCTCTTCCATTGTCCACGAAGTTCCACGCCCAGAAACGCTAAACCTACACTTCCGCCATAATTTGGCTTAAAGTCGATGGTGCATAAGCAGGTGTCAAATTTTCCCACAAATGTAAAATGGACTCTATCATTTGAAGAAACCAATCACTGGATGAATCTTTACATAAGCAAAATATACCCATTGTGCCTTCCGTCCCCGTGACATCAAAGCAGGCAAGGCTTTTATTTTGTAGGCACAGTAGCCAGTTAAACTCATTTCATTTCTGGCCTCAGAAAAATTCGTACAACATTCTGCCATAAACCGGTCTCTTGTATACGGTTTTATTCTAATTCAGAAGTCTAAAGGCCTTCAGTAATATTTGAAGCTCATTTCTGGCAGCTCCTGCTACCAAAGTAAATATCAGAGTAACCTGCCAATTTACTGTATAAGCAAGTACTTTATTTCATTCTCTCTCTTTTTTCAGCTTAAAGATCTAACCCTATTATGAGAAAACAGTTCAGGTGCAAACCAACACAGCTTGTTCCCATTGGTTTCTCTGTACATTTCTCTCCGCACACCTTGCTCCTATTCTGTTCTCAATTTTTTTCCGCTTCAGATCTGATTCATCCAGTTGATGTATTTCTTTTGTTTGCCCATATTTGCTTGCAAGAACCTGCTCTTCAATTAAATAAATTGGTGTGACTATTTAGTGAAATTAGCCATGGACTCCCTTTCAGTACTGGGTGATATGTAAGTGGGAGCAGAGAAGCTGAGGGTTTGGAAGCATAACCTCAGTTAACCATAATTCTATATGTTTGCCTTCAATAAAAACAGATTTTGCTTGTGGTTTTCTGCTGTAGTACAGGTAGTCCTCAACTTACAACAGCTTAGAGACCATTCAAAGTTACAATGGCACTGGAAAAAAGTGACTTATGACTATTTCCACACTTATGACCATTATAGCATCCCTGTGGTCCACATGATCAAAAGTCAGGCTTGGCAACTGGTATGTATTTATGATGGTTGATGTCAGCCTGTTTTGCTTGCTTGCTTGCTATCGGCTGCCATAGGAATGGGGGGGGGGGGAGTATTAGGGAAGGGAATTATATTGTACTGGAGGAGTCTTGTTCTGACCATCTTCTGCGCATGCTGGTGGCTGATGTTTGGACTTGGTCAAGGCCAACCGTTTCGCATACCAACTTGATGAGGCTGTTTGAAGATGCACCCCGCATGACACCTTAGGGAGTTGCAGATTGGACAATGGGTTGGGGAATTGGGGGGGGGGGTGCTGGGTAAACGTTTGATATGTTTATGTTCCCGCCTTTCTGGCTCAGATCTCGCTTTCCTTTAGCTGTTTTCACTTCATATCTAGTAAAAGTACTTTATCTCTATTAAAATGGAGTTGAGGTTTTCCTTTCTTGGATATTGAAGGAGGTATGCTTGACATTAAGCAAGATCTCCCTTTGCACCCATCCCGGAGTTAAAACCTTCCGTGGGGGGAGCACCCAAATGTCAAACCCCTGCAACCAGCAGAAGACAATGGCAAGGGTCACAACCAGCCGAAAACCAGAGGATGACTGGCAGGCAGCTGAAAGAGAGGATCTCATGATGACCCATGCTTTACACCTTCTTCAGGAGGCTTGGGAATGACGGTGCGTCGGTGTAAGTCTCACTGAAAGGGAGAGTGAATTAGCCCAGCAGCCAGAGGGGGGAGCAGAAGACCTGGTTAGCCCTGAAACGTCCCTGGGAACAGCTGCCAGAGCTGAGCAAGAGGGAGGGGCCCCAGCCACAGCAGCAGCAGTATGAGCTTCCCCAAGGAGGGGGGGGGACCCCCAAAGGCACCAAATGCCTGAGATTCCTCCACTTGGATTGATTTATGGAGATCCCAAAGAACTGGGGTTTTTTTTACTGCAAGTTTGGGATTACATGCAACAGTATGGGGAAGTTTTCTCATCGGAATTTGCCAGTGAGAAGTGTTGCTATGGCTTTGGGAGGCAAAGCAGCTGCCTGGATGATAGCCTTGCATAAAGATGATTCCCCCCTGCTGGTTTTTTTTTTTTTTGTTTTTTATTGGATTTATATGCCGCCCTTCTCCCAAAGGACTCAGGGCGGCATACAACATTAAAAAACACACATCCCAAAAGTTTTAAAAAAAATAGGCCACCTATTAGTACAACCAAAACTGGGAAAAAATTTCACTTCGTTAGCGGACTGTAAGAAAAGAGGAGTGACCTTTTATATTAAAGATAAATTCCTGCGAAACAAATTTACACAGATGAAGATGGAAGAATTTTAATGGTGGAAATAATGGATAATGTTAGGAAAATACTTTTAATTGGAATTTACGCACCTAATGAAAAACAAGATGAATTTTATAAAAAAATCCATAAGAAAATTTCTGACCTAGACTATGCTGATATTTGTATGATGGGAGACTTTAATGGCATTGTAGACCAGAACATGGACTATAAAACCCATAAAACAACAAAATTAAATAGAAAAACACTCCCAAAGTCCTTCTTCAGGATGATGGATGAAATAAACCTAAAAGATATTTGGAGAGAAAGGAATCCTACTAAAAAACAATACACCTTCTACTCAAACAGACATTTATCATTCTCTAGAATTGATATGATTTGGGCTTCAACGGACATATCTAGCAGTGCACAAGAAGTGGAAATTGAGTCGAATACTTGGGCGGACCACAATCCAATGACAATAGGATGGAGACAACAAAGAATAAGATCTAGATGGACACTAAATAATATGATATTGAAAGAGAAAGAATTTGTAAAGAAAATGGAAAAAGAATTGACTTTCTTTTTTAAAGAAAACAAAAAAGAAGATACGTCCTTACAGAATCTCTGGGATACAATGAAGGCCATTTCTAGAGGTTTGATAATAGACTATGCAAGAAAGAGAAATTTAAAGAAAAGACAAGTGTCTAAGGACCTAGAAAAAGACTATAGTACACTGGAAAAAGAACTACAGAAATCTCCACAAAAGAAAGAGATTAAAATAAAAATGGATACAATAAAACACAAAATGGACCTACTGGAAAAGGAGGACTTGGCTCAAAAAATCAGAGGCGCTAAACAGAACTACTTTGAAAATGCAAATAAACCAGGCAGATGGCTGGCATATAAACTGAGAAAAGAAAGAGAGATCAAGAAAATACAACAACTAAGAGATGAACAAGGACAATTGCACTATGGAAATATGGAAAAGAAGAAAATTATACAAGACTACTACGCTAAGTTGTATGAACAAGAGAATATAAAAGAGGAAGAAGTGAAACAATATTTACAAAATGCCAAACTCCCCCAAATACCAAGTGATACTAGAACTATATTAGAAGATAAAATAACAATGATGGAGTTAACTGAAGCCCTTAAAAGACAAAATAATGGGAAGGCCCCGGGATCGGATGGCCTTCCTGTGGAATTCTATAGAACACTAGAGAAATCCTTGGCCATTCCCCTACTAGAAGTTATGAATGAAGTAATGACTGAAAGCAAAATACCTAACTCATGGCTGGAGGCATATATTACATTGCTACCCAAAGAGGAGGCAGACCATATGCAAATTAAGAATTATAGACCTATCTCCTTGTTGAATTCATACTACAAGTTATTTGCTTCTATATTGGCGGAGAGACTGAAAAAATATTTAAATGGGTTTATTCATCCGGACCAAAATGGCTTTCTACTGTAGGAAGTTATCACCTAGCCCTCTCCCAGAAAAATGAAATATCCTAGGAAATATTGATAAGGCAGAATATTATATTTTCCTGGATGTGAAAAAAGGGAGAAACACATTTTAAACACAAAATAAATTCCTGCGGCTTCCAGCCCATCCCCACTTTGTCAATGGGCCATTAAGAAGGCCAAGCTAGTCCACTTTACATAATAAAGAGTTCAGCTCCAGGGGGAAGGGTGTACAGTTCTGGCAGTGACAATGAAGGCATGATAATATAAGCCACATGGCATCTGAACTCAATCAAACCTGGATTCAAAACTCAGCAGCCTAGAGGGTTGCCCTTGCATGGGCCCATGTGAGTCTGACAGCCAATCAGAATACATTTCTTACACAGGAACAGGAAACAGATAGGTGGGGCAGAACAGATTATAAAAAGCCCTGCAAGACCTTCTTCAGCCCTTCTCTTCCCTTCTCTTCTTCTCCACCAACATTGAAGCATGTGATCACCTTTTCTGTTCAGGGCTCAAGCCATGTGGTCCTGTCCACCATTAAACCATCTTTCCAAGCAGCCTCCATGTCTCCAGTGTCTTTTTCCCCACTTGGAGCCGAACCCAGAAGGACATTTCTTCCAACAATTGGCGACCCAGATGGGACTCCAAGCTAGCCTAACAAATGGATATGGCCCAGGTAAGCCTCCCATGCCGGCACAGACCCCATTGAGTCTGTGGGTGGACTTTATCTTGGCCTTAGCCATTTGGATCTAGGCTTTAAAGGGGTTTTGAGTTTGAGCTCAAAGGCTGCCTGGAAAGAAGGTGAGTACCTCTAAATTTTAATTCTCTAAAATTTAATTTAAAGCATGGCAAAGCGTGGAAATGTGTGTATTCCTGCATGTGTGTGAGTGATGAAATCTTTCTCCCAATCACAGCTGGATCCTGGTTCCTCTGTGTGTTTTACCAAGAGAGCCTGGAAAGCATTAGGGTCAGGCCAGAGCATGGACCTTCTGTTAGGGAAAGGAGAGTGTGTGTGGAAATGGATGGAAAAGTGAATGAATATTTTTTGTTGTTGTTGCTTTTGTCCTGTGAAAGCAAAAAAAAAAAGAAAAAAAGCAAAGGCCCATGGTGTAAAAGAGTAGAGGTGCCTGGTACTAACTGCAGAGAGAGGGGCAGAGGTCCTCAAGGATCACTTTTTTTGATCCTCAAAACCCAGGTGATTCCCTGAGAGAAGGGGCCGAATACTTCGTGGGGAATCGAAGTCCTTCCCAGAATCTTTTTTTTTCTGAAAACATACGGTGGGTGGCACCCGGCTAGGCCAAAGTGAGCCCTGCATGTAAAGGGTCATGGGAAGCGTTAGCTCGTGGGTGGCCAGAAGTGCCCTCGGAGATTTCCTTAGATGCCAAGATTTTGGCTGAGAGCAAGGAAATTGTGTGAGAAATGGGCTTTGCTGAAAGATGACACAGGAAAACTAATTTGGCTACATAAAGGTACTTAAAAGAAAAGGGAAATGTTGAAATGTTTGTTTTTTTCTCTTGTCTGTCTCTTTCTCTGTCTTTTATGTAACCACGTGGTTTGTTTGGTAAGATTTGTGCCTTCCCCAATTTAACTGAGATTCAGGGTGGGAATGATTTTGTTTGTGAAATTCATGAGTTTTGTTATGCCCTCTTTGTCTCTGTGTGTGTATGTCTAAGTCTTGGTGCACCCTCAAGGTAATTGTAACTAAGATGTCTCCAATCCAAAAGACAAGAATTTTAAATGTTCAAAGAAGGTTCAAAGAAAGGAGTAAACTGGCAGAAATTGCCTTTGCTCAGTTTGTTGGGCCTAGAAAACTAACTGAAGCTGGGGAGAGTCTTTACTTTGTGTCTGTTTTGGCCAGCAGAAACAGAGTAAAGATATATTTTTTTCCTTCCTTCCTTGCCTATACCTTAAAGTAACAACCCAGGAAATGTTTGCAAGAAAAGTTTCATCCTTGCATTTATTGTGTGTCTAAATGATTTTACCTGTCCATTTCTTTCCTGAAGCATGTGAATCCAGACCCCATTTCTCATCTGTGATATCCCCATAATGTTTATCTGTTTATCTGCTGAGTAACTGATGGTTTTATTTTTCAAACTCTGCCTGCAAGCTATCTACCCCCCCACGCCCCTCCCTTACCTCTAATCCTCCAACAATGCCTTTTCTGTGGGGGGAGGGAACCTTGTTCTCATGTGTTTCAGCCCTAGAAGATTGTACTCTTCAGGAGAGTATAGATTTTTTTTTTCCCTTTGGGGGGAGGAGGAGAGTGTTGCCTTGTGTGTGCATGTATGAAATGAAGGAAATTCCTACTAAAGATTTGCCTTCAACCTGAGTAAAAACCCTCTGCACATTTTTCTGACCAACCTACTCTATTAGTCCTAAAGTAAAAACCTGGCCTCCAGAAGGCAGTTTTGATTTAGATTTTGTCAACAAAATTGCTGATTTCTGGCCACCATCCGATGAATTAAGGGCCCCACCCAGATGCAAACGATGTGTTAATGAAAGTCTCCATACATCTTGGTCTTTAAAACTATGCCAGAAATTGCTGGGAGACCAAGATAGGGTTTGGATCTTTAAAAATATGCCAGCGTGTGCTGGGAGCGCCAACCTAGAACCCTGGCTGAATGCAAACAATGTGTGGACAAACATCTCTGTACATTGTTTCTATACATCTTGATATTTAAAAATGCCAGCGCGTGCTGGGATATCAAGATAGAATTTGGATCTTTAAAAATTAGCCAGCACAGCTGGCAGGTCCAAATTAGAAACGAACACCCCAGGGCAGAGACAGGCATTAACAATCTAGTGTGTGATCATTTCCAGACCTGGAGGGAAGTTGAGATCCTTTAATAATAGAAAATGGAGCTCATTGGCTTATGTACAGCTCCCTGAAGTGATTGTAATAACTGCCTTGCATGAAGAAAGAATGAAATGGGATTTTTGTATGTGAAATTAATGATTGCAGTGCAAATGTGAGTATGTTGATGGTAAAAGTTGGTATGAATGTAGTTTGATTCCCTTTCATATAAAGAAGCAGTAAGTTACAAGGTTGTTTAATGGTATGTGTGTGTATGCATGTGTGTTATCATTTCCAAACCTGAAGGGAGGGTGAGATCCTCTAATAAAAGAAAATGAAGCTTGGTGGCTTGTGGGGAAAAAAAGCTTCCTGAAATACCTATGATTGTTTGGCATGAGCAATCATGAAGGTCTGATTGCAGTATGAATGTGAGTATGTGTCCCCCATGCCCCAGGGAGTGATAAGTGAATGGATCCAGAGATCCACGTGATTGCCTGTGTGAATTCCCCCCCCCCCCCCAATCTTCCTTCTGGGTCATTCTTTGGAGGGAAGTAGGAAAGGCGGGGAGAATGAGTGTCTGCTCATTTTTACCATGAGTGTGTGTATGAAACGCCCCAGTGATACCTGTGAATGCCTCTGGGCATTCCCCCCCTCCTTCTTTCCCTCCTTCCTTTTGGGTCATTAAAGGCTGAAAATTTTTCTCCTCACTTTAACCACTTCCCCCCCCCCCTCTCTTCTGAGAAATTTGGAGTAAATGGGTGATCTGCTCCGCTTACCTTTCACTATTGTGATCTTTTATCTGCATATAAAATTATGCAGTTACATTTCTTTGCTCTGAATACAATTTTGATTTTTCTTCTTCTGGAAATTTTGAGGTTTAAAATGTTTAATTAAACCTATAAAAAGGAATGATTTTGAGATATTTTGCTTACATTTGTAAATGTTTTAACATACTTAATGAGAATTTGCTTCCATCTGAATGGAATTTGATATTTTGGAGTGTTGACTCAAAGTACCTTTTTCTTAAATTGCAATTTTTTTTAAAGCTGTTTTTCTTCCCTCCCTCTTTTACACCTGAGTGCATTTTTAAATGTTTATGAGTCAAGGTGCTCTACCCTATGACATTTTGTTTGTTTGTTTGTTTGCAACACAAGTTGTTGTCCCTCTTGGAAATTTACTCATCTTACTGCAAAAGTGTTTCAATCATACAGGCAGTGGGAATGTCATGTTCCATGAAATTTACATCGTCTGCCTCCTGAAATAATGTTTGGATTTCCACACTTGGACAGAATGGGTGAGATTCCACAACATAAGACTAAAGATATGTCTGTAAAGAACTGTATTCTTGGCCTCTTTTTTTTACCTCAGAAACAAAGGACTGCTAGCTCAAACCATAACTCTCCAATTTGCTGCTGGTGATTGCCTCCTGATAAAACCTGACATGAGGAAAAAAAAACTTAGCCAAGCCTGGGACAGACTGCCAAGACTGACTGACCACTCTTACCAGCAAGCCAAGCCTAGTACCATCCAGCAGACATGAAAGAACCCTGAAGGAGATGAAGAAGTAAAGACCAAAAGACTCTTTTCAATTCCCAGAAGACAGCTGAAAAGATTATGGGGAGGGTGGATTTTGATAAGGTTTTCTTTCTCTGTTTCATTCACAGAAATTTATTATGCTTTCTTCCTTGCCTCATTTATATTGTAATCAGTTTAATGTACTCATGTAAGAATTGTATTTGAGAATGGCTAGCACAGCAAGTTCTGAACACCTTAGATTTCTGGCTGGTGGGAGGGAAATTTTGTCCAAAATGTCTGTATTTTCTGTATTGTAGAAGCAGCCACACACACACACACACACACACACAGACAGACAAAAGAGAGAGAGAGGGAGAGAGAGAGGGGCTCCATTCAGAATTAGATTGAAACTATCTCCTTGACCCAACTCCACAAAGCTTTTCCTAGGTTGATTTTTGCCTTTGCACAAAAGCCTAAACAGTGATATCTCCCTTTTAATCCCATGGGGGAAGGGAAGTTCCCCTCAGGCAATCCCCCACTTGAAGAGCTAGCAGAGAGGATCTCCAAAAAACCCCAGCTCTCACACGGTGATGAAGAAAAAAACCACACTGCCCAGTAAAGCAGGATATGTTGCACTGGTGGTCTCAGGAGGAGGAATCCCAGGGCTCATTGTGTGTAGTTTTAAAAATACTAAATAGTCTGGATTGCACACTAGCTAATCTCAATTTGGCCTCACTAAAATAAGAGCTAGGGCAGATTAAAGAACCATCCCCTGAAAATGGGTAGCCTGTACTTCTTTAAAAGGCAGAACCATGGCTGTGAAGGATTTTTGGGATTTGTGGCTGCTTGTAACCTGTCTGGAAGCTCACAGAAAGTGATATCAACCATCTGAAAATAATTGGCATGGTAAATTGGATATTGTAAATTTCTTTCCAGAAATTGTGCCCTGGTTGCTAAGACCTTCATGGTTGAAAGCTCTCTGGGAGCCACTGAAGGGATCCTTCTGCTGTCTCTTTCAATGCTTTTCCATCAGAAAAATTAAGTTTCCCTGATCTGACCAATTTTATCCTTTGTCAAAAACATGTGCGTTCCACTCACATGTTTTGAAAAAAAAAGGAGGGATTGTAGGAAGTTATCACCTAGCCCTCTCCCAGAAAAATGAAATATCCTAGGAAATATTGATAAGGCAGAATATTATATTTTCCTGGATGTGAAAAAAGGGAGAAACACATTTTAAACACAAAATAAATTCCTGTGGCTTCCAGCCCATCCCCACTTTGTCAATGGGCCATTAAGAAGGCCAAGCTAGTCCACTTTACATAATAAAGAGTTCAGCTCCAGGGGGAAGGGTGTACAGTTCTGGCAGTGACAATGAAGGCATGATAATATAAGCCTTTACTCAACTGACCACATGGCATCTGAACTCAATCAAACCTGGATTCAAAACTCAGCAGCCTAGAGGGTTGCCCTTGCATGGGCCCATGTGAGTCTGACAGCCAATCAGAATACATTTCTTACACAGGAACAGGAAACAGATAGGTGGGGCAGAACAGATTATAAAAAGCCCTGCAAGACCTTCTTCAGCCCTTCTCTTCCCTTCTCTTCTTCTCCACCAACATTGAAGCATTTGATCACCTTTTCTGTTCAGGGCTCAAGCCATGTGGTCCTGTCCACCATTAAACCATCTTTCCAAGCAGCCTCCATGTCTCCAGTGTCTTTTTCCCCACTTGGAGCCGAACCCAGAAGGACATTTCTTCCAACACTACCAAAGAGGCAAATTAGAGATAATATAAGAACAATTTTGGATACCTTGGAATATTATGAGGCCCACTCTGGGAAGCAAATGGCTTTGATGTTCCTGGATGCGCAGAAAGCTTTTGATAATGTGAATTGGATATTTATGATACAACAAATGGAACAAATGAACTTTGGTAAGAACTTTATTCAAGCCATACAAACGATATACCACAAGCAAACAGCTAAGATAATGATAAATGGAGAACTGAGGGATCCCATCGAAATAAAAAGAGGCACGAGACAAGGCTGTCCACTGTCACCACTACTTTTTGTTTTAACATTAGAAGTACTAAACAGAAAGATTAGAGAAGAGGAAGAAATAAAGGGAATGACTATCAAAAAGGAAGAATATAAGCTGCAAGCATTTGCAGATGATCTAGTCTTTATTCTTGAGGAGCCACTTCAATCTGCACCTAAATTGATAGGAAAAATTGAGGCGTATGGAGAAGTTGCAGGTTTGAAAATAAATAAAGACAAAACAAAGATTTTGACAAAAAATATACCCTCAAAACAAAAAGAAGAATTGGCGGAAACTTTCGAAATGCAAATTACAAACAAAGTTAAATATTTGGGGATTTACCTAACAGCCAGATGCAGCACTCTTAAAGAAGATAATTATCTTAGATTGAAGCAACAAATTGCAATAGATCTGGCGAAATGGGAGAATCTTCAATTATCAATGATTGGGAGAATCTCAACAATCAAAATGAATATCCTACCTAGAATTCTATATTTGTTCCAGACCATTCCAATTAAGTTGGGGAAAGACTACTTTGAAGATTTAAATAAAATGGTGTTGAAATTCATATGGCAGGGGAAAAAAGCAAGAATAAAATGCAAATTGTTACAAGATGCTAAATCAAGAGGAGGGTGGGGTCTACCCGACTGGGAGTTATATTATCAGGCAGCTAGCCTGATGTGGATTAAGGAATGGATAATGCTAAGAAATGCTAGGCTTTTGAATCTAGAGGGTCACGACCTGTTGTTGGGATGGCATGCATATTTATGGTATAAGGGAACTAAAACACATGGTTATTTCAGAAGGCATTTTATAAGAGAGGCTCTGTTATTAAATTGGGAGAAGGTTAAGAGGTTGCACTACTTGAAAATTCCAGTCTGGATATCAACTATTGAAGCCTTTTCATACCAAATAATATATAAAAGGGAAGAAACAGTTAGATATGCTGAATTATTGAATACAGAGGGTGAACTCAAATCCATACAAGAATTGAAACAGGAAGGTATTGAACTCAATTGGTATTCATATGTGCAAATACATTCTAGATACAATGAGGATCGAAAAAATGAGGGCTTTTATGATAAAATGACTGAATTAGATAAAATCTTAACAGGAAACGACAAAAAAGTAATTCAAAAATTTTATGCCTATTTATTAGAGGTGAAATTATATGAAGAACAAGTTAAAGGAACTATGTTAGCTTGGGGGAAAAACTTTGGACATGGGATTGATTTAGAAAAATGGCAAAAACTGTGGACTCAAAACTATAAAATGACAATGTCAACTGCATATAAAGAGAATTTGTATAAGATGTTTTATAGGTGGCACTTATCCCCATCGAGAATAGCAAGAATGTCTAAGAATAAATCCGAAAAATGCTGGAAATGTCAACATACGCCGGGCACATTCTACCACATGTGGTGGACTTGTTTTGAAGCTAAAAGATACTGGACTAAAATACACATGTGGTTGGAGAAAATGATACATAAACATATAGACTTAAAACCAGAACTCTTTTTATTGGGAATAATACCAGAAATATACAACAAGGACTTGAAATATTTGATTATAAATGTGTTAACAGCTGCTAGAATTGTATTTGCCAAAAACTGGAAAAATGAGAAATTACCAACAGAGGAAGAAATTATTCGGAAAATAATGGACTGTGCTGAAATGAGTAAACTTACATTTGAAATTAGAGAACTAGAGGATGAGCAATTTTATAAAGTATGGGATTTGTTTTATCAATGGCTGGATAAAAAAAACCTGGAAATGAAACTTTTTTTTTTCTTTATCTTATCTTATATGTAATAATAATAGAAAGCTATATTTAATGTTGTGAAAGTACTTTTTTTCTTTTTTTTATGTTAATTTTTTATTATGAAATAGATTACTTACTTATACGATATATGAAGAATAATAATGTACTTAATGCATAAGAGTGAGATGATTTAAATTGTTAGGTATGATTGTAGGTGGTGACTATTTTATAATATAAAATGGAATAATGATGATGTAATGAACAATGGATATATATATATAAATTGAAACACTTAATGACTACATGGAATGATAATTAATAATGGAAAATTATATTTGGAGTTGTGGATGATTGAAAATTTTAAGGTTAACTGAAAGTAGAAATGTGTAATATGAATTAATGGGAATCTTTTGACTTAATCCTTATTCTTATTTCTTAGAGATTGGTGATATGATAATTTTATAAAGACTTATTGTTACCTAGTAGATAATTATGGATGTAAGGAAATAAGGGCTGTCACAAATGAAAGAATACTAATGGTAATCTGAACACACAATGCTCGAAATATTTAATTATGTTTAATGGATAACCAGTGACTTTATTCTTAATTGTAAAAACCACTGCACAAAAACTTGTAACCAAACGACATGCTTGATGAAATTGTTTTTCTTTTTTTTTCTTCTCCTTGCTCTTGTTCTGTATGTGTTGTTTTGTCCTTTTTAAAGAAAAATTAAAAAAATTTTTTTAAAAAACCACACACATCCCAAAAATTAAAAAAAAAATATTAAATAGATATCCAAAAAAAAAAAAAAACCGAATTTATAAGACAATACATTTAAAATAAGTTAAAATTAACAGGCCACGCCGGCTTGCTGGAAAAGCCAACTTTTTAGGGCGCGTCGGAAGGACCGGCGGTCAGGGATTATGCAACGCTCCGGGGGCAGCTCATTCCAGAGGGAAGGCCCTCACACAGAGAAGGCTCTCCCCCTGGGGGTCACCAGTCGACACTGTCTGGCCGACGGCACCCTGAGGAGTCCAACTCTGTGGGATCGTACTGGACGGTGGGAGGCTACTGGTGGCAGTAGGTGGTCTCGCAGGTACCTGGGCCTAAGCCATGGAGCACCTTAAAGGTCATAACGTGTTGGCGTGTTGGCGTGTTGGAGAGGAGAAGATGGGAGACTTAAACGAAGCGGCTGGTGGAGGGGGGGAGCTGAGCAAAGCACTTTAGAACAAAGACAATTGGAATGGCAAACCTGAAATCTAGGTTGGAGCTTTAAACCTTACCCTTGACTTTGCCTTTTAACATCTTTTAACATCTTGCTTGCTGCTCCTATACCATCTCGAGACCCTCCCCAGTGAAACCCAGATAGTCGACTAGCCCACTAACTCACCCTTTTCACCTAGGGTAAGGAAAATAGCTACGACAAACTATGATACTAGGATACATCTTCAGCACCTGTAACCAACTAATTTTGCCCCTATGATTTTATTCTTATGCTCACGAAGTCGGATTTACTGCGGCTGCGGGAGTCCCCTCTCTCGCAGGTTTGGCCTCCTGCCCTCTCGAGGGCCCACCTTGAGGATGGGTTTATTAACCCAGAGAGGTGGAGGAAGCGTAAATTGAGGGGTTTTTTAGTAAAGAGTTTTTTAAGAGTTTATAGGGGTTCTAGGGTTGGGGGGTGGGCGGATCAGGTCAGGAGTGATGATAGAGCCAGGTCACTAGGTGTGGTCGCGAGGGGAGGGAGTGGAAGGGAGGAGGAGAGGGAGGATATCGTTCCAATACAGGGCTTTTTGATTCCAACGGTCGTAGGGAGGGGCAGGTGCGAGGACAGATTAAGAACCCGTAGTCGGTTGGGAGACCGTGGTTGTTGGTTACACCCGGTCGCTTGTACCAACCCCCGCGTACTAGGTGGTCAGGAGCTGCAGGCCCAGGGCCTGAGGCTGTTGTTATGCAATGCGAGGTCCGTTGTCAACAAGGCCCCCCTCATTTTCGATCTAATGCTTGAGGGGGAGCCGGACCTCGCAGGAATAACGGAGACCTGGTTGTGCCTCGACGGAGGTTTACCCCTCGTGGAAATGTGCCCACCAGGTTACCGAGCATTTCACCAGCCACGGGCCCAGGGAAGGGGCGGTGGGGTAGCAGTGATTATTCGGGAGGACTTAGAGCCGAGGGAGTCCACTGTGCCGCAGACATCCGGGTGTGAGTCCCTTGTCGTGAAGTGGGGCCCTGGGAGACAGTTGGGCCTGCTGATAGTATACCTGGCTCCTCGCTATACATCAGCGGCCCTGCCTGAACTCCTTGAGCTAATCGCATCGGTGGCGGTTGAGACCCCCAAACTTTTAGTGATGGGGGATTTTAACCTGCCATCGGTGGGAGAAGCGTCCGAGGGGGTTCGGGAGTTCATGGCTTCCATGACAGCCATGGACCTGACTCAATTGATTCAGGGCCCGACACACGAGGGAGGCCACACGCTGGACCTTGTTTTTGTCTCTGGCCAGTGGTTGAGTGATCTGAGAGTAGGGGATTTAACCATCACTCCCCTGTCATGGTCTGATCACTCACTTCTCCGGCTTGACTTCCCTGGTGCTACCCCCCGCTGCGGGGAGGCGGAGCCGGAAGACATCAGATGGTTCCGCCCCAGGCGCCTGATGGAACCAGACAGGTTTCAGACGGAGCTTGGGCCACCTTCTGTAGCCCTGACCCGCCCCCGGGTAGAGGACCTGGTGGTCGCGTGGAATAATGCGACTACCGGGGCCTTAGACCGAGTGGCGCCTTTGCGGCCTCTCCGGCGGCAACGATCCACCCTGGCCCCTTGGTTTACCGAGGAGCTAAGGGTGATGAAACGCCGCAAGAGACGCCTAGAGAGTTGTTGGAGATCCTCCCGTTCCGAGTTTGACCGAGCACAGGTACAAACCCATTTAAGGACGTACCTTGTGGCATTGAGAGCGGCCAAACGTCAATATTGTGCCGCTCTCATTGCATCCGCAGACAACCGCCCTGCCGCCCTGTTTCGGGTTTCCCGCTCCCTTCTGTTTCAGAGGCCGCAGGAAGCCCCTTTACAGGGCAGGGCAGAGGAATTTGGGAAATATCTGCAGGATAAAATCGCTCAAATCCGGAAGGAATGGGTCCCTTTCAGTGGTCTAGTGGAGACGTCCGAGGCGAGTCTTGAGAGACCATTCTGGGAGGAGTTTGACTTGGTTGCCATCGAGGATTTGGACAGACTGCGTGGACGGCTGCGACCTACCACATGTTTACTGGACCCGTGCCCCTCCTGGCTTGTACTGGCATCCTGGGAGGTTACACGCGACTGGCTCCTGGGCCTAGTGAACGCTTCGTTGGGCGAGAGGTCTCTTCCGGCCGCCTTGAAAGAGGCGGTGGTGAGACCCTTACTCAAGAAGCCTTCCCTGGACCCAACGGAGCTAGCCAATTATCGTCCTGTCTCCAACCTTCCCTTTCTGGCGAAGGTTGTAGAGAGTGTGGTAGCTTATCAGTTTCCGCGACACCTGGAGGAAAATGATTATCTAGACCCGCGCCAGTCCGGCTTCCGACCCGGGCACAGCACGGAGACGGCCTTGGTCGCGTTGGTGGATGATCTCTGGAGGGCCAGAGATAGGGGTTGTTCCTCTATCCTGGTCCTACTAGACCTCTCGGCGGCTTTTGATACCATCGACCATGGTATCCTGTTGCACCGACTGGAGGGGTTGGGGGTTCGAGGCACCGTTTTGTGGTGGTTCGGCTCCTACCTTTCCGGCCGGACGCAACGTGTGTTGACAGGGGAGCAGAGGTCGACCCTAAGCCCCCTCACCTGCGGGGTGCCACAGGGGTCGGTCCTCTCGCCACTCCTGTTCAACACATACATGAAGCCGCTGGGCGAGATCATTCGTGGTGATCTCTGATGATACTCAGCTGTACATTTCCACCCCGAACCACCCCAACGAGGCCGTCGAAGTGATGTCCCGGTGCTTGGAAGCCGTACGGGTCTGGATGGATGGCAACCGACTCAAGCTCAATCCCTCCAAGACGGAGTGGCTTTGGGTTCCGGCCCCCCGGTTCAACCAATTGCTTCCATCTTTGGCCATTGGGGGCGTACAACTTGCCCCCGTGGAGCGGGCGTGCAATTTGGGCGTCCTCCTGGATGCCCGGCTGTCCATGGATGACCATGTGACAGCCGTGGCAAGGGGGGCGTTCCACCAGGTTCGCCTGGTGTGCCAATTGCGCCCCCTATTGAACCGGGATGCCTTACGCACAGTCACTCATGCGCTGGTGACGTCTCGCTTGGACTACTGCAATGCTCTCTACATGGGGCTTCCCTTGCGATGCACTCGGAGACTGCAGTTGGTCCAGAATGCGGCCGCGCGGGTGATTATGGGGAGTACAAGGTACTCCCATGTGACACCTCTCCTGCGCGAGCTGCAGTGGCTTCCTGTGGTCTATCGGGTGCGTTTCAAGGTTCTGATTACGATCTTTAAAGTGCTCCATGGCACAGGACCTAGCTACCTGCGGGATCGCATCCTGCCCCATACATCCCTACGACCAATTCGCTCGCACAGAGAGGGACTTCTCCAGGTGCCGTCCACCAAACAGTGTCGGGGGGCGACGCCTAGGAGCAGAGCCTTCTCTGTGACGGGCCCAGCCCTGTGGAATGACCTCCCCCCTGATATCAGGACTACCTCTGACCTCCGCTCCTTCAGTGCAAAGCTCAAGACCCACCTCTTCCAATTAGCTGGCCTGGCTCAACCATAGTTTTACCTAGCGCTCCTGACGGGTTTTTTAAATCTTGTAATTTAATTGAGGGTGTTTTAAATTGTCAATTTTAAATTCTGTTTTATATATTTGATACCTCCTCCATGTATATGTATATGTGTACGTACGTTTATGTGTTTATTTTTATCTGTATATGTATTGTCCATTTGTATATTTTATGTGTTTTTATTGTACGCCGCCCCGAGTCCTTCAGGAGAGGGTGCGGCTAACAAATAAAAATTTATTATTATTATTATTATTATTATTATTATTATTATTATTATTATTATTATTATTATTATTATTATTATTATTAATACCTTGAATCGCACCCGGAAAACAACCGGCAACCAGTGCAGGCCGCCTAAAAGGGGTGTAACATGGGAGCACCTAGGTACCCCTATGACAACCCGCGCGGCCGCATTCTGGACCAGCTGAAGCCTCCGGGTGCTCTTCAAGGGCAGCCCCATGTAGAGAGCATTGCAGTAGTCCAGGCGAGAAAGGACGAAGGTATGAGTGAGTGTGCACAGAGCATCCCGATCCAGGAAGGGGTGCAACTGACGTACCAGACAAACCTGGTAAAAGGCCCCCCTGGTCACGGCTGTCAGGTGTTCTTCTAAACTAAGCCGCATATCCAGGAGGACTCCCAGATTGCGAGCCTTCTCTGAGGGGGCTAAAATTTCTCACCCGATCGTCAAAGATGGAACAAGATGTACAAATTGGGATGACGGAAACCACAGCCACTCAGTCTTGGAGGGATTGAGCTTGAGTCTGTTCCTCCCCATCCAGATCCGCACAGCCTCCAGGCATCGGGACATCATGTCGAGGGCATCGTTTGGGTGGTTTGGGGTAGAGATGAAAAGTTGGGTATCATCAGCATATTGATGATACCGTACCCCAAAAACACGGATGATCTCGCCCAGCGGTTTCATGTATATGTTGAACAGGAGGGGTGAGAGAACCGACCCCTGGGGCACCCCACAAGTGACGCACCTGGGGGGTCGATCTCTGCCCTCCAGTCAACACAAACTGCGACCGATCTGACTGGTACTAGGAGAACCACCATAAAACGGTGCCCCCCACTCCCAACACCCCGAGTCGTCGCAGTAGGATACCATGGTCGATGGTATCGAAAGCCGCCGAGAGGTCTAATAGGACCAGGACAGAGGAGCAGCCCCTGTCCCGGGCCCGCCAGAGATCATCGACCAACGCGACCAATGTCGTCTTCGTGCTGTACCCGGGCCTGAAAGCCGACTGAAACGGATCCAGGTAGACAGCTTCATCCAGGTACTGGGGAAGCTGACATGCTACCACACTCTCTACAACCTTTGCTACAAAGCGAAGGTTGGAGACCGGACGATAGTTGACTAAAGAAGCTGGGTCCAGGGAAGGCTTCTTAAGGAGGGGCCTCACCACCGCCTCCTTCAAGGCGGTGGGAAAGAACCCCTCTCTCAATGAAGTGTTGGTAATCGCCTGGAGCCAGCCTCGTGTCACCTCCCGGGAAGCCGAAACTAACCAAGAGGGACACGGGTCCAGCACACAAGTGGCAGCACTGAGTCTCCCCATAATCCTGTCCATGCCTTCGGGGGTCACAGGGTCAAACCCATCCCAGATTGTCTCCTCAAGATTCATCCCCGTCGGCTCCCCCGAATCTACCCAGTCAGAGTCCAAGCCTGTCCGGATCTGAGCGATTTTATTCTGCAGATACTGAACAAATTCTTCAGCCCTACCCTGCAAGGGGTCTTCCCCAGTTCCTTGGTTAAGGAGCAGGTCACCCTAAACAGGGCGGCTGGGCGGTTATCTGCGGACGCGATAAGAGCGGAAAAATATTGCCGTTTTGCCGCTTCTATCGCCACTAAGTAGGATTTAATATGAATTCTTACTAGTGTTCGATCAGATTCGGACCGGCTGGCCCTCCAGCCACTCTCTAGGCGTCTTTTCCGGCGTTTCATCTCCCGGAGCTCCTCGGTAAACCAGGGAGCCATCCGGGATCGACACCGGGTCAGAGGCCTCAAAGGCACAACGCGATCCAAGGCCCCAGCGGCAGCCCTATCCCAGGCTTCCACTAGGGCTTCGGTCGAGTTGTGAGCAAGGGATTCAGGAAAAGTCTCAAGCTCCATCAGGAACCTTTCGGGGTCCATCAGGTGCCTGGGGCGGAACCATCTAGTCGGTTCCGCCTCCCTGCAGCGAGGGGTAGCGGTATGGAAGTCAAGCCTGATGAGGAAATGATCAGACCATGACAAGGGTTGAATAGAAATATCCCTTAAATCTAGATCATTCATCCACTGCCCAGAGACAAAAATCAGGTCGAGCGTGTATCCCCCATTATGGGTGGGGTCTTGAATTAACTGAGTTAGGTCCATAGCTGTCATGGAAGCCATGAACTCCCGAGCTGACTCGGATGTCTCGCCAATGGAAGGCAGATTTAAATCCCCCAGGACCATGAGCCTGGGGAAATCAACCGCCAATCCAGCTAATACATTCAGCAGCTCCGGCAGGGCCGATGAAACGTAGCAGGGAGACAGGTACGTAACAAAACGGCCCACCTGAGCTCCAAGGCCCCACTTCACAAAGAGGGACTCACACCCGCCTATCTGAGGCACAGTGACCTCCTGAGGTCTGAGACTTTCCCTAATAACCACCGCCACCGCCCCACCCCTGCCCTGGGCTCTTGGCTGGTGAAACGCCCGGAAGCCTGGTGGGCATAGGTCGCTAAGGGGCACACCCCCCTCATGGCCCAACCAGGTCTCCGTAATGCACGCCAGGTCCGCTGCACCCTCTTGTATGAGGTCGTAAATGAGGGGAGCCTTATGTACCACGGACCTGGCGTTAAGCGACACCAGCCGGAGACCAGGGCCCTGTAATCCCGAGCACCCAGGGGTGCGAGAAGGGCGATGAGGTTCGGAACGCGCAATCGCTCTTAAACAACAAACCCGCGTCCTCCGAACATCATTTGGCCCTCGGCCCCCACCATATCTGCCTCTCCCACAAACAGTAGAGATGGAATGGCTTAGCGTCTCCCCCGGAATCCCAACCCTTCCCAGCCCTCCCAACCCGCGCCCATTAGTTAGCTCTGGCCGGTGCTCTGGCAGACTCCCCCTCAAGCCTGTCTGAGCCATCTGAATCAACCCCCCTCCCCCCCTTAAAATTTGGTTTAAAAGCCCCTGAAAAACCCTTAAGAAGTCTCTTCTTCGCATGCCACCTCTCGGGAACCCAAGATTCATCATTACGGAAGCGTCTTGATAGGTCAGAAGGCCATCCCCGGGAAATGGGGAGTTCCCGGAGGGAATAAAGTTCTGTCGCAGTATAGCATAGAGGAGAGTGTGGCATCAACCAAACGGGATGACATCATGGGGAGATGGAACGAGATGACATGTCCACGGGCGGGGGGGGGGGGGGGCAGCCAGCAGTGTTCAAGGGGGTAGCAGGAAGCTATGTCCATCATAAAAATAGTCGGTGTTGGGGACAATACAGTGGGGCAAAAAAGTATTTAGTCAGCCACCAATTGTGCAAGTTCTCCCACTTAAAAAGATGAGAGAGGCCTGTAATTGGCATCATAGGTAGACCTCAACTATGAGAGACAAAATGTAAAAAAAAAAAACCAATCAATCACATTGGCTGATTTGGAAAGAATTTATTTGCAAATTATGGTGGAAAATAAGTATTTGGTCACCTACAAAAAAGCAAGATTTCTGGCTCTCACAGACCTGTACCTTCTTCTTTAAGAGGCTCCTCTGTCCTGCACTCATTACCTGTATCAATGGCACCTGTTTGAACTTGTTATCAGTATAAAAGACACCTGTCCACAACCTCAAACAGTCACACTCCAAACTCCACTATGGTGAAGACTAAAGAGCTGTCGAAGGACACCAGAAACAAAATTGTAGACCTGCACCAGGCTGGGAAGACTGAATCTGCAATAGGCAAGCAGCTTGGTGTGAACAAATCAACTGTGGGAGCAATAATTAGAAAATGAAAGACATACAAGACCACTGATAATCTCCCTTGATCTGGGGCTCCACGCAAGATCTCACCCCATGGGGTCAAAATGATCACAAGAACGATGAGCAAAAATCCCAGGACCACATGGGGGGACCTACTGAATGACCTGCAGAGAGCCAACGTAACAAAGGCTAGCATCAGTAACACACTACGCTGCCAGGGACTCAGATCCTGCAGTGCCAGACGTGTCCCCTTGCTTAAGCCAGTACATGTCCAGGCCTGTCTGAAGTTTGCTAGAGAGCATTTGGATGATCCAGAAGAGGACTGGGAGAATGTCATATGGTCAGATGAAACCAAAATAGAACTGTTTAGTAGAAACACAACTCGTCGTGTTTGGAGGAGAGAGAATGCTGAGTTGCATCCAAAGAACACCATGCGTACTGTGAAGCATGGGGGTGGCAACATCATACTTTGGGGTTGTTTCTCTGCAAAGGGACCAGGACGACTGATCCCTGTACAGGACAGAATGAATGGGGCCATGTATCATGAGATTTTGAGTGCAAACCTCCTTCCATCAGCAAGAGCATTGAAGATGAAATGTGGCTGGGTCTTTCAACATGACAATGATCCCAAACGTACTGCCCGGGTAACGAAGGAGTGGCTTTGTAAGAAACATTTCAAGGTCCTGGAGTGGCCTAGCCAGTCTTCAGATCTCAACCCCATAGAAAACCTTTGGAGGGAATTGAAAGTCCATGTTGCCCAGCGACAGCCCCAAAACATCACTGCTCTAGAGGAGATCTGCATGGAGGAATGGGCCAACATACCAGCAACAGTGTGTGCCAACCTTGTGAAGACTTACAGGAAACGTTTGACCTCTGTCATTGCCAACAAAGGATATATAACAAAGTATTGAGATGAACTTTTGATATTGACCAAATACTTATTTTCCACCATAATTTGCAAATAAATTATTTCCAAATCAGCCATGTGATTGTTTGGATTTTTTTTTTACATTTTGTCTCTCATAGTTGAGATCTACCTATGATGCCAATTACAGGCCTCTCTCATCTTTTTAAGTGGGAGAACTTGCACAATTGGTGGCTGACTAAATACTTTTTTGCCCCACTGTATGTAAGGGTAACGGACAGCTGTCCAAAATCGCAGCAGATGCTAGCTTGCGAGGTGGTGAAGCGGCCAGTGATGGCGGCAACGAGGACAGCGGCGGTATCGGCGGCTGCTGCAACTCCGACTCCAACAGCTAAGCTCCGCCCACGCCAGCCGCACTCACATCCATCGCCAGGGCCGCACTCCGTTGACCCAGTCCATAATATCACAGGAGGGCACAGTACAGTGGCCCAGGCAACGGCGGCAACACTGGGGGGGCACAACGAAGGACCCCCCCATTCCAACCGCGCCCACGCCAACTCCCAAAGCCATCTTCCGCTGGCGTTAGTATCCATGCCAGCTGCCTCAGCCCCTCCCCGCTGATCTAATTTATAATGTTCATAAGCAAGGAGGGGTGGGGAGCAACCGGGATAACACCACGGCGTGGTGGGGCGGCAGCTGTAGAGACCCCAGACCGGGCGTCCCACCGCCACCGCCGACCATACCCACGCCGGCTGCAGAGACCCCAGGCCGGGCTTCCCGCCGTAGCTGCTGACCACACCCACTGACGCTCTCCATTCTCCTTTCACTCACGATGTTCCGGCTATAAGGCTGAGGGATTATAAGGGGTTTATGACTGCCCTGAGGAAACATTTTGATGACCCCCTTCTAAATCAAAAGGCGAAAAGCAGGATACCTTTAACCCAGGAGGGGAGGCCTGAGGTTGGGTACACACAGGAGTTCCCAGGCCAGGAGAAGCAACCCTCCTTTTCCATGGGAGAAAGTGAAAATGATTCAGATGACAACCACTCGGTGAGTCCCTGATCGGGCCCCATGACCATCCCAGTAGAATTTAAAGTGGCATCACCTGGAGCCCAGGGGAAGATGCTGGCCCTTTTAGATTCTGGATGCATCAGATGTGTAATCAGCCGAGAGATGGAGAAAATGGGTTTAAGACTGATAACTTTGAAAGTACCCATTGCCTTTTGCCAGTTGGATGGGTCAATCACTGGGGGTGCCCCTGCCCATTTTGTAACCGAACCAATAGAAATGTGGATGGGAGATCACCAAGAAACCTTGAGTTTCATCGTGGCACCTGGGATGGATCGACCCCTCATACTGGCATTACCGTGGCTACGAAAATGGAACCCTTACGTGAACTGGAGGAAAGGGTGGTTGCACATTCGTTCTGCTAAACCCCGAGGGGAAGGGGAGGAAAAGATTAAAGAGAAAATCCCCAAAGAATATTGGAACCTCAAGGTTTTCAGTGAAAGGTCTTCCGACAAATTGCCCCCACACCGTGCTACTGATTGCAGCATCGAGATCATCCCAGGGGAAAAGCTCCCTAAACCCCAAATTTACTCGATGACCCCACGTGAAATGGAGGAATTGCGAAGGTTTATTGACAAAAAATTTAAAAGGGCTTTCATACAACCAGCTAGGCCACGGGTGGCTGCACCTGTATTGTTCAGAGAAAAGAAAGATCGCTCCTTTCGTTTATGTGTGAATTACAAAAACCTTAATGGAATTTCCGTGGAAAGTGTATACTCTCTGCCACTCATGAAGGATATGTTGGCCCACTTGGGGAAGGGGAAGATTTTCACGAAGTTGGACCTAAGAGAAGCCTACTACAGGGTCAGGATCAAGGAGGGAGATGAGTGGAAAACTGCTTTCAACTGCCCTTTGGGATCCTTCCAGTACTCGTTTGGACTGCAGGGGGCGCCAGCAGTTTTCATGAAATAAATGAAGTTTTGCATCAGCACCTTGTACAAAGGCTTGTTAGTCTACCTCGATGACATCCTTATCTACACGGAAACACGTGAGGAACACGTGACATTGGTCTGCTCAGTCCTCAAGAAACTTTGAGCCGCTGAACACCCCACGACACCTTAGGGAGTTGCAGATTTGACAATGGGTTGGGGAATTGGGGGGGAGGGTGCTGGGTAAACGTTTGATATGTTTATGTTCCCGCCTTTCTGGCTCAGATCTTGCTTTCCTTTAGCTATTTTCACTTCATATCTAGTAAAAGTACTTTATCTCTATTAAAATGGAGTTGAGGTTTTCCTTTCTTGGATATTGAAGGAGGCATGCTTGACATTTGCAATATCCTGGAGCCATGTGGTCACCTTTTGGCAACCTTCTGATAAGCAAAGTCAATGGGGAAGCCAGTGTCAAGTACCAGAGAAATCAGAAGATCCAGTCAGTTCAAATGGGTATAAAGATCTCTCTACAAGAATCTGAACTACTAACGGTCCAAGCAAATTGGTAGGATGGACTTAGATTTCATTGGCACAAAGGGACTTGTGACTGATGATGCATTTGTCCCCTCCCTTGGGCTCAGCCTGGTCATCTCCTACAGCCACATTCACTTAACTGTGTTACTAACAACTGCAGTGATTCACTTAATTGTGGCAAGAAAGGTCGTCAAATGAGGCAGAACTCACTTAACAATTGTCTTGCTTAGCAATGTAAATTTTGGGCTCAATTGTGGCGGTAAATGAAGGACTACCTGTAATTCAATTCTGGCAATTTTTCAGATTGCTCCAAACTAAAACCTAGATTTTAGTTTTTAAGTACCAATACAATTTCATAGGAATTTGTGAATTTCATGGGAGCCAATTTTCTTGTTCATGAGATCACCAAGAGTCAAGATTGACACAAAAGCATTTTATACTCAATATGGCATTTGGTGCAGTGCTTTGTTCCCCAATAATCTTTCACTTCACAATTAGAAAACAAGCTTCTAGGTTTTAGGACTTCAACAGTGCAGCTGAAACAGAAGCTTGTCCACCCCAAGGATAAAACACCCAGATACAAACTGAGGAATGTGGTATATGCTGTGCAATGTATTGAGATTGTTTTTTTATCAGTGCAACCTGGTCTACACCAAATATGGGACAGAGCATACTGCATACATCTACCTAATATGTAAGCAGCCTGGGTTTGAATCCCAGAAGGGTATGGCTAGCTGATGAGAGCTAAATAGCTTGAAATAGATCTATACTAGTCTCCCTTTATTTCTTTGTCGGTTGGCATAATACAGGAGAACAAACCCATCAGGAAAAGATTCAGCTGTCCTTCTACATTTGAAAGACAAAGGTCACTCTTTTGAAGACAGCGAAGTCCACCATCTGGACAGAGGACCACTGGATTGAAAGAGGGGTCAAAGAGGCCATCTATACTAAGATTGAACAGCCCTCTCTCAACAGAGGGGGAGGGATACCACATCACCTATCCCGTCTACAACACAGTCCTTTCAGCAGTTCCAAAAAGGTTCCACACCCATTTGCACCGATTCAGGTGATCCTGAGGCCACAGATAAACCCTCAAGTGGCCTCAACTACTATCAGAGAGAGTGCCAATGACCAGATGACTTGCAAGGAATATAAATATGTCAGGTAACTGAGAATTTAATAGCTGCCAGCTGAAGTAAGGTTGTAAGCTGTAGACCGGAAGCTGACGCAAAGAGGATGATTCAGCAATATATGGTATTGCCTCTTTAAGACTCTGGTGGGGTCTACACAAGGCATTTCTCCTTTTAAGATGTGTCTATATATAGGTGGCCATTAGAGGGCATTTCTCTCTCTCATCGTGTATCTCATTTCTCTCAGTGTGTCCATAGCTGTGTGGTAAGGAATTTATCTCCATGGATATATAAACCACTATTAATTGTATAAAGGCACTGTGTGCTCTGTTTTGCTCCTGGGTTTATCTCATAATCCTAGTCATGCTGCCAAAACTCTGACAAAATAGTTCCATTCCCACCACCACCACACACACACACACACACACACACACCCCATTTAGCCAGAACTGAAGCTTCTTGGATGAAAAGCAAAATGTTTTCAAGGAAAACACCAAGAAAGTCCAGCTGCCTTTTGAAAAGCATCTTTGGGACAACCATGACCTGCATGATTGAGAATCTTCATAGACAGTGCAGTTGAAAATAGACACTACTCAAAATCCTAGATGCCAGAAGGATAGTGAACAATGACCAGTAACTGAACGTATTTAGTATTATAATTTCACATGAAAACATTTTTAACACTTTATTCTTGTTTAAACAAAAATATCCAAATACACAAGAGATTGGTGGAAAGTTACATATTAAGAAGAAATGGGATGGGACAAGCAGACCTCAAACACCCTTCTAAATAAAACCAGTTAAGATCAGTTACCTCAACTGGTTGACAACCTCATTGGCTAGCAGCCTGGGAAGCAGAGCCTCACCTGGCTGGGCAAGGAAGAGTCTCCATCACTCCAGTGGGGGCTCCATTATGTATCCATTTTCAGTAGATAAGTATCCATCAGCTGACTGTATGGATTCTTGGTCCAGGAACATATCCTGACTGGTTTCCTCCAATGTTTCTCCCATTCCATTGTCCTGCCCCCTCTCCTCCCGTTTTTCTGCACCCCGCTCAGCCCTGTCACGCTTGTGCTCACGGTCACGGTCCCTATCTCGATCCCTATCACGGCGACGCTCTCTGTCACGATCCCTGTCTCTGTCACGATGACTACGCCGACGCTCCCTCTCTTTCTCCCTATCCCGGTCCCTCTCTCTACCTTTTTCATCCCCTTCAGGCTTCACCTCTATCCCATCTACACCTATCTCGCCAAGGGTAATCTCATCAGTCTGGGCCTCTCCCATTTCTAGCAACTCCTCCTTCTTTTCTCTGTCCCGGTCCCGATCCCGCTTGCGGTCTCTAGAACGACTCCGACGCTTGCGTTCCCGGTCTTTGTCCTTGCTGCGTTCCCGGCTGCGTTTCCGCTCCTCTTTCTCTCTGCTCCGTGTTCGCCTCCTGCGCTCTCGGGATCGGCTACGACGGCGTTCCCGCTCCTTGTCCCGGTCTCGGCGATCACGTTCACGTTCCCTATCCCTGAGAGCACCATGGTAAAGTAAACATCAGACAAGTAGAATGAAAAAAACTAGCAGTCTGAGCACACAGTATCAGCAATACAATATACCGTATTTTTCGGCGTATAAGACGCACCTTTTTACCCCCAAAAAGAGGGTGAAAATCCAGGTGTGTCTTATACTTATACTGTAGCCCCACCCACCCAATCTGCACGTTGCATTTTTGGGTGGTTCTAGGCGGTGGGGATCCTCACTTCCACTTGGATTTTGATAACAATCTTTTTATCCATTTAAAACAAACCCTATCACCTATGCTATTTAACTGGAGGGAGTGGGGTGGGGTATGATTTTCATGAGGGCAGAAGAGGGACTTGGCACCGAAGACTCCACTCCCGAGTTGCCGTCTTCCTACCTATAACCATGGGCATTGAAAGCCTGGCTTTCCTGTAGCAAGCCCGATAGAGACGCAGCGCTTTAGTCCTTCTGGACGCTGCCATCTCATAAACACTTTGCCATGTTTGCCCAGCAAGCCCCCTACACCTTTTCTGCTTCCCGAAGCGGCCCTGCGAAGCACGGGGGTCAGGATTTGATGTTTTACAGTCCTTTTTTCTTGTTCAGTGAGAAAAATCCAGTCTGTCTTGGGCCTGAACAAGTGCACTGAAGTCTGGTTGAATGTCTGAGGTTGATATGGGAAGGCCAGTTGACAGGTGATCATCAGTGAAAGTATCAGTATCTGGATTTGTTGAACATCATCACTGAGAATGTTCACATATGTAGGTAGATCAGAAGAGAACTAACATCTTCTGAGCATGCCTCCTCATGTGTGGAAAGTTCTCTTTGAGAGAAGAGTAAAAATCAAGTAGTGATACTGACTTAAAGTGCTCTGCCAGTAGTGTATCAGACTGCAGGTCAAGGAGTTCAAACTGAACATCGCTGGGTGTGTTATTCACACTGCAGGTAAAAGGAAAAAATAATTCTGTTTTGAAGTCTTAAAATTGCCTTGAAAGCTCACCATGCAGTGCACCTAACATGGATGAGTACTCAAGGAGGCGATCCACTGATGGTGTGACTTTAGTGTTGGCAAGTGGGTGAGAATGTTGTCCTCCATTTGGCTTGAAAGAAACTGCAACTTTCTCATGAGCCTTCACCAAGCTTGTACATTTCATTACAAAAAGGCCCTTGCATTGCAGTTTGATATTTAGCTCATTCATTGGAGCAGTCACATCAATAGCAAATCCAAAATCTGCCATTCAATCTGTATCCAAGAACTCTGGGATGTCATTTCCTTTCTTCTCACAGAACTTTTGAATCTCTGCTCTCAGGTCCCATACCCTTTTAAACACTTTGATCAGGCTGAGCCAGCTGACAGCTGTGTGGTAGCCTATGTTACTACAGCTGTGTGAAAAAGTCCTGCACACTTTCAGTTTTAAGCTGTATTTACACGTTTAATCAACTTTTCACTTATAGAAACCCCACAAAATTAGTACTTTGATCAAATTTTCTGTAGTCGGATTGAGATGCATAATTTTTATTAATATAACCAAAGTCTTTTTAAGGTTTTGAGTGATTTATGTGCTAAAACAAGCACAACTTGAATTTTCGAGAATGGTAGGATCGAAAGTAGCCAATCAGCAGCGAGCTTTGGCTGACCAATCAAAATGCACAGAGTGTCAACTTGTAAAGCATTTCCATGACTATTATCAAATTGACAGAAAAGGGAGAACAGAGGCTAAATCCATGAGCCAATCAATGTTGTCATACTCTCTGACTATAAATAGGCATGAAAAGCATCAAGAAATTTAATTTAGCTCTGGCTGCGGGCAAGGATGAAGGCCTTTGCTTTCACCAGTACTGAGCAGCAGCATTGCATCATTGTGCTTCATGAAGAGATTTACTCCTGTACAGAAATAGCCAAGAGAGTGAAATGCCATCGCACCACAGTGAGCAGAGTGGTTGAAAAATACCAAATAATTGGTTCAGTAGGTGACAGGCTCCACTCTGGAAGACCAAGAAAGTCGACAAAATGGCAAGATCCAGCTCTGCAATGCATTTCGATGGCTGACAGGAAGCTCACCTCACCTGATTACAAGAATTTGGGGTAAAACATGTAATGTAAAAGTGTGCACAAGCACAGTGTGTCGCAGACTGCTTGCCAGAGGGCTCAAAGGCTGCAGGGCTCGAAGTAAACCTTTGCTCACAGATGCTCACCGCTCTCGTCGACATGCATGGGCCAAGAAGTATGCCAAGTGGATCAACGAACAGTGGGCCAAGGTCACCTTCAGTGACGAGAGCAATTTCTACTTGACTGGGAATCAGTGCAATAAGTATGTCAGATTTCCAGCTGAAGAATTTAGGCCATCTATCTGTGAAGCATCCATTGCACTTGAAGATCTGGGGCTGTATCGCTGCTTCTGGTATTGGTCGGATACAAATAGTGCAGGAAATCATGAATTCCAAGCAGTATGTTGAAGTCCTGGAAAAGACCATGCTTCTTTCAGCTCAGTAACTTGTAGGGAAGGACTTTTACTTCCAGGATGACAACGCTCCTTGTCATCGAACCAAGTCCGTCCAGCAGTGGATGAAGAAGCATGGTGTTCGACTCCTGGATTGGCCAGCTCAGAGCCTGGATTTGAACCCAATTGAGAACTTGTGGGCCAAGATTGGTTACAAAATACCCAAGAAGCATCCAAAGACCAAGCAGGAGCTATTGAATCCATTATTGCAGCCTGGCGGCACATTGTCACCAAAGATCACGTGCAAAGTCTTATACAGTCTCTGCCGAAGCGATGCCACCTGGTTATAAGCAATAAGGACTGGCCAATTTCATATTAGTAACCATGTTTGGTTACCTAAACAGTCCTTTTCAGGGCCACAAATAAAAATGTTAACAAAACACTAGCATCGGCCTTAGTAATTGCAACACATATGCCACTGGGTATGCATCAGTTAATCTGTTTTCATAGTCATTGTAAGCATGCAAGAAAATTCACAATCCCCATCCAAACAGCACCAAATTGCAAAAAGCTTATGCTTTTCATTTAAAAATGATCAGTATTTATTTAAATATAAGAATATTTGCATAGCAGTTAGCATAAAGTATCATAAAATCAATGGCCTATCCAAAAAATGTCATAAACCATAAACCGTGCAGGACTTTTTCACACAGCTGTATGATCAGTCTCATGCTCCTTCAAAAGTGCAACAAATTGTCTGTGAATCAATGCTCTTGCCCTGATGAAGTTAACTATTTTAGTTACAACTTCAATAAGGTTAATTTTTAGCACTGACTTACTCAACACCTCCTGATGTATAAATACAGTGTAAAAATACCAATTTCTGTTCAAAGTTCATTTCAGTCACTTTATCCTGCATACACTTCAAAAGTCTGACATTTTTCCCCATCAGATTTGGACAACCATCCGTTGTACCACTTGCCAGCTTGTCCAAGCATGCATTTACCTCTATGAACAAATCACTCCCTGTTGTCGTCCCTTTCATTGACTGTACTGCTACCAACTCCTCCATAATCTAAAGTCCTTCATTATCCCATGTACCAAGATGAGTAACTGGCTGTGTCATGGACATTGTAGCTGTCATCCAAAACCAAGGAGAAAAAGTCAAAATTGTCTTTCTGTCATGTTGAGCAGTTCAAATCTGTTCTTAACTTCAGCTGCATATGCCGGGGCAATCTTCTCGAATTTCTGAATTATGTGTAGTCATTTGACACTGCAGCACCTGAACTTTACCTTGGCAGCTAACAGTTCATGGTCTAATCCACAATCTGCACCAGGGAACATTTTCACGGCGAGGATGGAACTTTTCCATTTCTTTTGGCATAATATGTCATCAGTTTGGTTTCAAAGTGCTCCATTTGGTGAAATCCAAGTATATAGTTGTTGCTTGGGTTGTTGAAACCGTGTGTTCATTATGCTTAGCTGTTGTTCATGGCATAGCTGAATTAGACATTCTCCTGCCTCATTTTGTTCACCAAGGCCAAACTTGCCTGTGATCCGTTTTTTCCATTTCTCCTACTTTTGCATTGAAATCTCCAATATAGACGTCTTTCTTTGGTGTTTCAGTTTCCTGAATTTCAGTGTAGAATTCTTTGATGGTCTCTAACATCAAGTTGATATGAATTACCATTTTCCTATCACTGACTGTTCAGAAACCTATGAATGAAGGCAAATATACATGTCCCAGGATAATGTTGCAGGATTCAATCTGGGTCATTCACCAGGACTAGAGGTTTTGTCTTCCAAGCTTTTGGACTCGTGCTGGAGTCCATCTTCAGGGAACTTCTCTCTACCACTGTTCGAAAACTTTCTATAGTTCTGCTCACTATTTTATGCAGCATTAAACCCACTCCTCTTCTGATGGTATCACTGCCATAATAGTATACGATATGACCATCAGAGTTAAAGAAGCTACAGACAGTCCAAAGAACTTCACTGATGCCTAGTACAGTACTGTGCAAAAGTTGTAGGCAGGTGTGAAAAAATGCTGTAAACAAAGAATGCTTTCAGAAATATAAATAATGATTGTTTATTTTTGTCAATTTTCAAAATGCAAAGTGAGCGAACAAAAGAAAAATCTAAATCAAATCAATATTTGGTGTGACCACCCTTTGCCTTCAAAACAGCAGCAATTCTTCTAGGTACACTTGCACACAGTTTTTGAAGGAACTCAGCTGGTAGGTTGTTCCAAACATCTTGGGGAACTAACCACAGATCTTCTGTGGATGTAGGCTTTCTCACATCCTTCTGTCTCTTCATGTAATCCCAGGCACACTCAATGATGTTGAGATCAGGGCTCTGTGGGGGCCATGCCATCACTTCCAGTACTTCTTGTTCTTCTTTACGCTGAAGATAGTTCTTAATGATTTTGGCTGTATGCTTGGGGTTGTTGTCCTGCTGCAGAATAAATTTGGGGCCAATCATACGCCTCCCTGATGGTATTACATGATGGATAAGTATCTGCCTGTATTTCTCAGCAGTGAGAACACAATTAATCCTCACCAAATCTCCAACTCCATTTGCAGAAATGCAGCCCCAAACGTTCAAGGGACCTCCACCATGCTTCACTGTTGCCTACATACACTCATTATTGTACCACTCTCCAGCCCTTCGACGAGCACACAGCCTTCTGCTACAGCCAAATATTTCAAATTTTGACTCATCAGTCCAAAGCACCTGCTGCCATTTTTCTGCACCCCAGTTCCTATGTTTTCGTGCATACTTTAGTCACTTGGCCTTGTTCCCACGTTGGAGGTATGGCTTTTTGGCTGCCACTCTTCCATGAAGACCACTTCTGGCCAGACTTCTCCAGACAGTAGATGGGTGTATCTGGGTCCCACTGGTTTCTGCCAGTTCTGAGCTGATGGCACTGCTGGCCATCTTTTGATTTTGAAGGGTAATAAGCTTGATGTGTCTTTCATCTGCTGCACTAAGTTTCCTTGGCCGACCACTGTGTCTACGATCCTCAACGTTGCCCGTTTCTTTGTGCTTCTTCAAAAGATCTTGAACAGCACATCTTGAAACCCCAGTCTGCTTTGAAATCTTTGTCTGGGAGAGACCTTGTTGATGCAGTATAACTACCTTGTGTCTTGTTGCTGTGCTCAATCTTGCCATGACATGAAACTGTCTTTCACAACCTCACCTTGAGTTTGGCTGTTCCTCACCCAGTTTTAAGCCGCCTACACAGCTGTTTCTGTTTCAGTTCATGACTGGGTTTCGACCTATGTGTGACATTGATGATTATTAGCACCTGTTTGGTATAATTGGTTGATCATACACCTGACTATAATCCTGCAAAATCCCTGACTTTGTGCAAGTGTACCTATGAGAATTGATGCTGGTTTGAAGGCAAAGGGTGGTCACACCAAATATTGATTTGATTTAGATTTTTCTTTTGTTCGCTCACTTTGCATTTTGACAATTGACAAAAATAAACAATCATTATTTATATGTCTGAAAGCATTATTTGTTTACAGCATTTTTTCACGCCTGCCTAAAACTTTTGCACAGTACTGCATATCAATGTTGAGCCTGTTCATTTTGTTCTTTACAATGTTCAGCTTTCCTAGATTTAAGCCACTGATGTTCCATGTTCCTAATTTGAATATCTGAACAGCAGATACGTCATGGATGTTTCTGCTACTACGATTGTCGCTTTGCTCTTTCTCTGTAGCTTTATTGGTACCTCCCAGTCAGGGGGACTCAAGTGTTTGGTACCATATCTTCCACATCTTTCAGTTGATCCATAATTTTTTTTGCCAGGGCAAACTGGAGTAGGACACCAGGTCTTTCTCAAGGTCAGAGCAGTTTTGGTCAGTATAATAGGCTTATACTGTTCACTCACCACCACCATGGTGAGGTATGGTTGGGCTTTGGGGGGGGGGGGCTGCATCAGTCAAATTCTTGTATTTCTCTGCATGTTTAATCACAGTGGCAATTCAAAATGTAATCTTTAAACACAGCAATCTGTACTCCACAAACGAAGTACACAGCTTTTACCTTTGACTTCAGTAAATACAGGTGAAACTCGGAAAATTAGAATATCATGCAAAAGTTTGTTTATTTCAGTAATGCAACTTAAAAGGTGAAACTAATATATGAGATAAGACTCCTTATATGCAAAGCAAGATAGTTCAAGCCGTGATTTGTCATAATTGTGATGATTATGGCGTACAGCTCATGAAAACACCAAATCCACCATCTCAGAAAATTAGAATATTACATGCAATCAAAAGCACTAAAACCTGGTTCAATGACCGTGGGATTACTGTGCTTGATTGGCCTTTCCATTCTTCCTCCATACTCTGGGTCCTTGGTTTCCAAATGAGATGCAAAAGTTGCTCTCATCAGAAAAGGGGACTTTGGACCACTGAGCAACAGGACTTTGGACCACTGTGCTTCATTAAGACCAAGGTCAACACAGCTGTCTACCAGGAGATTTTGGAGCACTTCCTGCTTCCTTCTGCAGACGAGCTTTATGGGGTTGCTGACTCCATTTTCCAGCTGCCCACACTGGCAAAAACACCAAAACCTGGTTCAATGACCGTGGGATTACTGTGCTTGATTGGCCAGCAAACTCGCCTGACCTGAACCCCACAGAGAATCTATGGGGCATTGCCAAGAGAAAGATGAGAGACATGAGACCGAACAATGCAGAAGAGCTAAAGGCCGCTATTGAAGCATCCTGGTCTTCCATAACACCTCAGCAGTGCCACAGGCTGATAGCTTCCATGCCACGCCGCATTGAGGCAGTAATTGTTGCAAAAGGGGCCCAAACCAAGTACTGAGTACATATGCATGCTTATACTTTTCAGAGGTCCGATATTGTTCTATGTACAATCCTTGTTTTATTGATTGCATGTAATATTCTAATTTTCTGAGATGGTGGATTTGGGGTTTTCATGAGCTCTACGCCATAATCATTACTGAAATAAATGAACTTTTGCACGATATTCTAATTTTTCGAGTTTCACCTGTATAAATAAATATTTGTTTAAAACTCTACATTCTATATTGATCTTTTTTAATTATGAGCTTACATTTTTGAGGGCTAACTCAATCTCTTGTAGACACATGCTCCACATTACTGTGAAGGTGCATAAGCACACATGCATGCACATACATAAATTGAAAAAAAATAGCATTCGCCTTCAAAATAAAAGCAATGCAGTTGTATTGCATGCATGGCTTATTTACATTTAATGTCTAACTTCCACTTGACCTCACATGGGTCAGACAGGGACAGCCAAAGGACCAGATGTGGACCCGGGGGGGGGGGGGAGAGATAAAATGCCCATGTCTGATCAAGAAGTTTCAAATGAAATCACAAAGATACTGTCCTTCTAAGAATCTTAACAAATACTATCTACCGTGTTTCCCCGAAAATAAGACAGGGTCTTATTTTCTTTTGAGCCCCGAAATAAGTGCTTGGCCTTATTTTCGAGGAGGTCTTATTATTTTTGAGGTGCAGGAGGCAGCAAGCATGGTCAACTCATGGCTGCAGCTGTGTTGCAATATTTTCAGGGAGGGCTTATTTTAGGGGGCTGGCTTTTTTTAGCACATGTGCTCAAAAGCCCGATTGGGCTTATTATCCACGGAGGTCTTATTTTCGGGGAAACAAGGTATCCAATCTGTACATTTATGCATTTTTAAACCAAATAAAAGACATTCTGCTACAATTATGAATCTTCAAATTTTAAATATCAGAAGATTCCCTCACTATCAGCTTTCTGGACTATCTAATATGCAGCTGAAATTATGTAAAATTTTGAAAGAGTAAAGTTATTTTTTTAATCTTTCCTTTATTTTTATAAATACCTCAAATACTCCTTCCATTTTTCCACACAACAACCACCCTGTGAAGTGGATTGGGTTAAGAAAGAGTGATTGGCCCAAAGTCATCCAGCCAGCTTTCATGCCTAAGGCAGGATTAGAACAGTTTCCTAGCTTCTAGCTTGGTGCCTTAAACACTACACCAAACTGGCTGTTTTTACTGCTCTTGCTTCCAGATGGAAACATATCAGAAATGTTGGCAGAAACACCATCCTACTTTATCCCTATACATTTTGGCTTACCGTTCATCATACCGAGAAGTGTCATCCCGACCTGAATGTCTTATATTTACATCAGCACCTCCCCGTCGAGTACCACCAAGACCACCACCTACAAATGAAAAGTATGTGAAAGCTGTTTCCAGTTGTATTCTCTTTCGAAGATGGCCTCTTTGGAATTTGATAGAATTAGTAGAAAACATATTCTCATGCAGGCAGGTTCTTACTCAATTTAATTTAATTTAGGCATGTTGTGAAAACAGCTCATCAGAAGTTCAAATTCAACCTACTCAAAGCATTTGAATTACACATACAATAGAAATCCTTCATCTTGCAAAACGGGAAGAAGGAAAACACAGAAGAATCAAGAGAACTGAAGTAGTACAGGTAGTCCTCAAGTTACGAATGGAATGGAGCCTGCCCATTCCATTTTTAACCTGAGGATTCATGGGAGTGAACCCTTTCACCCACACATTCGCTAATCAAGTGCACATGAGGTATTTCAGGGTGGGGAATGCTGGGGGGGGGGGCTACTAATGGAACAGGCCACCTGCTTAAGACCACTCAAGGCCTCCCCAACCCACTGAAATGCCTCATGCTCCCCACAATTGCTTCCCCCCCACCCACCCACCTGCCGTGCTGTGTCACTTAATGTGCAAAGATCTAGCAAAGCTGTCTCCTCTCCAGCCTTTCAGCCATGCGTGCCCCTTGGCAGCTCCATTTAGGCCTGCACAGGCCTCGCCCGGCACTTTTGCAGGCCAAAATAGAGGTTCGGGGGGGGGGGGGGGCTTGCCCCTCCAATGCTCCGTTTAGGCCTGTGAAGGCCTCACCGGGCACTTTTGACAGCCAAAAACGTAGCTTCGGAGGGGCAGTAGTTTGTAAGGGCGAACAACTGCTGTGGTGCTGCAAGATTCATAGTTTCAGGACTTCTTCATAAACACTAGGGCAGCGATGGCAAACCTTTTTCTTATGTCATGCCAATATTGTGCGCGCTATCGTGCCCGCTCAATCCTCCCCCCCCGCGCATGCGCACACAACCTTTCCCCAGACTCTCGAGGCTTTCCTAAAGCCTGGGGAGGGCAAAAACAGCCTCCCGTGGCACTCCGGAAGGGCGAAAAATCAGCTGGCCAGCGTGCGCATGCGTGCCGGAGCTGACGGCTGGCGTCTCACCAAATATGCCTTCACGTGCCACCTGTGGCACGCGTGCCATAGATTTGCCATCGCGGCACTAGGGGGTGCTAACTTCAAACATTTGCTAAGGGAACACTCGTAATCCGGGGATTACTTGTATTTTGTTAACAATGGTTCACATTTAATGCTAAGCGATAATGAAGTTTGGTTTTGTTTAGTATGAAGATTCCAAGAGTGGATCTTGGGCTTGCCATCAATGGAGTACAAAAGCTCATTTGAATTCACTGCTTAAATTAAAGAATCATAGTTACCCAGGGTCCCTAGCCCCATTAATTAAAGTATATTAAGGTAAGGTTACCCCTATGCTCTTGTATGGAGCAGAGGCTTGGGGTCTATATTCAACTACAGTATTAGAACAAACACAGTCCCAGCATTTGAAATGTATTTTGGGTGTAGATCTAAGAACATCTGCTGCAGTAGTTAGAGCTGAACTGGGAATTCATACAATTCATGCACTGTCTAAAATCAGAGCATATAACTACTGGCACAAAATCAATGAAATGAAGACTGACAACTCCCCAAGTTATGTTTATTAGAGCAGTTAAAATCACAGCTACAAACCTCTTGGATCACTAAACTGACAAATTCTGTAAGAAGCTGTGGCCTTCCTGTCTCTTGCCTAACAGGAGAACAAGTTAAAAGAAGAGCTGCCCAAAGAATTAAGGATATAGAAGCACAAAATGATATAGCTATCCTTAGTAAGGTGGGTAACTTGAAATGGCTAAGCAAAAACATACTTTTTAAATAGACAGCTATTTAAAGTTACAATTGCCAAAACATCTAAAGGGAGATATTTACGCAAGCAAGATTCGAACAGCTTAACACAATGGTCAGATATGGGAGATTCCATTCTATATCCTATAATAGACATCTCTGCATTTGTGGAGTGGCAGAGGTAGAAGACCTGGCTCACGTCCTATTTGACTGTTGCCTGTATAAGAGGGTGAGAGACAGGTACCTTGGTGTATATACCAAACAAATGACCCATTGGGATCCCCATATCAAAACAACTTACCTTATGTGCAGCCAGAATCTGAAAATAACATTTAACACAGCACAGTACTTAAGCAAAATGGTTCGGTTGAGATCAGCATATGTGGGACTGATTGGGGTAGATTGTAGGGGTGATACCAAAATATAATTTTATTATATTGTATTTATCTATATATTAAACTGTATTTTATTCCAATTTCACTTTAAATCGTATTTTATCCAATTCCATTAAAAATTGTTTTTATCAGATTTTAGTAATAATTTGTGTCTGGAACACTGCACTTTGATATGGCCCAAGGGCTAATCAAGAAAAGTAAACTGAACTGAGCTTAGTATGAAGTACCAGCCCAGTCACGCCTTGGGTTAAGTAAAACCCAGAGTATTACAACTTATTCAACAAAGCACAGTTCAAATTATGGCTTAATGTTGTGTGAATTAAAAGTACAGTTAATTAGCTTAACAAAAGTCTATTTAGAATGCATCATATAATTGTATTGAATCTGCTGATGTGCACAACTTAACATGAGAGGCTGAACTGCACACAGTATCCCAGTACATTTTTCACAACTTTTAAAAAGATTGGATTTGGAACCAATAGCAGCTATGTTTGATGCTTTTCCACATGCTTACCCAGTCTACGTGGGCGCCATCCCTTCACAGTCCGTCCTCTCTCTACATCCACTAGCACTCGCCTGCCATCAATTTTTTTCCCATCCGCGTGCTTGTATGCGGCTGCAACAGATTAGGAGGAATATCCAGGGGAAAGGGAAGGGCAAATGGAATTGCCATTATCTACAATGTACATAAACAAGCCCACCCTCCCCCAAAAACTAATCATATGGAAAGGATTCAGAGAGGCAGCTCCTATGGCTCCAATCATTCATTGGGTAAGGGATTGCTCCACACCTGCTTCGGGAAATCTTGCCTAATGTTTTCTATGAGGAAATCTGAGTAGAGTGCTTGCCCAGAACAAAATCTACATTAAGCAAGCACATTTCAGGAGTAACCTGGCTACAACAGCTATAAATCCTTCAGGTTGTGGAGCAAGCCCAGTTCCATTGCATAGTGCAACCCCCCACCCGTTATTGAGCAGTTAAAACATTCACATTACATTACTTGCCCAGAGGAAAAAAGTCTGTGTAAAAACCATTCCTTCATCCAGTTCTTCCAGCTCACTTTAGAGTGGGCCAGAATCTACTGTTCCTTCAATAGTATCCCTAACCAGCCAGTCCCAAATAAGCTGGGCCAAATCCCTTGTTCAAAGTGAGAGCTTCTGGGGTTAAACAACTAAAAACAGGTTAGAAAGAAAAGATAATATGCACCAAAAATGGAGTAAGAACCCTCAGCAGAACTGGCTGGTCCCCTCCCTTAAGAAATCCAACCCACTTTATCCTTCCATAAAACCCTTGTCACTGTCACCCAGTTGCAAATCTCTAGGATAACTTTTAGGGAAGGGCATTATTCTGAAGGAACTTGCTAAAGGAACGGTAGGGCCAGCACAGCTAATATGTAATAAGGAAATAAAAACATTTACCTGGAGAAACTACTTACAAAACCATTGCAACTTCTAACTCCTCAAACTCACTGCATCGGGCTGCTAGCGCTGGGGCCCGAGGCGCAGCTTCCCCCTGCCTGGGCGCCCCCGGCTGGGGCAGTATTTTGGGTTTTGCATTTTAGCTGCTGAGCCGACCTTCCCTGCCTTACCTGTCTCAGCAGCAGAAGTCGGACACTCAGATTCACACCCTTGCCAGCCCCTGCCCAATTCCCCCATTCTCAACCCATTTCCCAAAACTAGGTAAAAGCTTTTAAGAGCTTAGGCACTTTATCATTTCAGGGGTCCTGGCAAGCCTGAGGAGTCTCACCCTATAGCCCCAAACCTACTGAAGCTATTTATATGTGGCAATGAATTATAAGTGTGACAATTAAGTACTAGAAAAAATTAAATCTCCAATCCAGGCATTTCAGAAATATTTTAAAGGAAAAAACCCAGCTTTAAACTTCAGATAACTAAAAAAAATGTACCAATAATTTTTGGCTACCAAACTGCTCGTAGCCTTGAGAAATGGCCACAATGATTCTGTTTGTTTTGATGGGGGATATTTTTAGGAAATTAAAATGTAATGGCTTAATTAAAACATCTGGGATTAGAAAGAGAACAGTGTACAAAATTGCAAGGGAAATTATTTGTGGTTGGGTTTAAAAACCCACACATTTTTAAAATAAGGTTTGCAAGGTTATACACATACTGGAGGAAAATGAACTCACGGGGACATACAAAAGAAATATGACAGAATTTATCTATCTGTATACATAGAAATAATGCAGAAATGTTCATCATTTCCTCTTAGGGGGATGGTAATTCTCATAGAAATGGATTCTAGCATACATACTTGCAGTCAGAAAAAGTATTGCTAAAAAATATTGAAAAACTAATAGATTTGAGCAAAAGCCTTTCAGAAAAATAACACTAACTCTAAAGTCTTACCACTGAGCACATTTTCCTTGTCTGGTTTACTCAGGCAAGCTTTGATGAGGGATGCATTTCATAACTGTCTGCCATGCTCCCTTCTCCATTAAAAAGGGGAATTTTGAAACATGGGACTTGACTGAATTGTCATCACCAAAATGTGTCTCATAGCAAAAATGTCACTCTGGTCTTTGAAGCCACTCATCAGGCTGAGAATCAGTCAGTCAAGTTTGATATTGGACACGATGACACACCATCATCTCTTATGAACAAAGTTAGTCTCATGGCTCCTCTCCAGGTAAGGTAGCTAGTAGACCAGAGTCACTAATCCACCCCCAGTTTATGGTAGAAAGGAGATGAAGCTCAGTCTTTTCCAATGAAGAGGTCAGTCAGAGGCAAGAAGAATTGCAGCATGCTTACCTGAAACCACCCTTTGTACTGAATCTTAACTTCTAGGACATTTTAAATAAAGCGGAATGGGCCTATCATAAAAATCTCCTGATTTTTTCAGAGCACTGAAGATTTCTGATGGGATATGAACACCACCATGTGGAATGATGGGGGGCAACTAATCAGGAACTATTCTCTGATATACATACAATTAGGCCTGAAAAGTTATTTTCAGCCAGTATATACTACTAATGCCATTAAATATACAATTCAAAGCTTCTGAATACGAAATTGGAGCCTCAAATTACTGTCTTATCTGAGAGGTCAGCCAGCCGACTTTAACACAGAAATCCTCAAAAGAGAAATTCTTATTTCTTACAATTTCCACATGCTTGCACTTATCAAGGAGAAATAACAAGGGAAAAGGCATTTGATTTCCATTGGTTCTACATCTTTCATGTATTTTATTGGAAGGCATATTTTATGGAAAGAAATAAATATGCAAGTACATGGACTTTTTAGGGAAATTGTTACAAGATTGTTCACATATTTTTCAGAATTAGCACAGCCAGTTATCTGGTCTGAATAAGGAAAGTTATAGAACTGAAAGGTTTCATGAGGACTTAGTTTTTAGATAATCTGTCAAGGGACCAATGTAAATTGATCACACTACATGACTTACAGCTCAGTATTAAAATCACAGATAGCTTTTTTGTTTGTCAATGTGAGACTCAAGGATGAAATTTATCATTTTCCCCCTGGATTCAGGGGCCAGCAACTAATTTTCAAGGGGAAAGATTGGTTTAATTATCTCAACAACTCAATAGTGCCTTGATACAAGACTAATATGAATAATGAATGTCAGTTTTTAGAGTTCACCATCTTGTCTTGTACTTGCTTTGGACAGTCTAGATCAGTCTTCCCAAGTAGTTCCCAACAATAGGGACTACAATCATTCCCAAAGAGAATATTCTGGGAATAAGAACTGTAATATTATATATCCAGAAGACTTAAGGTTGGGAAAGGCTTTTCTCTTGATACAGTACTGACTTGGAAAAGATAAGGTGATAATGGTCTCATTTAATTCCTCCATTTTAAAATCCCAATTCCAAATGATTACCAAATCTAACAGAAGATAGTCCCAGACTCCTCCTCAAGATGGCTGCTGAAGGCGGAGACCTTTTTTCTTCTTACTCACAATCTGCTGTGTTTGCTGCCAGAGCTGGTTCTTTGGCAGCCCTGCCCCCTGGATTTGAATGGGGGCACTTATAAATGAGCCAAGATGACTTTCAGAGAGCTGTGGACCCACCTGGGAGGGGGAATCTTGAAGATTGCATCACCTTGTGGGAGCAGTGGGAAAGTCAATGATCTCTTTACATCTCTTCCTACCGGCAGAACATTTTCATAAGCATGCCTGGGACTTTTAACTTCACTTTTTGAACATTTACTTTTGTTCTTTATCTTTAAATGTTAATTGGCAGACTGGATGCTGATTTATTTCAACCCCCAGCTGGACTTTTTCTGCTTTCTCTTTATTTGGTTGTTTACACCAGCTTCTGCTTTCTGGTATGGAAACACGGCATGTGTCTGTGGATGGTGAAAGTGTTTATATTTGGACTATATCTTATTGAATATTCACTGCAAGGAATCTGATTTTTTTTTTACTTGAAAAAAAGGTTTTTGATCAAAATAGTTCCTTTTGTTTGTTTCCTGTTCTGCTTATCTACTCCACTGAGCAACAACACATTGGATTAGAGAGGAGGAGGGGGCTGACAGGGGGGGGGGGGAGATGTTTAGCAACATGCAATCGCTAGCTGATTTTTTTCTAAAAGGTTTGATGAACTCATAAAGACCATGGAAAATATTCTGAAAAAAACAATCCTAAATACTTTTGCTCCACAAAAGGAATTTGTTTTTAAAGCAGCAAATCATTAGCAAATATAGACTCAGAAACAACACAGAAAATATTCAGAGCCAAGAATGAGATTCTCTGGCAGTAAATTGGGAGGGGGGGGGAACATGGATCCACAAATTAGTCAACTTCATAAACCTTCCGGCCTCCCGGTTCAACCAGGTGCTTCCATCTCTGGCCATCGGGGGCGTCCAACTAGCCCCCATGGAACAGGTGCGCAATTTGGGCGTCCTCCTGGATGCCCGGCTGTCCATGGATGATCATGTAACAGCCGTGGCAAGGGGGGCGTTCCATCAGGTTCGCCTGATGCGCCAATTGCGCCCCTTATTGGACCGGGATGCCCTACGCACAGTCACCCATGCGCTAGTGACGTCTCGCCTGGATTACTGCAATGCTCTCTACATGGGGCTTCCCTTGAGATGCACTCGGAGACTACAGTTGGTCCAGAATGCGGCCGCGCGGGTGATTATGGGGAGGACTAGATACTCCCCTGTAACACCTCTCCTGCGCGAGCTGCACTGGCTTCCTGTGGTCTACCGAGTGCGTTTCAAGGTTTTGATTATGATCTTTAAAGCGCTTCATGGCACAGGGCCTAGTTATATGCAGGATCGCATCCTGCCCCACACATCCCTACGACCAATTCGCTCACACAGAGAGGGACTTCTCCGGGTGCCGTCCGCCAAACAGTGCCGGGGGGCGACACCCAGGAGCAGAGCCTTCTCTGTGATGGGCCCAGCCCTGTGGAATGACCTCCCCCGTGACATCAGGATCACTTCCGATCTCCGCTCCTTCCGTGTACAGCTGAAGACCCACCTCTTTCAATTATCTGGCCTGGCTCAATCGTAATTTCTCTTATTCCTCCTAACTGCTTTTTAAATTGTCTTTAAATATTAATTCTTAATTGCATATTGGGTTTTTACAATTGGGGTATTTTAATGCTGATTTTTAACTGTCTAAATGATGAAATTTGTTACCTCCTCCGTGTATGTGTGTTTTGTATTTATGTACGTTTATGTGCTGTTATTTATCTTCTATGTTTTATGCTCCATTGTACGCCGCCCCGAGTCCTACTTGGAAAGGGAGCGGCTAATAAATCCAAATTATTAAATTATTATTATTATTAAAGTAAGATTTATTGTCAGTGGTTGCTTGTGGTTTCCTTTTGTTTTTTATATAGGGAAAATTTTATAACAGTCTTATTGTATTTAATCAATCAGCAACTGATAAGAGATGGCATTAAGAAACAAACATGGATATTTGATCTGGGACCAATTAAAGTTAATTTTTGGGGTGATCTGGCATTGAAGCTGTGGTAAATTTTCTACAAGTTGATTACAGTAAGTTTAACAGAGGGTTTTGGAATTTCAAAGTTATTTTTCTATTAATAATTTTACTACTTTTATATAATATTTTAATTATTATTTAATTATTGTTTTTTCTGTTTACTATACTATAATATATATATATTGTGAATTGTCCTAAAAATGCGAGTTCCAGGTGTAGTTATAAAAGATACAGACATTATGATCTCCGGAACTTGTAAAATATATTGCTCACTGAGCTTTCGTTAGCCACTGCTAACATTGTCAGAGTGTAAAAGCCATTAAAGAGATACCTGCCTTTATATAATGTTAATCAATTTGGCCATTGATCGGGATAGGCCCATCCACCAGCCTCCCACCTGTGATTAGCTTTGTTGTTTTTACATCAGGCATGTTAATCGATGCTCCTATTCCTTCCTCCCTTATCGAACACAGCTTGGGCTGTTCCTCCCCAAGGAATAACGCTGAGCTGTCTGATGTTGATTTAACAGCATTCTCTCTGGCTTCCTCCCTCTTCTTCTGTCTTGCAGGCACATCTTGTGTGTGTATGTATGTTCCAGCATAACTCTGGAACACCTCGAGCAATTTCAACCAAACTTGGTACAGATGACTTACTCTCTGGAAACGAATACTGTGGGGGTAAGATACCCCTAACACCCCTCGGGGTGTGTGTTAAGACACAGCCTGTTGTGCCTTAAAATGGATTCTACTGTACTGCCTTAAAACGACTTCTACTGTGCAGTGCAGTGCAGTTGCCATGGTAACAGATTCATAGTACTCCACAAGGGGGCTCCCTCTGGTAAGGGGGAAAATCCAACATTAGAAATCATGCTTCTGGGGCCATAGGGAAAACATTTTTAACTAATTTGTCGCCAAAATCAGGGCTCAGGGACAAGTTGTTCTTGCCATCGCCTCTTTAGGAATTGCGACGACGTTAATGGAAGGAAGGACGACAGCCCATTCCGCACTTACGTTGCCGCTTGACATTACCATTCCTGTCTAATACAGGACTGGGATAAGTAAATACCCGGGCAATTCCGGGTTATCAGCTAATATATAGATGACAGGTTAACAATTTGTAAACAGATTTAGTACCGGTAGCTTAGTAGTTTTAAACTCTTGGCCTGTTTTGCAAGGAGTGGGAAACTAACTTTGTTGTATTATATTAATCAACATTTGCCTAGGGAGGATTCTATTTGTGTATGTGTTAAGTCGTTTTTTTCCTAAGACACTTTTTCTTTTTAATGTCTTTTTAGTTGTTGGTGTTTTTAAATATTTTGGTGTTTTGTATTTTAACCTTCTTTGAATAAGCGAAAGATAGATAAATAAATAAATAAATAAATACTGTATTTTTCGGAGTATAAGATGCACCTTTTTTCCTCAAAAAAGAGGCTGAAAATCTGGGTGCATCTTATACACTGAATACAGCATTTTTTGCCTCCTGAAGCCCCGCCCCTTCACCAAAATGGCCATGCATACCCTTATGGAGGCTTTCAGAGAGCTCCTGGGGGCTGGGGAGGGCAGAAATGAGCAAAAAACGGGCCTTTTTTTGCCCCCCCAGCCCCCAGCAGCACTCTATAAGCCTCCATAAGGCTATGCATGCAAATTTGTTGACAAAAAACGGGCCCATTTTTGCGAAAATCAAACTGCTTTTTGCTCATTCCCCCCCCCCCCCCCAGCACTCTGCAAGCTCCCTCCCCCCAAGGCTATTCATGCCTTTTAAAAAAATGGGAGGTTTGCAGAGTGCAAAAACTTTTTTTTCCCTTTTGGAAAGCTCTTTAACTGATTGATGAGAATTAGATTGATCAAGTGCTGTGCCAGCAGAAACAAAGTCTTAGGTGCTGCAGATTGTCAGCAATTTCCTTCTCCAGCACATGGATAAATACACCTGGAAACATCTACCTACCTACCTACTCTCTCTCCCTACCTAGCTACCTACTGTATTTCTCTCCCTCTCTCCCTCTCTATCCCTCTACCTACCTACTCTCTCTCCCTATCTACTGTATGTCTCTC
>NC_138555.1:11790279-11901090 GCF_964273705.1 Natrix helvetica | reverse complement strand
GAAAAACAGGTAGCAAAAAGCCCCAAGGAGAGCATGCAGGGCTTTCCGAGAGTGAGAAGAGACAGAGACAGGGAGCGAGAGAGACACACACACACACACACACACAGAGGGAGGGGAGAAAGAGAGAGAAAGAGATGAGGGAGAGGGGCATGAGAGGGAGAGAGAGAAAGAGAGAGAGAGATGAGAGGGAGGGAGGCAGAGAGAAAAAGAAAGATATGAGAAAGAGAAATGAGAGCGGGAGGGATGAAAGGGAGATATTGAGGGTGATAAGGAGCGAGAGAAAAAGAGAAGAGAGGGAGATAGACAGAGGGAGAGATGAGAGGGAGGGAGATTAGAGAGGGAGAGAGAGAGACACAGACACACACATATTTCTCATAGAAAACACGGGGAGCCACAAAAACTGGGTAGGTGTGGCGGGGTGTGTGTCATGTGACTAGGAGTGATGTTGAGTTGACCACACCCACCCAGGTTTTATGGCCCCCTTTGTTTTGTGGGAAACGGGTCCAAATGGCTCTTTAAGTGTTTACGGTTACAAACCCCTGACCTTGGCTATTGAAGATAAGCTTGTTAGCCACAATAACACCTGTTCTAGCGAATTGTTTACAGGAGACAGCAGAGACAGAGAGTGAAACACTGTAACATTTTAAACATTGTAGCTCTTTGAACTGAAAACTAAACAAATGAAGTAAATAGAAGCTGGGAACTTTCTTTTTTCCTTCTTGTTTGAACTTTTTTTCCCACTTGGGGTGATATATGAATTTGAGTGGTTGAATTTTAGGGCTTGGTGGGCCTAAGTGGATTACAAATGTATTAAATTTACTAAATCACTCAAGAAGAGGATTAGGGTTTGAAGAACCTGAAGATTAATAAGGAACTTTTTCTTTTTTCCTCGACTTTCCTCTTTTTTGGTCTACAATAACAGCAAATTTGAAACTGTTTGGAGACTTTGGTGGTGGTTTGATTTGTGAAAATACTTTTCAGGTGGAAGTTGGTGGGGGATTGAGGAAATACTAGAAGATTGTTGTTATTGCTGATTATTCTTTAAATGCTTTGAAGATCTTAAGCTTACTCGAAATGACTAGCAGTTCAAATTTAAGCAAAGTAGGGAGAAAAAATATGTCTGCGACCTCATCATCATCAGCAGCAGCAGTTGCATCCAGTCCAGCAAGTCAAAGTTTTTTGGATAGCATGTTGCAGCAGGAAAAAATGAACACGATGAATACGATGAAAGCAGAATTGAAATTAATGCTCCAAACATTTCAAGAAGCTACAACAAAACTACCTAAAGTACCAGAAAAAGCTATGTTAAATGAACAAATATCAATGATGGAATTGTCAGAAGCGACAAAAGAGCAATAAAACACCAGGACCAGATGGACTGCCAGCAGAATTTTACAAATGTTTACAAGATAATCTAGGCCCATCAATGTTGGACATCTATAATGAAGTATTGATTGATGCAAAGGTACGAAATTCGTGGATGGAAGCAAATATTACTGATTCCAAAAGAAGACTCAGATTTAATGCAGATAAAAAACTAAAGGCCCATATCTTTACTGAATACTGACTATAAACTATATGCTTCAATAATGGTAGAGACTAAAAAGGTTTCTAAATGCATTCTAAATACATTCAGACCAAAATGGCTTCTTGCGTAAGAGACATTAAAAACAATATGAGAATGATTTTAAATACATTGGAATATTATGAAGCACATCCTGGAAAACAAATGGTGTTCATCTTCTTAGACGCGCAGAAAGCATTTGATAACATAAATTGGCAATTTATGTTGTTACAACTAAAATCTATGGACTTTGGTGAGAGATTCATTAACATGATAAAGGCAATATACCATAAACAAATGGCAAATGTGATGGTAAATGGAGATACGACAAAGATTTTTAATATAAAAAAAGGCACAAGACAAGGATGTCCACTATCTCCTTTACTATTTCTATTGACATTGGAAGTGCTATATAGAAATATTAGACAAGATGTAGAAATTAAAGGTATGGAAATAAAAAAGGAACAATATAAATTACAGGACTTTGCAGATGATTTGGTCTTTATCTTGGAAGACCCACAAGAAAATGGACTTAAACTAATTAGGAAAATAGAAGAATATGGTGAAGTTGCAGGACTGAAAATAAAGAAAAAACCAAAATAATAGTTAAAATGTTACAGCCACAGAGAAAAAAGAATGAGGAAAATAGGTATACAGATAGTCAAGAAAGTTAAATATTTAGGAATTCAACTAAGGGCAAGGTGTGTAACGATTAAAGAAGATAATCATTATAAATTGGCATAACTAATTAAAACAGATTTGGAGAAGTGGAAAAATCTACAACTATCATTGATGGGAAGAGTAGCCACTATAAAAATGAATATCCTGACAAGATTACTATATTTATTTCAAACAATACCAATAAAACTGGGGAAAATATTTTGAAGAATTAAATAAAACAATATTAAAATATATTTGGCAAGGGAAAAAAGCAAGGATAAGTTTGAAAACGTTGCAAGATTCTAAAAATAGAGGTGGTTGGGGGCTACCAGATTGGGAATTGTATTATCAGGCTTACTTGGGTGAAAGTATGGATTGGCTTGAGGAACAAAAGACTATTGACCTTGGAGGGACATGATCTTGAACTAGGTTGGCATGCTTTTTTATGGTATGGAAAAAACAAAATACATAGCTATTTCCAAAGACACTATATTAGGAATGCATTATTATTAGTATGGGAGAAAATTAAAGAACATTATTTGAAAATACCGATCTGGCTTTCCACAATGGAGGCACTGATTTATCCAAATGTTACTGATATAGAGAATGTTACCAGATATAAAGATATTTTAAGTGAAAGGGGGGAAATTAAAACTAAACAGGAATTGAGTGATCAAGGGATTGAGGTAACATGGTAGTCATACGTGCATATATAATCTAGATACAAGAAGGATGTTAAAATGTATGGTTTAAATAAAGAATTAACAGAATTAGATCGGATATTAACAGGGACAGATGAAAAATTAATAAAGAAAATATATAGCTATTTGTTAAGTATTAAGATGGAAGATGGACAAGTAAGAAAGAATGATGGTATGGGCAAAAACTTTTGGCTATTGATTGAGTTAGATAAATGGCAGAAATTATGGGATAGAAATTATAAATTAACAATGTCTACTGCATACAAAGAAAATATTTATAAAATGTTTTATAGATGGTATTTTCTGCCCTCTAGGTTAGCAAAGATGTTTAAGGATAAATCTGCAAAATGTTGGAAATGTCACCAGATACCTGGTTCATACTATCATATGTGGTGGACATGTCAAAAAGCAAAAAAAATATTGGACAAAAATACATACATGGCTTGAAAAAATTATAAAACAACATATAGATTTGAAACCAGAGACACTTTTGTTGGGCATTTTACCAGACAAGTAAAACAAGGAGAATGTATATCTGATTTTACATGTATTCACTGCAGCGAGAATAGTATTTACACGACAATGGAAAAATGAAGAGATCCCAACAAATGAAGATGTAATTAGAAAAATATTAGAATGTGCAGAAATGGATAAGCTAACACTTACAATTAAGGAAAAGAAACTGAATATTTTTTTGACTTGGGACTTATTTTATCAATGGCTAGCTGACAAAAACAGGAGCTAGAAACAGGGAAATCATATGGAAAGATCAGTGATATAAGGGAGATATGTTAACTTGGTTAAACAAATATTATGATTATGATTATTAATATTAATATAATTGATATTAATGCAATGTATATAATTGATATTAATGCAATGCATATTATTGTAAGCACTGTGATTATTTCCTAAAATGTACCCAGACAACACTGTTCAATTGAAATTGGTATTTTTGTATGCTATAAAATAAAATAAAATAAAAACTTATTTTAAAAAGAAAAAGAAAAAGCACCTTTGTCAAAGAATGAAATAAGATTGGTTTGGCAAGATCTGTTTTTAACAAACCCGTGCTGGCTTCTAGTTATAACTTTGTTTCTAGATGTTTGCAGATCTGTTTTTTATTATATTTTCCAGTATCTTCCCAGGTATTGATGTTAGGCTGGTCTATAGTTTCCAGGGTCTGTTTTTCCCCCCTCCCTTTTTTGAAGATGGGAACCACATCAGCTCTTTTCCAATCCTATTTCTAACTCAGGTAATCTAGAAACTGGAAATGTTTCCATCATATAAGTACAACTTTAACTTTTAAATTCAAGAACAGATCCCAGGAACATGTGCACTCAAGCAAGATATCCCTTATACAGTGTACAAATAAACACTCATAGATGGTTGCCAAACTTCCATTTAATCTCTGCTCTGTTTTCCCTTGTTTTTAAAGTAACAGAGTTAAAAGATATTTGCTTTGTGTGAATAGCAGACAAAATATTCAAACATGTTAACCCAAGTAAGCACTATAGAAATTGTGAAAATGGTGCTATTTCTTTCTGTGGAGTTGCATCTTTAGTGACCTCAAACGATCAGGCAAATGCTAAATTAAATGCTATTGTCATATATTTTATGTGCTTTGGAATAATTAGCAACATTTTAATTTTAGTCCTTGTTTTTCCAAAGAACACTAACCCAGTCAGATAGGAACTCTGTTTGCAGGACCATTTTGTGGACCTTACATTAGAACCTTGCCATATAATATTCGGATTTATAACATACACAATCCAATTAGAATTTGTGTTTTTTTGGATTAGGCAATATGAAATATATCTGTTTTCTACCAGTTTCATATGCTACAGAAATATTTTGATTCCTTTGAAACATATTCTGCCTATTTCTGTTCCAAGTTTAAGTCCATAGATTATAAAGACTATAAAATGGCACGTGTGACTTAAGGCTTCAGTCAGGGTATTTGAGCCATTCCAGAAATGGCTAGCCTGTTGTTCCCTCCCTCTCCATTTAAATTTTGGCTGAAAAATGTAGAACTAACATTAGAATATGAGGAACCTATTTCTTTTTCTGCTTCTACACAGCAAGAGAGTTGTACAGGTAGTCCTCGACTTAAAAACTTTTAGTGACTGTTCAAAGTTACACCACCACAGAAAAAAGTGGCTTATGACTGTTTTTCACACTTATGACGGTTACAGCATCCCCATGGTCACATGATCAAAATTCAGACGCTTCGCAACTGACTCATATTTATGATAGTTGCAGTGTCCCAGGGTCACATGATCACCTTTTGTGACCTTCCGACAGTCAATGGGGAAGCCAGAGTCACTTAACCATTACTAACAACTGCAGTGATTCACTTAACTGTGGCAAGGAAGGTTTTAAATGGGGCAAAACTCACTTAACAACTGTCTCACTTAGCAACAGAAATTTTGGGGTCAATTGTGATCATTCGTTGAGGACTACCTTCCTTCCCTCCACCCCCAACTAAGCCATATTATCTAGCATCTGCCTTTGACCTGGCTTGTGTATAGAAGTGTGTTGGGTACTGAGGTTCTTACCAATTATACAAACCCTTATACCAACCATACAATGAGATGTTGTAAAGGGGAAGCATAAGGATCAGCTGCAAGCCAGCAGTGGCAATAGCCATCAGAAAGGTGGCTGCAGTGACAATAAGAACACAGAATTAATACACCCCACTCACAACAGCCTCTCAACAACAGCATCTTTTCAAAACACAACTTCAGGTCAAAGTAACACTTGCTTCAGAAGAACATCTTCATAGCATTCATTCTCCCTCTTAAAAAATTTAACATAAAAGAATGGGCAACAGTTCAGAGGGCAGGGGCAACTTTTCCTGGGACCCATAATGGAAGCAGTAACTCTAGCCTGCACCAAAAGATGCTGGCATGACTAGCTGCCCACCCTTAGCTTACAGGATCCATCCCAATCATAGGAATTTAGGGGATAAGGACAGGAACTGTTGCCTGTTACTTTAGCACACAGATTAAATTTGGGGCACCCCAGCTACGTTAATTTGAGTTTCCAAAACTAGATAAGAAATGAAAGGGATGCTCCCAAGAGAAACATCCTACCTAGAATAAACTGAGAGACCAATTACAGTATCTTCCAAGAATTACAAAGTCTGCTAAGAGAAGGGGATAAAAAATGCCTGTCCTTTTAGACAACACTGTAATCTGATGATAAAGATCCTTTGAAAAACTATCTGAGCTATATTAACGGAACTTGGGTGCTCACCAAACCAAATTAGGTCCCCCCCACTCTGTACTTACCTGTTGTGGGAAAACCCAAGCCCTCAAATTACTTAAGGGCGTAAAATAGTTAAGGGAGGTTTATAAAACACATGCTTTTATAATAAAAGTTAATTTGATTAAATTTATTTATTTATTTATTAAAATACATAAAAAGTTAAAGTCATCCCATAAAAGGACTTACAGTGCATGTCACGTTCATGTTCGTATTCAATGAAGGCGTAGCCACGTGGCTTGCTAGAGTGCTTATTGTACACCATGTAGATCTAAAAAGGAATAATTAAACAGGCATACAGCCTCAGGGAAGCCCATACAACAGCAGTCTTCCTTCCTCCAACTTGAGGGTCACATTGGGCTTCACACAGCTCACTCAAAATTATACTCCAACGTAAGGGCTATGTTTCATTTGTTTATACATTTACATTTTGATAATTTTGCAGGGTTTTGTAATAACAAAGTGCTACAAAATGTTTTGTTTTTAAGGAACTAAAGATGGCATTAAGGAGGAAAATTGAGTATTTTAAATATCTTTTTAGAAAGTTGTATTTGTTAGATTTTAAAGAATGTTTAATATATGCCTTACACTCATTTTGCCTTTCAGCCATGCAAACAATAAAAACCCCACCCACCCAACATCCCTGTCTGACATAGAACTCCATTTGAGTTCTAAAAAATATCACTTTGAAGAACCCCATCACTTAAGAGATTACCCATCAAATGGACAAAAGATCAGCATCCTCTTTTTACGCCGTTCTTGTTTACTATTATTATTTGTCTGGGTAAGCATTTCCATGGGAAGATTCCTTATATGATTGTCTCCCTTCCCTGAATTTTATTTATATTGTTTAATCAGTCACTATGATTGCAACTATAAAACTTCAGCTGGTATTGCCTTTACAAATTTTAGATTTTTGAGATAAGGATCCCAAAACTATACTGTATCATCTTATTTTACATCTCTTCTGAAATTTCTTAAGTATATTTTTAGATGGAAAGAAAACTACCATGGGAAAACACAAATCCCTTCCCTTAGAGAGCAAAAGCAGGAATGTTAAATAGTAAACAGGAATATGATCTCAACCTAGACTATGAAGAATACAAAAAGGTGCTCAGAAATTCGGGCACCTCCCCTTCCATTGCGAAAGTATGTGTTTTCTGGAGAAATGATCTAAAGCAGTGGTTCTCAACGTTTTCTTCACGAACGGGACCCCTTTTAAATACCTTTTGTGGCTACGGACCATGGCGATGGACTACCAATATTTAACTTAAGATTTAAATCATAACATTTCTTCAAGCCTTTGCAGACCCCTATGACATCGCAGCACTCCAGGGACCACAGATTGAGAACCACTGATCTAAACTAATAACTCACTCTTTTGATGGGTCCATAAACTTCAAACTCCCTCCTCAGCTTGGACTCTGTTGTATCATAGTTCTGGAAAGTAAGCAGGAAGAACAGAGATAGAACTAATGGAAAACCAAAGACATATCTCTCTAGGATTATTAAAGAAGCTAGCTGATTCATCTGGCACCTCAAAAGCTCTTGTAAACAATAAACTGAATGCAGGGCAAACCTCAGCATGTACATTCTCTACCAAGTAGAATGAAGAAACTCCTCTTCTCAGAAATTATGCTTCCCCAATCACTGCCACCAAATTCTTTCTTGGAAAGTTGACAAATCTGGGGATGGAACTGGGGAAGTATGACGAAAATTCTCGGACATCTAGGTAGAGTTGTCTAGAAGTTGAGTGATGGCAAATGGACTTTTCTTTAGTAAGATTATGCCTATCCTGTCCTTGAGCAATCTCAGCTGCACTTGTTTCCATATACAGTGTTTCCCCGAAAATACGACCTGTCCTGAAACTAACGCCTTGCCACATTTTTCGCATGGGCAAAAATATAAGCCCACCCCCGAAAAGGCTTCCCTGGACACCCCCCCCCCCGGCCAGGCAGAGCACCGCTCACCGACCTAGCGGTATCCCGAAGGCGGCAAGCCGTGGGAGCCGGGGGGGAAAGGCGCTCACATTGCTTGGTACCTTCGGGATACCGCTAGGTTGGGGAGTGGCGTTCTGCCTGGCCGGAGGGGGGAATTTCCGGGCGGCTGCTCCCTTGCGAGCGGGCTCCCAAAGAGCCAGGCACAGCCTCAGGGGCGAAGCAGCCATGAGGTGACCACGCTCACGAGCAGCCGTCCGGCAAACCCCCTCTCCAGCCGGGCAGAGCGCCATTCACTGACCTAGGGGGTATCCCTAAGGTGCCAAGCCACGTGGCGCTCTGCCCGCCCCCAGCTCCCGCTATTTTTTTCTCCGCAGAGAATCAAATGTAAAAAATGATCCTCTCAGAAAAGTGGAGAAATGTCTAAGGTTTAATAAATCACCTGAAATTTCATATAAATTATTTTAACAAAATATTATTAAAGAAATACGGGTGTAAATTTATTTAAACCCGATATTTAACTATCTTTTTCTCTGCTAAAGAGGGGTTTGCGTGAGTGCATGTTCCACCCCCAGCAAGCATGCCTCCCAGCCTCACCATGCCCTGGCCTAGCTCTCCCTGCAGGGCCAGGGGGCCGCCGCCACGCTCCGAGCATAACTTCTTCTCTGGCTTCCAAACTCCAAAACTCGGCTGCTGAGTCTTCCAGCAGCGGCCGCTCTAGGAGGCCATATTTTGTGGGGCAAAAGAAAATAAGACCCTGTCTTATTTTCAGGAAAACACGGTAGTAAAAAAAACAACCATCCTTTCCCCATTTCCCAGCAGGTCATCAACAAGACTGCAAGGTACTGGGAGTAGTGATGTCTGGAGCACAACAGGTCACCAAGAGCACAATCAAGGGCTGCATGGGGTCAGCAAATTGTTTACATGCATTTTAATCTAACCACTGATAGAAGGGAAAGGAAATAACTTACAACTCTGGCCACAAAAAGTGTCTTGAAGGCATCTCCTTGAGCATTGGGATCATTATGTGGATCCCCTAAATGAAAAAATAATAAATCAGATTAGAGGAGAAATGAGAAAAAATATACTTCCACTTCCCTATTATTTTTACAAGTGGCAGGCCTCATCTTTAATTAATGGGCCTTCTATTAATTTTAATTTAATGATAAAAAGTATACATTCCTTTACACAGCTTTCTACTGTGTCTGACTTACACATCTTCAATTCACTTTCAACCTCTTGCTGTCGGCGTTCAATCTTCTCTCGCCTCTGCAATGAAAGAGACCAAGAAAATACAAGGAATGCTTGTTTTTCAGTATATCCCCACGAATAACAACTGTTTGAATATTACAAGGGCCACCTTTTCAACATCCTTCTACTTAATTCTTTCTATTTTAGGACCTTGGAAGAGAGCAAATACTGATATACTTCACATATAACTTTGTGCTATACATACCTTCCGTTCCATCCGTTCCTCCCGTGTCTCTGCACGAGTAGGTGGGGGAGCATCACGTGGGTCCTGAAAGAGAAACTGTTTTGTAATAACTCTGAATATTAAATTAAGACAAAAATGTTGAGAAAGTAATTGCTACAACACCCATTCTGATTCTACAAGCATTAGTGAATATCCCAGTAACAAGTGAAAGACAGTTAAGACCAATACTACTAGACCTACCTCAAACTCACGGATGTAGGGAGCAATACCACTGTAAGGCTGATTATGATGTTTCTCATGGGGCAATTTTTCCAAAGGAGGCAGATAGGGTATAGGATCACGGGGTGCAAATAGTGCCAACAAATTTGGGGGCAGGAACTGTGTCATCTTGAAACACCTGTCAAGTAAGGGGGAGAAAATTCAGTAAGTTTGAAAAAAAAAACAGTAGTGGCTAATCCATGTGATTAGCATGGAAACAAAAAAACAACAACCAGATTTTTAAGCCAAACATATGAACACATAACATCTCTCTGCAACAGGGTAAAAACAGTAGACTAGGTTGACAGAGTTTGTGGGATATCTCCAGTTTGAACCTTGTTGCTACTCACACAGAAGACAGTAACCTGAAAGTTCTATTTTTCCAAATGGCAAGTGGAAAATTGTTTTTCTTAAGTGCTTTATCATATATAAACTATTCGAGATGAAAGAGGCCCCAGCAAATCAGACTGCTCTCTACAGTGCTATTTGGACAGCTTTTAAAGTGTGGCATTCCCTCCTACAATCTGAATTTGTATAAGCCACTGTACCGCCTCAGCATTCAAGCCTTGGTTTCACATGGGCTAACTCCTCTTCACTAAACACTTTCTCGCACGCGACCTGGAGCTCCATGACATGTTTCAAAAAGTTAACTCGCACGAGGAGTTGGCTTTCGATTGTTGTGCCCGTTGCGGCTGTTATCCCAGCAGCCCCTTGGACTTCTAGCTTGCGCGCGCAGAGACCTCTTCCTCCTCTCTCAAGCTCGCCTCACGCCCTCTTCTGTAGCAGGCCTTTCTCCTCTTCCCATGAGATCTTGCGCAAAATCACTGCCCTCGGATCACTCGCTACCGGCAACAACCCACCCCCGGCCTTTTTATTCCCAAGTAGCGCCTCTTCTCTATTCCGCACGAATGACCCAGAAAACAGCCTTCTCCTGCTTCTCACGAAACAACGCCCCTCACGGACGCACTTCGAGCCTCACTAGCCGTCGTGACCGTCCGTTCCGCGCCTCCCGCCGCCTCAGACTGGACCTACTCGGCGCGCACTCTGCGCATGCTTGGATAAATGCCCCATCACTACGCTTGAATCCTTACGCGTCGATTCTTGATTCGTTGTCGTCTGCTGATCAATCCGCGCAACGTGTGGTTTTTTTTTAGTTGGAAGGGCGTCTGAAAACAAAATAATCTGTCTCAATACACTATCTTCGTCTATAGAGGTAAATTTGTATGCTAGTCAGTGGTGATAAAGCATTGATCCGAGCACTGAGCAGAGATTCAGTGCTGGCAACGGGAAATCCTGTGCAACTTTCCAAGGATTTCAACGTCTGTAGAGATTCTCAGTCATCCAGGCCATGGTTGTCCCAAAGGTGCTTTTTTCAGGAGGCAACTGGATTTTGTTTTTTTCTTTTTCTTTCTTTCTTAGAAAAAAGAAAAAACAAACAAGAAAGTCCAATTGCCTACTGAAAAAGCACCTTTGGGACAACCATGGCCTGAATGACTGAGAATCTCTACAGACTTTTTTTTTTTTTAAACAAAGTTTTATTGGTTTTTTGGTGTTTTACAAAAGGAAAAGGTATGGGGAAAGTTACAAATTGTGGCAGCCGCAAACTGCAGTAGGTATACCCCCCCTCCAGACTCATGGTGTACATTTGCATAGCATTCAAATATTACATAATAACATATAGTCAGTGTGGTAAATTCATTAATAATTTCAATCAGTTTGTGTCATGTGGATTTTCTTACTATTTATGTGATCTGAGCTTTCTTGATGTCGCCCCATCTCCCCCCCGTTGGCAGTGCTCCGGCCCCTCCCGTGTCTTGTACATCTACTGGGATATCTTCTGGTTTTTCTAGAAGTAATTTATTTTTTTCCATAAAGGCCTGCGCCTCTATGGGTGAATTAATTCTGACTCTTGTCTCCTCCCAGAATATTAACATACCTTCAGGCAGCAACCAACGAAACCACACCCCCTTCTGGTATAATTTATTCGCCAATTGTGAATAATATTTTCTTTTCTCCCTCACTTTCTTGGGGATCTGTTTCAGTATGGTTATCTCCTTATCTTTGTATGTCAGGGCTTGTCCCCTTTGTGTATTCAGAATTTCATCTCTTGTGCTTTTCCTAAGAAATTTAATGTGTACCTCCCTGGGGACATTGTGTGTTCTAGCATATGCAGAGTTCACTCTATAAGCCAGGTCTATTTCCCACCCCATCTGTTGTTTTTCTTTCTGAATATACTCAGCTAGAATAGTTGTCATAATGTCCCTTATGTTTTCATCATCTGTCTCCATCACATTTTGAAACCTAAGATAAAAAGACATTCTCTCAAACTCTATTTTCATTTGTTGGGTGTCAAGCTCTTTGTTTCCCTTCTGCACGCCCTCCACCCCCCCTCATCTCAGCCGCCCCCTGCTCCAATAGATCCAGTCTCTGTGAGTTCTTATTAATTTTTTCCTGGTTCCCTCTAATTTCTTCTTTCATGTCCTTCAGCTGTTTCTTTATTGGTTGATGATCTCTGGAGGGCCAGAGATAGAGGTTGTTCCTCTATCCTGGTCCTATTAGATCTCTCAGCGGCTTTTGATACCATCGACCATGGTATCCTTCTGCGCCGGCTGGAGGGGATGGGAGTCGGAGGCACCGTGTTACGGTGGTTCGACTCTTACCTCTCCGGCCGGATGCAATATGTGTTGACAGGGGGGCAGAGATCGACCCCGAGGCCACTCTCTTGTGGGGTGCCGCAGGGGTCGGTTCTCTCGCCCCTTCTGTTCAATGCATACGTGAAGCCGCTGGGCGAGATCATCCGTGGTTTGGGGGTTGAATACCATCTGTACGCTGATGATACGCAGCTGTACATTTCAACCCCAAACCACCCCAACGAGGCTGTCGCAGTGATGTCCCGGTGTCTGGAAGCCGTCGGGGTCTGGATGGGGGACAACAGACTCAAACTCAACCCCTCCAAGACTGAGTGGCTGTGGCTTCCGGCACCTCGGTTCAGCCAGCTGACTCCATCGCTGGCCATAGGGGACGAGCTACTGCCCCCTGTGGAACGGGCGCGCAATTTGGGCGTCCTCCTAGATGCCCGGCTGTCAATGGATGACCATGTGGCAGCCGTGGCAAGGGGGGCGTTCCACCAGGTTCGCCTGGTGCGCCAATTGCGCCCCCTACTGGACCGGGATGCCCTACACACAGTCACTCATGCGCTGGTGACGTCTCGCCTAGATTACTGTAATGCTCTCTACATGGGGCTTCCCTTGGGACGCGCCCGGAGACTGCAGCTAGTCCAGAACGCGGCCGCGCGGGTTATCATGGGGAGGTCTAGATACTCCCGCGTAACACCGCTCCTGCGCGAGCTGCACTGGCTACCTGTGGTTTTTCGGGTGCGTTTCAAGGTCCTGATTACTATCTTTAAAGCGCTCCATGGCTCAGGACCTAGTTACTTGCGGGATCGCATCCTCCCACATACATCCCTGCGGCCAATCTGCTCTCACAGGGAGGGCCTTCTCCAAGTGCCGTCCACTAGGCAATGCCAGCGGGCGGCGCCAAGGAGTAGAGCCTTCTCTGTGATGGGCCCAACCCTCTGGAATGACCTCCCCCCCGACATTACAACCACCTCGGACTTCCGCTCCTTCCAACAAAAATTGAAGACTCACCTGTTCCGATTAGCTGGCCTGGCATGATTATAAATGTTACATCTATGAACTCCTGGTAGTATATTCTCATCTGGTTATTTTAAGGGTAATGTTTTAGTTTTAATTGTTTTTAGGGCTTTTAGCCTCATATTTATTCTTCTGTACAGTACTCTTAATTTTAACCTCCTCCACATACATACATATATTTATAGTTCTATTTATATTTGTATTTTATCTGTGATTTATTGTGGACTGTGCACCGCCCCGAGTCCCTTTTTGGGAGAGGGGGCGGTTTAGAAATGTGAATAAATAATAATAATAATAATAATAATAATAATAATAATAATAATAATAATAATAATAATAATAATTTCCTCTTGTCCCTGTAGAATTTGCTGAAACATTTGTTGAAACTCCAAGTCCGTAGTTTTAGCTTGTTTAAAGGCTGTCAGTGTTGATTGGGTGCTTGGACTTGAGGTTGCAGATGTCGGGGCAGAGGCAGCAAAGCCAGACTTTCCAGGAGGTGGTCTTTTAGATGTCATTGTTAGTGATAAAGGGTCCAGTCAATATAGAGAGGGATCAATCAGAGTGGTAGAGCAGCCAAGGGAGTCCGGGGGGTAGAGAGACCAGGCAGAAGGGAACTCTCTAATCACCCTGGCAGGGAACAGACGTTTTTCACTCCAGAAAGTTCAAAAGCAAGCAATCCACAAGAGAATTATCCAAATAACACGGAGACAAAGACCGGAAGCCTGAAGCTAAGAGGTGGAGTCAAGTTCAGTTTTCATGAAGACAACGGAAGTGTGCCATCTTGCCCTGCCAACTTCGGGTACTGAGGCAACAAATAAAGTTTTCAAAATTCAAAGTTCCCAAAGATCACATTTTCTTAAAGCCTAAGGATTTAAGTCTGAAGATCCATTTAGTTGGAGTGTGACCTCTTTGGTTTGGCTCTCTACAGACTTTTTGTTGCAGAAAATGACAGTCTTTAGACTTCTCAGGATTCAGGAGGAGTTTATTTGGCAGCCAGGTTCAGAAAGCTAGCACATGGCTAACATTGCAAATTCTGAACAACCTTCATTATTGAAGCACGCATTCTTATACATTCCCAAAGGCAGCGTAACACGGAAACACTTAACTCATTTCTTATTGGTTACCTTGAGGAAAAAGCCTTATAAGGAGATGGGGGTCTTACTTCTCCTTTTGTTACAGGTATGGACTACGTGCCATTAACTAACTTTAATTGAACCTTGTGGTTTTGGACTTTTGACATAGGGACATTTGCTGGAACATGTTGTGGTTGAAGGCTGTTGACATTTCCCTGTCCCTTTAAGCAAGCTTCTAACTGTCCCTTTTATGCCACGTCTTCATTCTTATATTTTAATCCATATTTTATTCTACTTTATTTCCCCCTTTCTAGACTCTATTAATACCCACAATTGAGTCTAGCCTCTTAGATTAACAATATAAGCATGCAGGATACAGAATAGCGAAAAGGCAAGGATACAAGCAATACACATCTTAGGGCTTATCTTCCAAAATCACTTTCTCTACTTCTAAGAGTGCAATTTGAATATCATCTTCCTTGAGGGTATGTGGGATTGGGCTTTCCATTAACATTAACTCCTTTTCAGCCCGTATTTCTTTTACAGACCTCATAACGAGTTGTTTAAGCAAGGGTATTATGCAAGGGAGGAAGGCTAAACTTGTGATTCCACATAATAAAAGAAATAGCATTTGCTTGATCCAACCTGTTTCCGGTAGCCAAGAGAACCACACATCTGTTCCTTGTACTTTTTGACCAATAGAGGAAGCTCGATCTCATAGTTCTTGGACTCCCCCCCCCCCCGAACTGCTCTTGATCTATTCATATAGAAACAACAATCTTCTTCCAGGAATACACATAGCCCACCCTTTTCAGCAGTTAAAAGATCTATGGCACTCCGGTTCTGTAACATTACGGCTGCCAAGGAATTTATCTGGTCCTGGACTTCAACCAAGGTGCCAGCAATTTGGTTCAGGCTTTCTTGGAATTCTTCCGACAGTTGCCTGAACTGTGTAATTGAATGGGTCATTCCACCTACACCCGTTCCAACTGCTGTCCCTATTCCCAAGTTTGCTAATAGTGGAAGTAGGAGCGGCAATCTTTTGTGGACATGTCCCATGAGGGCCTGTTCCCCACTTACCACCCCCATTTTGGGGAAGAGGTGTACTAGGGTGCATGTGCCAGTCCAATTAGTGGGCAAGCACATATAGGCATGTCTTCCACATAGAAAGAAAACTCCATTTTCTCCTACACATACGCCGATGTTCATGGAGAAGGCATGGGCTCGGAGGTTCCTTTAATTAGGCCAGACTTATAAGGTTCCTGCTAGGAACATACCAGTCAGGGGCTATTGTTCTGACCCCCCTTCTTATTTATTTTATTTTATTTATTTGATTCAATTTATCAGTCGCGCCCTCTCCGCGAAGGGACTTGGGGCGACGTACAATCAAATATAAAGGCATGTGGCATGGAGGAGGTAAATACATCAACAATTAACAATACAAAAAGTAAAAGCCACAAAGTTAAAATAAATAACAATAAAATTAATACAATTAAAACAATTAAAATACCCAAAAGATTTAAATATACAGTTTAAAATTGCCAGGGAGGTTAGAAGTTCTGATTAAGCCAGGCCGGCTAGTTGGAACAGGTGGGTCTTGAGTTTCGTGCGGAAGGAGCGGAGATCCGTCGTTATCCTGATATCTGGGGGGGAGGTCATTCCAGAGGGCTGGGCCCATCACAGAGAAGGCCCTACTCCTGGGTGCCGCCCTCTGGCACTGCCTAGTGGACAGCACCCGGAAGAGTCCCTCTCTGTGAGAGCGGATTGGTTGCAGGGATGTATGGGGCAGGATACGATCCCGCAAATAACTAGGTCCTGTGCCATGGAGCACTTTAAAGATGGTGATTAACACCTTGAAGCGCACCTGGTAGACCACAGGGAGCCAGTGCAGCTCGCGCAGGAGAGGTGTTACATGGGTGAACCTCGTTCGCCCCATAATTGCCCGCGCGGCCGCATTCTGGACCAGCTGTAGTCTCCGGGTGCATCTCAAGGGGAGCCCCATGTAGAGAGCATTGCAGTAGTCCAGACGGGACGTCACCAGCGCGTGAGTGACTGTGCGAAGGGCATCCCGGTCCAATAGGGGGCGCAGTTGGCGCACCAGGCGGACCTGGTGGAACGCCCCCCTCGCCATGGCTGCCACATGGTCATCCATAGACAGCCGGGCGTCTAGGAGGACGCCCAAATTGCGCGCCCGCTCCACGGGGGGCAGTTGCTCGCCCCCGATGGCCAGTGATGGAGTACACTGGTTGAACCGGGGGGCTGGTAGCCACAGCCACTCCGTCTTGGAGGGGTTGAGTCTGAGTCTGTTGTCTCCCATCCAGACCCGTACGGCTTCCAAACACTGGGACATCATTTCGACGGCCTCGTTGGGGTGGTTCGGGGTGGAAATGTACAGCTGCGTATCGTCAGCGTACAGATGGTATCCCACCACGAAACCACGGATGATCTCACCCAGCGGCTTCATATATGTGTTGAACAGGAGAGGGGAGAGGACCGACCCCTGCGGCACCCCACAAGTGAGCAGCCTCAGGGTCGACCTCTGCTCCCCTGCCAACACACATTGCGTCCGGTCAGAGAGGTAGGAGCAGAACCACCGCAGCACGGTGCCCCCTACCCCCAACCCCTCCAGCTGGCGCAATAGGATACCATGGTCGATGGTATCAAAAGCCGCTTGTTGTTCTGACCCCCCTTCCTCCTTTGCCCACACAGAACACACTCTGGAACAGTACAAGGGAACAAGGTTTATTGCACAAACAAACAGAAGGTTCCGTGGCAGTAAACCACCAAGACAAAACTCACAAAAACAAAACATGAAAGCAGCTATCCAGCTTGCTAGAATTCCAGACTAGAACTTCTGGCATAAGTCCTCTGTTGACTGCTGCAAAGGGCTTATGCACAGTCAACCCTTTTTGTAACCTGGAGAGGAGCCTCCTGATCAGCAGCTGAGAGCTCTTATCGCCGATAATTACGCCCACGCTCCTTGCGTCTATGGGCGCGGCGGTAACGAGCGTCCAGGAACTCCCTGCTCAGTTCTGATTCACTGTCTCGTGACTCCTCCCCGCTGCTCCAAGGCATGGCATCGGGAGCCCCCCTCCTCTGCCTCTCACCGCTGCTCCATGCCTCAGGCGCCTCCTGGTGGCCGACCAGACTCTCCGATCCCTGATCAGCGTCGGAACCCTGTCCAGGGTCCCCCACCTCCTCTGGAGCCGACTCATAGGGACCCTCACTCTCGGAGTCTGGTTCTAGCGGCAACGGCGCCTGCTGGGCCACAACAGGCTATAATGTAACTTCTTGATTAGGGTCCATTAGCTTATTCCTGAGGACTGGTCCTTCAAAGAGATATTGAGAACTGGCATTTCCAGGGGGAAAGTAAACACAAACTCCCATACTGAATTGTATTGAAAGCCAAACGGGAAGTCGGGGTGGTTGGAATGGCCTTGGGCACCTTCCAGTAGTCAGATTCCCCTCCCATAGGTTAAAAACGAGTGGAGGTGGGAGGGAGAAAGTGACTTTCTGTTGGAAGAGCTTGTGAGCAGAGGGAGACATGCTGCGAATTAATTTCATGTCTTACAAGGGTTTTCCTGGGGCAAGGTACATTTCAGATGGGCATTGTTCCTCTGATAGTGACCCCACAGGAATGCCAGGTTCCTGATATCGTTTGATGCACAAGGAGGGTGACCCTATAATTTCTACACCAACTGCTATGGGGCCAACAATGGGGAGACGGCTCATCCCCAGTCTTTTGAGTGCATCATACAGATCACCATGCAGCTGGGCTTCTGCCATTTTGGTTCCCCATCTACCTCCCTTGTCAAAGACTATTGTAGTGTGGAAAGTTATCACACAGCCCCCTCCAAGAAAAATGAAATATCCTAGGAAATATTGAAAAGGCAGAATATTTCTCTGGATGTGAAAAGGAGGAAACATGTTTTAAAAGACAGAATAGCTGTGTGCAGCTTCCTGTCCATCCCTCTTTGTCAATGAGCCATTAAAGCATGAGCTATTTCACTTTACATAATAAAGAGTTCTCCCCTCCAACTCCAGAGTGATGGGATTAAGGCAGGATAATATTGGCCCTTTACCCAACTCCCCACATGGCATCTGAGAACTCAACCAAACCTGGATTCAAAACGCAGCCTAGAGAGTTGCCCCTGCATGGCCCCATGGGAGTCTGACAACCAATTAGAAGACAAGCTCAAGATCAAAGGCCAGAGAGGGCATAAAACCAGGGACTCAGCATCTCAGTCCTTCCTTCTCTTCTTCCCAACATTGAAGCATGTGATCACCTTTTCTGTTCAGGACTCAAGCTATGTGGTCCTCTCCACCATTAAAACCATCTTTCCAAGCAGCCTCCATGTCTCCAGTGTCCTTTTCCCCACTTGGAGCCGAACCCAGAAGGACATTTCTTTCAACAGTAGCTTTGGTCTTTTCCCAAAGATCTAGCTCAACTGGAACAGCATTGTAAGATGAAGGGGTTGCAAACAAGCATAACCAGCATTTTTGACCTAGGTCAGAATCAGTCTGATTAATTAGGCTTTCACCTAACTCCAGCACTCTTAACATATAGTTCCCTTTTCTCAATTGTTGCAGGGGCCCGTTTTCCCTATGCTCTGCCCTTTTTCTTACAGGGTTTGTCAGATAATTGACTTTAGGTGTTGGGATTGGCTTACGGTTCCGTTCCCAAGCATAAATTATGCACCGTTGGTGGGAGCGGACCTGTTCCACATCCTGTAACTTGATTCCACCCTGTTCTCTGGGATTTTTAACATCCTCGGATCTTTCTTCAAGAGCAAGGCGGGTTGCTCGGGTATTTTCGCAACATTGGGAACTACTATTCAAGACGTTATCACTTAACAAGCTTGTTGCCAATAACAGCCAGAGCCACAAAAGGCTCATAATTGTTCCTCACGCAAAACTTCTCCTAACACAATTCTTTTAGCCTACTGAATCACTGCATCAGGGAGGGGTTATATATAGTTTAAGGAATGGCAATATCAACTTTGGGCAATCCACAAAACCAAATCTTATTTGCTAAACATATCACCCACAATCCGAAAACTCCTATTATATTGCAAAGAACCCATTCCCATGGTTCCTCAAACATAAATGTCATCAGATGATTCGTTTTCCTCTTGATTACAATTAATGATCTTAGCCTCAGCACCCGTCTTCCTCTGGAGGGGACAATTCCTGAGGGATCGCATCCTCCCACACACATCCCTGCGGCCAATTCGCTCTCACAGGGAGGGGCTTCTCCTGGTGCCGTCCACTAGGCAATGCCAACGGGCGACACCAAGGAGTAGGGCCTTCTCTGTGATGGGCCCAACCCTCTGGAATGACCTCCCCCCCCCCGACATTAGAACCACCACTGACTTCCGCTCCTTCCAGCAGAAACTGAAGAAACACCTGTTCCGACTGGCTGGCCTGGCATAATTTTTAACGTCTACCTCCTGGCATATATATTTCCTACTGGTTTTTTAGGGGACTTAATTTTATAGGACACTGGGGTTTTAAATTCTGTATATTTTAAATTATTTATTTAGCAATTACAGTTCTGTCTATTTTTTATCCTCCTCTTATTTATGTATTTATCCATTTAATAATTTTAATTGTTTAAATTTTATTTATGATGTTTTTGATATGGACTGTACACCGCCCCGAGTCCCTTTTGGGAGAGGGGGTGGTCTAGAAGCGCTAATTAAATAAATAAATAAATAAATAAATAAAGAATATGCAATACAACAAATAAGTACATTCACTAAAGCGAGAGATAGTACAGTTATGACTATGAATACTCGGCTTGCCATTTCCTGACAGGTGCTCAAACTTTCTAATACATCTTATATCTAATAAATGGAACGTTGTCTTCCTCCTCCAAATCTTCAGCCATACATCGAGAAGTCAGCTTCCAAGTGTGACTTCAGTAGGGCCTCTTCTGCCCCGTATATTCTGCCCATTGCCGGTAGGGCATTTTTTAGGGGGCGTTTCTTTAAGCATATCACTAGAGGACAGGCTTCTTCCTGGTCTGCTTCCCAATACTCAGCAGCAGCTGGCTTAACTCGAGTCCAGTGAATCCAAAACTTGGATTCCAACACTTTTACTGCAAGTGGAGAACACATGACCACAGTATAGGGGCCCTTCCATCTAGGTTTCAAATACTTCCCTTTCCAGTGTTTTACCTACACTCTGTCCCCCATCTGAATATTATGACTGGAAGTTGTTAAAAATGGTGGGGTAAGGGAGACACAATACTGTTGGATTTCTTGTATTTACTTATTCAATTATCCCACCATTTGATTCACCCATGAGGACCCCAGCTGTCCTAGGTCCCTTATATGATTTTTCAAATTATGGCTTATAACCGGTGGCCGTCCAAACATCATTTCAAAAGGAGATAATTTAAGTTCTTTACATGGAGTACATCTCACAGACCAGAGAGCTAAGGGTAAGGCATCTACCCATTTAAGGTGGGTTTCAAAACACACCTTATCTTTTCCTTAACAGTGCGATTCACACATTTGCTTAATTTCTTTCCTGAGGCCATTAAAAGACCCCTTTCCCTATATTCAGCAGTATTGATATGCAAAGTAAGGAAGGCATACAGAGTCAGTTCAGATGTTCACCCTTTCATTCTTTGCACTCTCTAATGCATGGATTAAAGTCCATAATTCTGCTACTTGGGCACTAGTGCCTTTTGGGAGAGGTCCACTCTCAAATACTTGGGCAAGAGAGACTACTGCATAGCCAGCATAATGTTCTCCCATAGTAATGAAGCTTGATCCATCAGTGAACAAGTTATAGTCTGCAGATTTCAATGGCACATCAGTTAAGTCTGGTCTGCATGAGAACTGACTCTCAATGGGTCACATACAATTATGCTCAATTTCGGGTCCCGGTATTGGCAAAAGGGTGGCAGGGTTTAGGGCATTTGTTTGCTTCAAGATCACTTGTGGATTTTGAGTCAGGAGTGCCTGATATTTGTAAATTCTAGGGATTGTTAACCATAAATGTCCCTTCGTTTCTAAAATTCCTTGAATTGCGTGGCTGGTGTAGATATTGGTAGGCTGTCCAAAAGTTAATTTATTAGCTTCCTCCATTAGGAGAGTAGTAGCAGCCAGCCTTTTGCATCAACTGTTCGGATAGATAAGCCACAAGTTGTTGTCAACGTCCCTTTTCTTGCGTCAGGACTCCCAGAGCAGTGTTGCCTTTTGAATCCACAAAGAGATTAAAAGCTTTTTCTAAGTTGGGGAGTGCCATTACCAGAGCTTGAGAAAATTATGTTTTTAGGGTTTCAAAAGCCCATTTTTGTTCCAGCCCCCAAATCAAGGGTTCCTTTTCACCCCCCTTCGTGGAGATATACAAAGGTTTGGCCAAAAGAGTGAAATTTGGAATCCAAATTCTGCAATATCCTGCTGCACCTAAGAATCCTCGCAACTCTTTCCTGGTCATGGGTTCCGCAATTTGGCACACAGCTTCTTTTCGCTCATGTTCTATTACCCTCTATCCTCGACTTATGGTCTACCTTAAGTATTTAACTTGGGGCTTTTCCAGCTGAGCTTTTTGCCTTGGGGCACGATGTCCCTTGTCCATTAACAGATGAAGCAATTGATTGATTGGTATTTTTTTTTCAACAAATCTCATTCGTCTGTTTGGTTAGTGAGATATTATCTACATATTGGAGTAGCACATCTCCATTGTTGCAAGGCTGGAAATTTTCTAGGTCTAAGGCCAAGGCTTCGCCAAAAAGGTAGGTGAATTTTTAAATCCTTGGGAAACCTAGTCCAAGCAAACTGCCTCTTTTGACCTGTTACTGGGTCATTCCTACTCAAAAGCAAACAGTTTTTGTGTCAGCATTCCAAATACCATGCATGAAATCAGAGACCAAGGCAGAATCATCCTTAAAGTTCCAATTTAATCATACAGGCATGTTAGCACTTTGCTATGGAATTTCAAATCTGATTCTCTTCCTGGAATTCCACCCAGTTGAAAGTTCATGATCTATCCCCACACCCCATAATCCATCACATGTTCCAATCATCATCTTCCACGCTGGCATCTACACCCCTCTTCTTCCAGTCAGGTGTCGAGGTGCGGAGACAAAAGATGACCTTGAGCTTCTATAAAAGAATGACAACAAAACATTCCACAATCCTACTCCTTTCTATTCCTCCCTCCCAACTACTACACTAATGAAACAGCATAGGAAATTATAAGAAAGTGTGGCAGGCCAAAGATCCTAAAAGAAACATAACTACAGGCCTGACAACTATAGGTTGTCTCTATGTATTTGAGATGGTGAAGAAGGTGTAGGCGAACAGGCATGGCTAGAAGCTTTACTTGTATAATTATAGGTGCATGATGATACGCATGGCCTGGTGGATTCTTGAACCACCATTACTTGCCATATCTCATCTGGGGGGGGGGGGCGGTGCCTCATCATTAGGGCCATTTTATCTTCCTCAAAGGACAGTGTAGGTCCCATTTTGCATAGGATATCACGACGCAAAAGAGGAACTGGGCATTCAAGCATGTCTTGGGACATTCTTGTAGCCAGTGGCCTTTTTTCCTTACACCAATTACATCGACCTCTGCTTTGGGCTTTGGAATTATTTGACAATGCAACTGTCAGCAATTCAGCTTTACGTTGCATCCTGTCATCTTTCTTTCTTCTACATTTCACAAAGACCTTTCATGCAATTTCCATTTTATTCAAGCCACACAGACCTACATGCACAAATACCCTGAAGCAACACTTTCAGGCCTGGGGGGGGGGGGGGGTCTGTCCCTTTAAATCTTCAATTTTCTTTCCTTGGGAAACACGTGGCTCATTCTCCAAGCAGTGGGAAAACTCAGAGAGCAGTTTAAATCCTAACTGCCGTTCCCCACAGCTTCAAGCCCCAGCTGAGAAGCTTACTTATTTTGCCAGCTGGTCAAACATATCACAATCAGTTCAATGCCATTCAATTCTACATGTTATTAGTATAGATACACACCTAACAATTTCAACAAACATTACATCAAATTAATCAAGTCCAATTACCTAGGTCTTCCCATTCAATAGGCTTTACCTTTTTATGACCTGCTAAATTTCTTACTTTTGCTTGAAGTTATGCCCGTTGTTCTATCTCCTTAAGCACTAGATTGTTAATACCTGTCTCTGCCCTGGGGTGTTCCATTTTTAATTTGGATCTGCCAGCAGGACGCTGGCTAATTTTTAAAGATCCAAACCCTTTGATCTTGATCTCCCAGCACGCGCTGGCATATTTTTAAAGATCAAGAGGTATGGAGACTTTCATTAACACATCATTTGCATCTGGGTGGGGCTCTTGATTCATCTGATGGTGGCCAGAATCTGAGGCCCTATTCAAAGGCACCCCAAACCTTGGCACAATGTCTTTTAGTACACACAAAACCAAGAGATCTCTAAATCCCACTTTCTGGGAAAATTGTGGGGACATCTATTTGCCACACAGCACCTGGGAGCCCTGTAGAAGGACTTCCAAAGGAAGTTTCCATCCTGTCTTTGGGTTGTTTTGTCACAACAGAGACAGGCTGCAGCAACCTGATTAACAACAGCATGTGTGCCTCTAATTACCGATCCCCGCAAACAACCTCCTCGACAATTCTTCCGGCAGGTCCCCTGGCCTCCCACTCTGTTTAAGAGTCTTGGCGAGAAAAAAATGTGTTTCCTCTTGCCTTTTGAAGTTCCTTCTTCTCTTAGGTTTTGAGCCCTAATTAATCTACGCTTTGTATGCTCATTCCACAAGTTCAGAGATGCCTTTCCTGCCCCCCTTTTTTTCCCTAATGTCATCTGCAGAGTGACCAATGAAGATCATATTGACCATTCTCTTATTTTCTTCAACCTCAGGATCTAATGTGGTATATTGTCTAAAGGTTTGATAAATGCATTCTAGGAATTCCACTGGATTTTCATCCTGTTTCTGTTGAATTTAATAGACCTTCCCTAAATTCTTAACTTTTGTTTGAATCCTAACAAAACTAAGGTCCAATAGTTTTGCAGCTGAATGTACTTGGTTCCTAATCTGGTTCTTTCAGTAACTATGTCCAGTCTGGATCTTTTGCATGATGCTTCTGCAAAGGCTTATTCATGGTTACCTTCACCAGCCTTCTTTTCTCTGGGGTTAATAAAATTTCCATCAGACTTTGTATGTCAGCCCAAGTAGACTGGTGAGTTCAGAAAAATGGATGCAACAACGACATGCATCTCATCTGGATTTTCTCTATAAACAGGAATTTGATTTTTCCAATTATATAAATCAGCCATTGAGAGTGAAGCATATATCCACACCTTACGTAGCTCCCCCTCAGCTTCTGGCAATAAAATTCCCTTAGGGGCAATTTGAGTTTTTATCTCAACTGCTCCCTTGGACCAGGTTTGTGGTCCACTTGATCTGTCCCTTCGATAGCCTTTTTGGTTTTCTTTCTCCTGGCCCCACCTAATGGGACCGTTTGTTCTTTCTTTTTTTAACAAAACAAAAAACACTTAAACACATCATCAAGGACAACCATGCAAGTTAAAACAGACAGGAACTAAATATTTCTTTGAGACTCTCTTTTTCTTTTTCTTTCCTCCTTGAGGCTTGTACAATGGGGGTGAGGATAATTTCTCTGCCAGAGACTTTACTAAAACTTTCTCAGAGTTTTTTTTCAACATGCATTGGAGAGGCATTCAAGGAACACTCCCCACCTTCCCATGTTCTATTTCTAACACAATGTCACTGACCTGGGGTGCCAGAGTATCACGGTCGCCTTCAGGAACTGCGATGACTTAACCACCCACACAAACCTAGAGCCTCATTAGGATACGCCGGTTCCATTTGGAAGGGACGCTATCCTGGGCTCAGGGTGGTGATCAGGCCCCCTCTTCCACTCCTAACTGAGTGGGTCTACAATTCTTTTGATACTTGCCTGCAGGAGTCTTCTTTCTCAGCCGGCATAATTTTTATTAACTTGTCCTGATCCTGGTCAGATTCTTGGATCGGTGGTGTCCTCCGGATGCCCAAGAGAGGTTGTTGCCCCCCTTCCAGAGAAAGATCTCTGTGGCGCCTGAAGACGGGCGAGATGGCCTCGATGGGGCACCGGTCGGTCCGTTCTGTCCTCAGCGAAGTATCGCTCTAAGGCCTGCCGCCGTCGCCAGAATTGTTGCAGAAAATGACAGTCTTTAGACTTCTCAGGATACAGAAGGAGTTTATTTGGCAGCCAGGTTCTGAAAGTTAGCACATGGCTAACTTGCAATTTCTGAACGACCTTCATTATCGAAGCATGCATTCTTATACATTCTCAAAGACAGCGTAACACAGAAACACTTAACTCATTTCTTATTGGTTACCTTGAGGAAAAAGCCTTATAAGGAGATGGAGGTCTTACTTCTCCTTTTGTTACAGGTATGGACTACGTGTCATTAACGAACTTTAATTGAACCTTGTGGTTTTGGACTTTTGACATAGGAACGTTTGCTGGAACATGTTATGGTTGAAGGCTGATGACATTTCCCTGTCCCTTTAAGCAAGCTTCTAACTGTCCCTTTTATGCCACGTCTTCATTCTTAAATTTTAATCCATATTTTATTCTACTTTATAATAATATTTCCTTATACATTTTTGTGACCTTTCCTTACATAATTGGTGTTTTCTTTCATACTTTTGGATTTCTAATTTCTGTTTCCGTTAGTTAGCAATTGCTAAAACAAATCCAACGTGAAAAAGTATTCAAAGCCTTCTTTATTTTAATTGTCAATTTATTTATTCCTGCACATTGTAATATTTATTCATTTTCATATCTCTGTTTTTCCACTGTTGTGCAAACACAATTCCAGCAGCTGCTAACATGTGTAAAATTAAATATATATTGTACTCCCTTTCAAATAGCCAACAAAATATTTCTGGTTTTAATTCCATATCTTGCTTTACCATTGCTTCTAACCACTAACTTCTGAATAGCTACTTGGACCGACCTAAGTGGTGTGCAGAAGACCAGCGAGCCAGTGATCTTTCCTCTGTAAGTAGCTGTCTTTATTTCTGGGTGTGGTGTGGTCTGTGCTGTGTTCATCCTTGAGATAGTGAAGTGCAAGCAATTAAAGTCTTGCTTTCTGTGTCTGTCCTTTGTGCAGTTTTTTTGAGCAAAGTGATAAGGTGGTGTGCAGAAGACTGTCAAGCCAGTGAGATCCTTCTTCTGTAAGTAGCTGTCTTTATTGCTGGGTGTGCTCTGTGCTGTGTTCATCCTTGAGATAGTGAAGTGCAAGCAATTAAAGTCTTGCTTTCTGTGTCTCTCCTTTGTGCAGGTTGTTGGAGCAAGGTGGTGAGGTGGTGGTGCAGAAAACGCAAAAAAGTAGAGTAAAAAGGACATTTGCGTCTGCTGCTCGTCTCTCCGGTGGGCTCCTTTTAGGAGCACAGGGGGCGTTGGAGGGGCCCCCTGCTGTAGGGCGGCTTGTTGGAACCCCCAGGATTGGCGGCAGCCGCGGGGGGGGGGGTTTCCAACGTCACCCCAGGAGCTGGGGAGCGTGGGAGGTGCATGGCGTCGCTGTGTGCCTTCGCCGAGCGGATTCCGGAAGGAAAGAATTAATCAGAAGCCACAGCTGAAGTGCAGGAAGTGAGAGGTTTGCCTCAATCTCTTCTAATTCTATCTAATTGATGAACATCAGCTTCTTTTAAATTGTGGATTCAATCCTTTGAAGTTGTAAGATTGGAGGGGGGATTTTCCACCACCCCCTCGGATAAGGCGGCATTCGGAATATCTCTCTATCTCGGAGGGGAGAGAGAGTGTTAAAAGCTAACCGCTCACTTCTACTAGCAATGGGAGAATGATTTGTATTACAATTGCAAGAGATGACTGTGTCAGGCCTGTAATTATATTCTTTTTAGGATCTTTGGCCTGCCACACTTTTTAATAATTCTCTATGCTGTTTCAATAGTGTAGTAGTTGGGAGGGGGGAATAGAAAGGAGTAGGATTGTAGAATGGATTGTTGACATTCTTTTGTAGAAGCCAAGGTCATCTTTTGTCTCAGTACCTCGACACCTGGCCGGAAGAAGATGGGTGTACATGCCAGCGTGGAAGATAATGATTGGAACATGTGATGGATTTGTGGGTGTGGGGAGAGATCATGAACTTTGAACTAGGTGAACTTACAGGATGTAATTCAGAGTTGAAATTTCCATAGCTGTACTAACATGCCTGTGGAATAAATTGCACCATTAAGGATGTTTTGCCTTGGACAATGATTTATTTCTGCATGGTATTTAGAACCCTAACATTATTTCAACTCTCTACTTTAAAAATATTTCACTAGCTCCCTCCCCCTATCAAGGAGGAAGGGCTGGTGATGGAAGATCTGGTGATGTGGGTCTCGGCATTCCCAATGCTGACCGGGATAGCGTAAATATCAGCGAAGAATTAATGAGAAGCTTTTGGTGATAAGAAGAGGAGTACGGAACTTCAAAGGCAATGGAATGCTGTTTCCAGTTTAATTGCATCTGGAGGAATGCAGGAGGAGACGCGACAAGACGAAGGAAATCTCAGACGGACTTCTTCAGCAAAATTGTGAGTGCATGCTCCCCCTCCTTCCCCCCCAGCTTAGAAGCAAGATTGGAAAAAAAAAAAACACCCTTAGAACGGAGGTTTGGGCTCCTTCCAGACGGCAATAAATGAAATGGCATATCACCCTGCAACTAGATGGGAGAGAGATTCCCTTTCAAAATGGGAATTTCAAAGGAGGCAGGAAGAAGGAATTTTTCCAGCATCTGTCACTTGCAAGCCACCACAAATGGGGCTGCAACCAGTAAATGAAGCAAATTGGGCAGTAAATTGGGCTTTCCTCCCAGGACTTGGATGGAAAAGATGCTACTTACAAACTCCTTTGCCATCAGCATGGGGAAATGCTCCAAGCCAGCAGAGGGCACCTACTTGGCCCATAACTCATCCAAGCCAGCAAAGGGCACCTACTTGGCCCATAACTCCTCCAAGCCAACAGGAGGGTCCTTGGCACGTAAAACCCCCTAGCCAGCCATCATTGGTTGAGCTGCAACCTGTGAAGCAGGCAACCCCGGGATGGGTCTTAACCCCAGGTCATGGATGGGAGGGATGCCAGTGGGCACCTGCCCTCCCTCAGCAGATGGCACCATGGCAGAAAGCTGGGCAGTGGCCAACCGAGGGATTGACCTCCCCACCGGTTCCAGTCTCCCCTGCAAGGCCCCAAAAGGTTCTTACCAGACCTTCCTACAGAGAAGAAATCTCCATGGAAGAAGGTATTATCAAAGGGAGGCCTGCGGGATGGATGGCGGGAAATTGTGCGCCTGTAAGGCCCCAAGTGGTTCTTACCCCACCTTCCTACAGAGTAGCAATCACCAACATGGAAGAAGGGATTACCAAAGCCAGGCCTGCAAGATGGGAAGCGGAACAAGGTGCATCTGCAATGCCCCAAAAGATTCTTACTCCCCCTTCCTACAGAGAAGCAATCTCCACCATGGAAGGGTTTACCAAGGGGGCAGCTGCAAGTTGGAGAGCAAGGCAGTGTGATGAAACGGTTCCTGAGTTTAGAGATGTAACTAGGTTCCATTCCTCGTGGGGGCCAATTAAATGCCACCATTGTTGTCAACTTGGCCACAGAGCGTCAGAGTGCTTGGCTCCAGCCCCAATGCCACAAACGTGCGCACCAACCACCACGGCGGTAAAGAGAGGGTCCCAGATGCCACCAAAGAAGAGTCATCTGGGCCAACAACCTCTGGAAGAGGATCCCCAACTTAAGGTGAGGAAGTATCCTACCAAGGGGGAGGCCTCGGAAGAGGAAAAGGGCAGACAATCTCCGGAGGAGGATCCCCAACTTAAGGTGACAAAGAGTCCAACTAAGGGGGAGGCCTCGGAGGGGGAAAAGCCTAAACGACCTCTGGAAGAGGATCCCCAACTTCAGGTGGCGAAGAGTCCTACCAAGGGGGAGGCCTCGGAGGAGGGAATTGCCGAAGAACAAAAGTGTGTACCAATTGCCACGGTGGTTAAGAGAGGGCCCCAGATGGATGCACAGCAAAGTCATCTGGGCCAACAGCCTCTGGAAGAGGATCTCCAACTTAAAGTGACAAAGTGTCCTACCAAGGGGGAGGCCTCGGAGGAGGAAAAGGGCAAACAATCTCCAGAGGAGGATCCCCAACTGAAGGTGACAAAGAGTCCAACTAAGGGGGAGGCCTCGGAGGGGGAAATGCCCAACCGACCTCTGGAAGAGGACCCCAAACTTCAGGTGACGAAGAGTCATACCAAGGGGGAGGCCTCGGAGGAGGAACAAGGCCAGCCGTGGATGATTGAATCCAAGAGCCCAGAACCTACAGCACCTGCAGCAGAGAGCCCGAAACGGCCATGGGAAGAGGTCGCAATGGACTTCATCATGGAACTCCCAGACAGCAGTGGGCATAAAGTAATTTGGACTGTTATTGATTTGTTTTCTAAGCAGGCACACTTCATTGCTTGCTCAGGATTGCCATCCGCAAACGAATTAGCGAAAATGTTTGTGAAACACATTTATCGCCTGCATGGAGTACCCAAGAGGATCATTTCAGACCGCGGAGTCCAGTTCACAGCCAGGTTCTGGAGAGAGGTCCTGAGATCTATTGGGTCCACACAAGAACTGAGCTCAGAGGTTCATCCCAGCATGAACGGCGCAGCAGAGGGAGCCAATGCGGTGGTGGAACAATACATCAGGTGTTTTGTGGACTATCAGCACGACAACTGGTCGGACTTGCTACCCTTCGCCGAAGTGGCGTACAACGATGCGGTCCACAGCAGCAGAGGATTAGCGGGTTTCCAGATTACCAGTGGCATGGAAGTTGTTGCCATGCCTGAGTTGCCTAGAGAACCTCCTTCTTTCATGTCTTTGAGTGAATGGATGGACATGCTAAAGAAAGGATGGGAGAATACGAAGAAGGCTCTAGCAGTTGCGGCAGAAGCCTACCAGAAGCAAGATGATCAACATCGCTCGCTCCAAAACCCCTACCGTGTGGGGGACAATGTTTTTGTATCTACCAAACACATAAGATTAGAAATGCTTAGCAAGGAATTGGGTCCAAAATTTCTAGGTCCATTCCCAATAGTGAAGATAGTTAACTCAGTTACAGTTCAACTCAGTCTACCCAGAAGTCTAGGGGAAATTGACCCAGAATTTCATTGTAGCTTGTTGAAACCAGTAATTGGGTCTAACAGAAGAGCATCCACCCAAGCTCAATCTCCTCCTGTAGTGATGGAAGGGGAAACACAATCTGAGGTGGAAAAAATTGTAGATTTCAGGCTGAATAGGGGTTGCTTACAGTACTTAGTGCATTGGAAGGGTTACCCTTGGTCTGAAGCTAATTGGGTAAACAGTGGGAACCTGAAAGTGGAGAAGTTAGTAAAGCAATTCAATGGGAAGTTTCCCGAGAAGTCAAGGGGTTCCCCTGGGTGGAGAAGAGGTGGTTAATTTTGTTATATTAACTTTTATGTTATTCTCTTTGCAGGAAACGTTTTTCTTTTGAGGAGAGGCCGCCTGTCAGGCCTGTAATTATATTCTTTTTAGGATCTTTGGCCTGCCACACTTTTTAATAATTCTCTATGCTGTTTCAATAGTGTAGTAGTTGGGAGGGGGGAATAGAAAGGAGTAGGATTGTAGAATGGATTGTTGACATTCTTTTGTAGAAGCCAAGGTCATCTTTTGTCTCAGTACCTCGACACCTGGCCGGAAGAAGATGGGTGTACATGCCAGCGTGGAAGATAATGATTGGAACATGTGATGGATTTGTGGGTGTGGGGAGAGATCATGAACTTTGAACTAGGTGAACTTACAGGATGTAATTCAGAGTTGAAATTTCCATAGCTGTACTAACATGCCTGTGGAATAAATTGCACCATTAAGGATGTTTTGCCTTGGACAATGATTTATTTCTGCATGGTATTTAGAACCCTAACAGACTGCTGAGTTGCTTTTCTAAATAATCTTATGGAAACTTTGGATATTTTGCTCCCTGGTCTCCTGTGAAGGTGGAGCCAAGATGGCCAACTTCCTCCTTCTTCATTGCTATTATGAATGAAGTTTCCCCTTTGAAAGAATTTCTGGCTTATATTATTTTACACCCTGAAGATCTCCTGGAGCCTCTCTTGTTATGTGGTCCCTTTGAATTTGGAGTATTTGATTCTTATTCTTTGGCTTGGAACTGTGTATGAGGATTAACTTCCACTTCTGGTCTTGTTTGCCTCCACGATCTCTCCCAGCTGTGCATTCCACAGACGCCATTTCTTTTGTACAAGATTTATAGTTATCTCTGAACTTAATATGGGACCTAAAAAGCCACCGCCTGGGAAGGCATCTTAGGCCCCGACATCTTCTACATCTAGCCCGACTACGCAACAGACAAAAATTGCTTCATTTCTACAAACCAAAACAACTGAAGAGAGCTCAAAGGATTTATCTCTTGCGCAATTGTTTCAAACTATTATGAAGGGACAAGACGAACTGAAAAAACAACTGGCAGACTTAAATGAACAGCTCAGAGAAATGCAACAGCAAACAACAGAAAATAAACAGAAGATTGGTGTATTGGAGGAGAGCACGACTGGGTTGAGGGAGGAGGTCAAGATAGTCCAGAAGGGGAATAGAGAACTTGAAAATTTTATGATAAAGATGGATCTTGAAAGAATGTCTTTTTTTCTTAGATTTCAAAATTTACCGGAGACAGAAAATGAAGATCTCAAGGATATTATGACTACAATTTTAGCAGAATATATTAAAAAAGATAAAGAACATTTCCCAAAATTTGTAGACCAGTGTTGTCATTCTGCGGTGCAAATTAAAAATCCTTGATTTTAATGTAGAGAAAGTTTTAGATCTTTTGGAGGGTGGGAAGCATTTTTTGAATGAGGAACAAAACACCTGAATTGTACATCACCATTGCCACTTCTTAATGATAAAATAATCTAACATTATATTGGGTAATGTGAATGGATAAGGTTAACAGGCTCCATATCTATGTTTTTATAATCAAAAAAATTAGAGAGAAAAAGAGGGAGCTGTTAGAAGCTCAGGGCCAACTTTGCAATAAGTCACGGGTGTCAAACTCATGGCGTCATGTTGCTGTCATGTGATGTTTCACAATGTTTTTCCCATTCGCAGTGCTGGGGTGGGCGTGGCCTGTGTGTGACGCATCCAGCTCACAGGCCGCCAGTTTGACACCCCTGCAATAAGCTAAATGGGGAGTCAAAGAGAGGGTTAAACCTGTACTGTACTGTATGCTAGCAATTGGAAGACAGATGAGCAAAGGATCCAAATAGAACATCCAGAAAGAAAAGTAGGAGAAATATGTTTTTATAAGATCTTAAAGCAGGTCAAAGAGGAGACCAGTTAAATATCTAAAGGTAGCAAGAAACAATTCTGTGCAGGGTTGTCATGTGTCCTGTAGGGGCAATCCTTTATTTGAAAACCTGTTCAAGAGCAACCTGAAGGCTCCTAAAGGCTCCAGAGGGCAAAAAACGGCCCTATGAGCAAACAGGAAGTGACTTCCGGTTTGACTGTAAGGCCGTTTTTCGCCTTCCGGAGCTTTCAGGGAAGCCTCCTGAAGGCTTCGGAGGGCAAAAAATGGCCCTGCAGACAAACCAGAAGTGACTTTCAGGGAAGCCTCTGGAGGGTGAAAAATGGCCTCAAAAGAAGGCCGAAGTCAGCTGGCCAGTGCACACATGTGCGCTGGAGCTGACAGGGCAACACTTCACGTGCCCTGACAAATGGCTCCGCGTGCCACCTGTGGCACTCGTGCCATAGGTTCGCTATCAGGGGTATAGAGTGTGTATAGGCACACAAAAAGATACGTTATCTATTATATATACTGTATGTGTATGTACACAGACACACACACATACACAAACACACACACACACAGCTCTTCTAAAACTATACACATTCAACCTCACTTACTGCATTTGGAAAAACACACCCAGAGTTCACTTTCTGCCACACATTTAACTATAACTTCTGTACATTAGAACATTACACATGCCGTCAGATGTTGAACATGACAGTTAGAACCAGGAGATGTCATGGATTGAGTAAAATGTGGTGAAGCTCACTTAACAACGCTCTTGCTTAGCAACCAAAATTTTGGGCTCAATTGTAGTCATAAGTCAAGGACTATCTCTGCCTTCCTCTGCATGGCAGCCTTGTCCTAGTAAACTCCTCTTTTTTGGCAATTTTCCTTTCTGTTAGAGGCACCAAAATAATCCAGACAATGTAAGGTTTCCTGCTGCAGCAGGGGGTTGGACTAGATGACCTCCGAGATACCTTCCAGAGCTAAATTGCTGTGCTGTTTCAAAGCATCTTCTGAAGCCAGGTCCAGTGCCAGGGTTTGTGGTGCTTCCTTCCTTCCCCCCGCTCTCTCTTTCTTTCTCTTTCTTTGTCTCTTTGTCTTTCTTTCTTTCTTTCTTTCTCTTTCTTTGACTCTTTTTCTTTCTTTCTTTCTTGTCTCTCTCTCTTTCTTTTCTCTCTCTTTCTCCCTTCCTCTTTCTTTTATCTCTGTTTCTCCCTTCCTCTTTCTTTCTCTTCTTTCTCTTTCTTTCTTTCTTTCTTTCTTTCTTTCTTTCTTTCTTTCTTTCTTACTTCTCTTTCTCTCTTGTCTCTCTCTTTCTTTTTTCTCCTTTCTATCTCCCTTCCTCTTATTTTCTTCCTCTTTCTTTATTTGTCTCTTTCTTTCTTCTAGCTCTCTCTCACACACACTCTCTCTCTTTCTATCTCTTTCTCCCTCCCTCCCTCCCTCCCTCCCTCCCTCCCTCCCTTTGAGTGGAAAGGGAAAGAAGCAACATGCAGAAAAAAGAATGTGTGATGGGGGGGGGGAGGATCTATCTGATCGCTAATAGCCGACCAACAACTTGAATCATTCAGCAATAGGTAAACTGAAACTCCTGCACCGCTTGCTTCCAGCAGCGATTGCAATTTCAATTAAAGCAAACGCAAAGTAACTTGGTATGACCCGGTGCGCACTTACCCGGCCAGCCACTCACACCAAGAAGACCCGAGAGCTGCTAACTTGGTCCAAGGTGAGCAAGCCGGAGGCCCGAAGGGGCTCTTACCTCAAAGAGGGGCCCAATCTTGCTCCTTTCCATGTAGGCTTGAATTATGTTTTGCTGAAGAGATGCCATCAGCTTGCTGAGGAATGAAAACTACTGTTCGCATGCTGATTCTCCGGTGACTCCTGCTATCCTTTTCCCAGCTCACTCCACAAAATGAGCATGTTGAGAACAACAGGGCAGGGCTCTCTGCCGTACCAGAACTGCACCGCACCAGGGAGTTTTCCTGGGCACCCAGCACAGCCAGTAGCAACAGCTACTCCTGCAATGCTGGCGGCTTCAGGAGACATAAGCCTGGTGGGGATGGGGATGGTGGCCCGACAAGCATCGCAGCCACGCAACCGTGAAGCTTGTCAGGCTGCCCCCCCTCCCCACCAGGCTAATGTCTCCCAAAGCCGCCAGCTGCTAAACTTGCCAGGCCCACCCACCCACCTCACCTTCACAACACTGGTGGTTTTGGGAGATGCTAGCCCGGCAGGGATGGGGGCGGTGGCCTGACAAGCTTTGCAGCCATGCGACTTCAAAGCTTGTCGGTCTGCCCCCTCTCCCCGCCTCACCTTTGCAACTCCGGCAGCTTCAGGAGACGCTAGCCCGGCAGGGACAGGGGCGACGGCCTGGCATGGTGCTCACGAGTAAACTGCAGATTAGAGGCAGCCAGTGTAGGCACTACACCTGAAGGGCAGGCAGTCTTTGGCAGAGGTGGTGCTGACTCTGCTCTGTGTGCTAGGGACCCTGCCAGCTTTTGGGGCTGCTGCTCACTGTATCCTGGCCAAAGCCATGCAGGAAAACTCCCTGGGAGTTCTGGGATGCCCTGCCACCGCCGTGCCTACCATTCCAGCCATCAACCTGGGCATTCAGGCTGCCAACAGGAGGGTGGTGACTCACCTCCAACTCTTCTCTGCTGGGAGCAGCAGCCATTACCAACAGCCTCAACCAACACACAAGAGGCGTGGCCAGAAGCCAGCTAGTGGAGACAGCAGAGCCTGGAGCCTGGAGTGATCATGATTGATGCGGGGAACTAATGGGGGGGGGGAGTTTGCTTGGGACATTAGAAGGCCTGTGGTTTAGTAATTGGATGGAATAACTAATTGGGTGCTGGGGGAGGGGTTTAACACAAGGAACCTGGGTGGTGCCAGGGGAAAGGTTCATAAGGTGATGGTGAGCATGGAGGTTTAGCTCCAACAATTTTTTCCATTGTAATCACAGTGGGTGGTCAGTGAGTACCCATTACATAAACAAGGATTAGATCCAGCATGGGTGTCCTGTTTTTATTTCCTGGAACCTGACAGCTTACCTATGTGTAGGCAGGAGGCGGCAGTGGATGCATGTGGCAAAGGCAAGGCAGGGCGAGTGTCCGAGTGGGTGGACCAGTTTGGGAGTGTGGCCAGCCAGCGGTCACTACCGTTTCTGCGACCCAGGCCGGCATACCACTACCGGTTTGTCGGAACCAGTAGGAACTGGTAGAAACCCACCTCTGCCCTAGTTACACAGTCCATGCATACTGTAGATAGAGAGGGGAGAGCACAAAAGTATCAAGCTTTTGTAAGATGATTAGCATTTGGTGAAAGGAGGGACCCAAAGAAAAGAACTGAGAGAAGCAATGAAGGCAGATAAGAGGGAACAAAAACAAGTTTACACGGAATCTTTTTAGGCAATACAATGGGGAGGGGGAACGCTTTGTAACGTATTCCTGCATTGCCTCTGGTCTCTCAAGACCTGAAACATCTTAGAAAGGACTTGATAGTTTCCAGAAAAGGCTAGAGCCTATATTTGCTTTAGTTTGGCATCTTCTCAACCTCTAATCTATGATTCAGAATAACATTTGAATCCAGATTCTGAGTCTTTGTCTACTCTTTTTTTTAAAAAAAATATTTTTATTGTCCGTTTTTCTTCATTTTATATTACAACTAGTAGCTGGATACTCATGCTTCGCTCTGAAACTATGTGATTGGGCTTGAAAAATTCACAGTTAAAGCTTGAACATTAATGAGTAGTTACGATCGGTCTCTCCTCTCCCCTTCTCTCCCTCAGGCTGGCCCCATTGATCCTCTCATATCCCCTTCTCTACCTCAGGCTTGCCCCACAGAGGCCTCTCCTATCTTATCTCCTTCTCTCCCTTTCAGGTGGGGAGGGGGAACAGAATGTCTAAACTCCCAGCCCGCAGGTAGATGAGTCACACACTGGCCATGCCCATGCCCAAGTGGCAGTTGGAACAGAGTTCTTTTCAGGTGAGGAGGGGGAGTAGAATGTCTAACTCCTTAGCATCAGAGTGTGTTAATAATAATATAAGAAATACTAATGATCTGATGGTCATGGACCCCCCAATATACGTAAATGTGTTCATGCAGCTGATTAATGAGGTTCTGCATGAGCATTTATATTGGAGGGTCCTTGTATACCTGGATGACATTTTGATCTACACCAAAATGATGGAGGAGCACACCCACTTGTTCAGGCAGGTTTTGCAGAAGTTATTAGCTGCCAAACTGTTTGTGAAGCTCTCCAAGTGTGAGTTTCACCGCGCAGGTCTGGATTATTTAGGGTATCGTATCACCAGACAGGCGGTGGAGGTGGACCCTTGTAAGGTTCAGGTGGTTCTAGGTTGGCAAGCACCAATGACGCGGAAACAATTGCAAAGTTTTCTTGGGTTTGCCAACTTTTATCGGCAATTTACGCTGTACATTGGGCACTCCTGACATGGAGGCATTTGTTGGAAGAGGCTAACCAACAATTTGAGGTGTGGACTGACCACAAGGACTTGGAAGCTTTACAGACCCCATGAAGGTTGTCACCCAAACAGGTTTGATGGGCACAGTACTTCCAACATTTTAACTTCAAGTTGAAGTACATCCCAGCTGGAAAGAATTTTTTAGCTGATGCGTTGTCTCGCATGCCTCAATATAATACTAAACGAGAGGAGGTTGTGCAGGCCATTTTCCCACCTAATCAGCCAGTGCAAAGAATGACAAGCGTTTCCCCTATCACCTCACTACCTGACGAATTATGGAAAGCGCTACTAACCGATCCCTGGTTAGCTGAAAATAGAACCATTTTAACTCATCGGGATGGGATGGCCTGGAAGGGGGACAAATTATATGTGCCCACAGCCTTGCGGCCTACCGTGTTGCACCGCTGTCATGATGTCAAACCAGCTGGACACTTTGGCTTCTTTAAGACATTACATTTAGTGCGACAGCAATTCTGGTGGCCTAAAATGAGAGCAACAATCTAAGATTATGTGAAAGCTTGCCCAGTTTGTGCAGTCACCAAAGCCAGGCCTGGAAAACCATTAGGGCTATTACAACTAGTAGCTAACCCTGTCTGTCCATGGGAAGAAATTGCTATGGATTTTGTTGTACAGATCCCCAGTAGTAACAGACATACTGTGATATGGACAGTGATAGACTTGCTTTCAAAACAGGCTCATTTCATCCCATGCAAAAGTATACCGTTGACATGAAGACTGGTGAAGCTATTTCTCCAACATATTTATCACTTGCACGGAGTGCCATGTTGAATTATTTCAGACAGGGGGGTGCAGTTTACTGCCCGGTTTTGGAGGGGATTTATACCATTAATTGGTTCTTCCCAGGGGTTAAGTTCAGCATTTCACCCTAGTACCAACGGTGCAGTTGAAAGAGCCAACACAATGGTGGAACGTTACCTCTGATGTTACGTATCTTACCAACAGTCGGATTGGTCAGATCTTCGCGGAAGCTGCTTACAATAATGCAGTCCACCGTAGCACTGGTTTTACACCATTCTGGGTGATACATGGCATGGAGTTTCCTGCCATCCCTGAACTAGAACTTAACCTGCAAAGTTCAGGGACCCCAAAAGAATGGACTGACAAGATCCAGGAAATCTGGCCTCATGTCAAAGCATCTTTACAAAAGGCTGCGGATAAATACAAAAAACAAGCTGACAAGAAGAGGGCTGATCATACACCCTTTCAGATGGGGGATTGGATGTACCTATCCACGAAATATCTCAAATTACGTATCCCGAGTAAGAAGCTGGGGCCCAAGTAGCTTGGTTCCTTTCCCATTGTCCAAGTAATCAACCTGGTGACGGTTGAATTGTGGTTAGCACTGTTACTTGATAAGATCCATCCGGTCTTTCATAGTAGTCTGCTAAAGCCAGTTGACAACATTAGGCCCCGGTCTCTCCCAGTTGCCCCAGGTCCTGTGGATGCAGATCACTACGAAATAGAAACCATATTGGATGCACGCATCTATAGGGGCAAACTCTAATACCTAGTGAGATGGAAGGGGGATCCTCTAGCTGCGGCATCCTGGGTAGCAGCACCTGATGTCAGGGCCACACGACTAGTGCGTAAATTCCATAACAAATACCCATATAAACCTGGAGGGTGGGGATTTGACGAATAATGTACATATATGGTAATAACCCTTCTGCCTTCTGTCCTCTAGGGGAGCCGCCTGTCAAGCCCCAGTCCGAGGCTCAACATTATTAGGGGGGATTGGGAGCGGGTAACCTGATTCCAGCATGGGGTCTCTGATCCTGTCTACAAGCAGTGATGATGATTGATGACATCACAGCACCAGCACCGAGATGCCGAGCCGGGCGGGCTGTTTAAATTAGTTATGTTCTGATAAGCTGCGAGGGGGAGGGAATTTGCTGCACCAGATGGTGGCTACTGAGGGGAAGCAAGTAGATAAAAAGCCCTGGAATGCAGAAGCTCCCAGTGTTGGCTTTATCTTGCTTACATTCTCGTTGTGTGCTGTGGTCCAAGCTTGTAGCAGAAATAAAGCTCAGAGGTTTCTTGGGTACTGGAGTGTAAGGAGCCTTTTTTCTGTTTTTTTTTTTTTATATTTTCATTTTTATAACATATAACCACGTGTATACTATTACATAGCCAACATTGTATTATATTATTAAATGTTTACATCAGTTCATCTTACCATCAACTCCCAAAAACAGTTATTGGCTCTTCTGCTCTCCATACACTATATTTGTACTTTATCCATCACTTCCTTCTCCCTCTCTCCTCTTCCTCCCTACCTCCTTTCTTTCCTCTGTCGTCCTTCTCTACTTCCCCTTTCTCTCTCCTTCTCCTCTCTCCTCTCTCCCCTTTCCACTCCTTCTTTCTCTCCTCCTCTCCCCCCCACACACACTTTCTCCTATCCCTCTCTTCTTCCCTTACCTCTCTCCTCTACTTCACACTCTTCATCTCATTTACTTGGTGTATTTCAGCTTCTGAGCAAGGTCCATTTTATGTTGATGGTATTTATAATTCCTTTTCAATATACATATTTAATTTTAACATATATCTTCCTCCTTTTTTAAAAAAAGAGAGGAAAAAGTGTACATATATAGTAATTGTACTTTTAACCCACCCACCCCCCGGCCTAATTTTGGCTGAGATGTAGACCTGGTTACAATTCCCAGCTATTCTCATCATTATATTTATATAATTATGCATCCTTACACGCCCCCCAGTTTGTGATTCTGTCTTTAAATCTCAATAGTTTCCCACTGTAAGTATATTTCATGTTCCCTCTCCATTTTTCCATCTCTTGGTTTAGGTTACCCTTAATTGTCTATAAATAACAATCCTTGCTGTTCAATATTAATTACAATTCCCTTAATCTACTATATAGAGTACCAAGTGGTACACATCTCACTTTGTTCATCATCTTATATGTCCATATTTTGTATATTTTAACCCATGCTTAATTGGCCTTTCATTGTCATATTCAATCAATTAGCAACTCAGTTTAATTGTCATGTATAAAAGTGAATCACAAACCTCTGCTTTACAATCTCCCCATATCAGTTTCATATTTGTCCATATTCCATATATTTTAACCTTTATTTAATTATCTTTCCATTATCATATTCAATCAGTTAGCAACACAATTTTATTGTCATATTTAGGAGTAAACCCTTTATCTCAGCTTTATATTTCCCCATATAACTGTCACTGCGTTTATTTGGTTTGCCAGCTGTGCTTACATTCTGAGTTATACGGTAGAATGAACTGACTCCTATCTCTAAGCTTCAACTGCGCATGTCACACATTCCACTTTCATTCTTTACTTTACTTTTTCTTTTGTCCGTCTGCCAAGGCAGACAGGAACTTTGCCAAGATGTGATCATTTAACTTAGTAAGTTTGTATTTTGACTTTCTTTACAATAAAATGTTTTTCTTAGAATATATCTCGGGTTTATTTTGCTTATTTAAAAAGTATGCTTCAAGGAAATGCCACGATTCATACCTCGTTAATTTACAGGGCTTAATTCACACCCTGACAAATGGTAGCAAGAGGATGGTTGATTTATGGCTTTTTCCTTGCTTGTTACTTTGAAGATAAGCACCTAGGCTAATCTAGACAGATGATTTATCTCACGACTGAGGAATGCTGATTTAAATCACTTCTAAGATGCCGAAAAAGAAAAAGAAACTAAGAGAACTTTCTGCAAGAGTTACAGATGTCTCTTATCTCTCCGATGAGGAAGCGAAAAGCATCTTACACAGATTTACAACTCTTGAAGCCCCGTTTGCTTCAGCAACCAGACCGGGTGAAGAAACATCCGTGGGAGAGATGTTCTTACACAGGTCTCAAGAAGAAAGAGCTGCTTCTGAAGGCGACATACCAAGACTGAGGTCAGTAACACTCCCTTCTACTTACGCATGCTCCCAAACACTTCTTAGAGTTTTTGAAACCCTTGGTGACAGGCAGTGGTGGGTTTCAAATTTTTTTGGAACCTACTCTGTGGGTGTGGCCTCCTTTGTGGGAGTGGCTTGCCGGCCATGTGACCTGGTGGGAGTGGCTTGCTGGCCATGTGACCGGGTAGGAGTGGCTTGCCAGCCATGTGACCGGGTGGGAGTGGCTTGCCAGCCATGTGACCGGGTGGGAGTGGTCAAGACAATGTCACTGAATTCTTTGCCCCAATGGATGAACTACAATAAGATTAAAATAAGTACAAAAACAATAAAAGAGCTACTTACAGAAGGAAGATGACTGTTCTTGCCAGTCTTCAGCATCACGGACTCCAGTGAATGGGCTGCACAAAGAGACACAGAAATGAACTCTTTCATTGCATGCACTGCATTAGGATGAAACAAGCACACAAAATAATAGAAAAGGAAAATTACTGTCCTTTTTTGCGTCTTCTGCACCAGCACCTCACCACCTTGCTCCAACAACCTGCACAAAGGAGAGACACAGAAAGCAAGACCTTAATTGCATGCACTGCATTAGGATGAAACAAACACACAAAATAATAGAAAAAGAAAATTACTCTCCTTTTTTGCGTCTCCTGCACCACCACCTCACCACCTTGCTCCAACTACCTGCACAAAGGAGAGACACCGAAAGCAAGACCTTAATTGCATGCACTGCATTAGGATGAAACAAGCACACAAAATAATAGAAAAGGAAAATTACTCTCCTTTTTTGCGTCTCCTGCACCACCACCTCACCACCTTGCTCCAACAACCTGCACAAAGGAGAGACACAGAAAGCATGAAGGGCTTGCACTTCACTATCTCAAGGATGAACACAGCACACAGACCACACCACACCCAGCAATAAAGACAGCTACTTACAGAGGAGGGATCACTGGCTTGCCCGTCTTCTGCACACCACCTTTTCAATATACTTTTTTGCTCAAAATACCTGCATAAAGACAGACACAGAAAGCATGAAGGGCTTGCACTTCACCATCTCAAGGATGAACACAGCACATAGACCACACCACACCCAGCAATAAAGACAGCTACTTACAGAGGAGGGTTTAGGTTTAGATTTATTTGGATTTATATGCCGCCCTTCTCCAAAGGACTCAGGGCGGCGTACAACATTAAAAACACACATAACAAAAGTTAAAAAAAAAGATTAAACCCAATTCCAAAAAGACCAAACCGATTTTTTTTTTAAAAAAAGAAGAAACAGTACATTTAAAATAAATTAAAATTAACATTAACATTAACAGGCCAGGCCGGCTTGCTGGAAAAGCCAACTTTTTAGGGTGCGTCGGAAGGACCAGAGGTCAGGGATTATGCGGAGCTCCGGGGGCAGCTCATTCCAGAGGGAAGGCGCTCCCACAGAGAAGGCTCTCCCCCTGGGGGTCACCAGCCGACACTGCTTGGCCGACAGCACCCTGAGGAGGCCAACTCTGTGGGATCGTACTGGACGGTGGGAGGCTACTGGTGGCAGTAGGTGGTCTCGCAGGTACCCTGGGCCTAAGCCATGGAGCGCTTTAAAGGTCATAATTAATACCTTGAATCGCACCCGAAAAACAACCGGCAACCAGTGCAGGCCGCCTAAAAGGGGTGTGACATGGGAGCACCTAGGTACCCCCATGACAACCCGCGCGGCCGCATTCTGGAGCAGCTGAAGCCTCCGGGTGCTCTTCAAGGGCAGCCCCATGTAGAGAGCATTGCAGTAGTCCAGGCGAGAAAGGACGAGGGCATGAGTGACTGTGCACAGAGCATCCCGATCCAAGAAGGGGCGCAACTGGCGTACCAGGCGAACCTGGTAAAAGGCCCCCCTGGTCACGGCCATCAGGTGTTCTTCTAAACTAAGCCGCGTATCCAGGAGGACTCCAGATTGCGAGCCTTCTCTGAGGGGGCTAAAATTTCTCCCCCTATCATCAAAGATGGAACAAGATGTACAAATCGGGATGACGGAAACCACAGCCACTCAGTCTTGGAGGGATTGAGCTTGAGTCTCTTCCTCCCCATCCAGATCCGCACAGCCTCCAGGCATCGGGACATCACGTTGAGGGCATCATTTGGGTGGTTTGAGGTAGAGATGAAAAGTTGGGTATCAGCATATTGGTGATGCCCTACCCCAAAACCATGGATGATCTCGCCCAGCGGTTTCATGTATATGTTGAACAGGAGTGGTGAGAGAACCGACCCCTGGGGCACCCCACAAGTGACGCGCCTAGGGGTCGATCTCTGCCCTCCAGTCAAAACAAACTGCGACCGATCCGACAGGTAGCAGGAGAACCACCGTAAAACGGTGCCCCCCACTCCCAACCCCCCGAGTCGTCGCAGAAGGATACCATGGTCGATGGTATCGAAAGCCGCCGAGAGGTCTAATAGGACCAGGACAGAGGAACAACCCCTGTCCCGGGCCCGCCAGAGATCATCGACCAACGCGACCAGTGCCGTCTCCGTGCTGTACCCGGGCCTGAAACCCGACTGAAACGGATCCAGGTAGACAGCTTCATCCAGGTACTGGGGAAGCTGACGTGCTACCACACTCTCGACAACCTTCGCTACAAAGCGAAGGTTGGAGACCGGACGATAGTTGGCTAAAGAAGCTGGGTCCAGGGAAGGCTTCTTGAGCAGGGGCCTCACCACCGCCTCCTTCAAGGTGGTGGGAAAGAACCCCTCTCTCAATGAAGCGTTGGTAATCGCCTGGAGCCAGCCTCGTGTCACCTCCTGGGAAGCCGAAACTAACCAAGAGGGACACGGGTCCAGCACACAAGTGGCAGCACTGAGTCCCACCATAATCCTGTCCATGCCTTCGGGGGTCACAGGGTCAAACCCATCCCAGATAGTCTTCTCAAGAATCATCCCCGTCGGCTCCCCCGAATCTACCCAGTCAGAGTCCAAGCCTGTCCGGATCTGAGCGATTTTATCCTGCAGATACTGAACAAATTCTTCAGCCCTACCCTGCAAGGGGTCTTCCCCAGTTCCTTGGTTAAGTAAGGAGCGGGTCACCCTAAACAGGGCGGCTGGGCGGTTATCTGCGGACGCGATAAGAGCGGAAAAATATTGCTGTTTTGCCGCTTCTATCGCCACTAAGTAGGATTTAATATAAATTCTTACTAGTGTTCGATCAGAACACTGGCTTGCCCGTCTTCTGCACACCAGCTTTTCAATGGATTTTTTTGCTCAAAATACCTGCATAAAGACAGACACAGAAAGCATGAAGGGCTTGCACTTCACCATCTCAAGTTTGAACACAGCACACAGACCACACCACACCCAGCAATAAAGACAGCTACTTACAGAGGAGAGATCACTGGCTTGCCCGTCTTCTGCACACCACCTTTTCAATGGACTTTTTTGCTCAAAATATCTGCATAAAGACAGACACAGAAAGCATGAAGGGCTTGCACTTCACCATCTCAAGGATGAACACAGCACACAGACCACACCACACCCAGCAATAAAGACAGCTACTTACAGAGGAGAGATCACTGGCTTGCCCGTCTTCTGCACACCACCTTTTCAATGGATTTTTTTGCTCAAAATACCTGCATAAAGACAGACACAGAAAGCATGAAGGGCTTGCACTTCACCATCTCAAGGATGAACACAGCACACAGACCACACCACACCCAGCAATAAAGACAGCTACTTACAGAGGAGAGATCACTGGCTTGCCCGTATTCTGCCCACCACCTTTTCAATGGACTTTTTTGCTCAAAATACCTGCATAAAGACAGACACAGAAAGCAAGACCTTAATTGCTTGCACTTACACCTTAAATAGGAATAACACAATGAAAGAGATACACTCAAGTACTTACTTGTGTTATTGCTTTTCTGGTTGTTGATATCTCCATAGTGTTCTTAGGCTTCCAGATTCCTCTGTTGTAGCTTTCTTCGTTTTTACTCGTGGATCATCAGCCGTGTGGTGGTGCGCTCTGAGCCAAACTTTCACTGTCGGAATTGGGTCCCATCTCTCAACAGGTATGCCAACAACACTTATCACCATCAGGTTACTTATGTTTTGGACAGTTAGGCGTGTTCTTTGTTCCGAACATATGAGGTTCATTTTTGAGAACCCCCTTTCCGCCTCTGCTGAACTAACAGCAATTGTCCTGACAATATCTCTAGCTTTCCGGATACTGCCAGGAATTTTGTACTTCTCTGGATTTTTCTTCACATTTTCCAAAAAATCTCTGTAGTCGTTTACATTAATGTCATAATTAAAAATACTGCCAAATGCATCCAATGCTTGCTCTGCATCAGCCCATGGAACGACTACATCTTCAATGTCCCAGTAATCTGGCTCCAAATATGTGATAAAGTGCAACTTGTTTGCTGCTGGCAATAGGCTACCTGTTCTTAGATGGTCGCAATCCATCAGCCTTTTCTTTAAATTGGTGATGATGCTTTCCAAACATTTTCCACGAGGAAGGGCAACAAATCGTTGATTTGGAGCTAAATTGATGTTTAGGAAGGCTTGTGTTTTTAGTTTGTTTTCATATGTGCCCTTTTTCTTTCTAAGCACTTCAAAAGCATTGATTGTTCGCAATACTAACTTTTCGGCCAGGATGATATTTGTCTGTCTCCCCTGTAGAGCATCTGACAGACTAGAAATTTCATTTAGGATGTCGATCGTCAGGGCCAAATCCTGCAAAAAGTTTAAATTTTCAAAACGGGAAGCCATGCCTGGGAACCTTTCATTTCCCTGAAAAAACTGATGTAGCTCTGGATAAGCACGCCACACAGCCATGGTTGCCCTTAAACTACAGGCAGCCCATCTTGGTCCCAAAACTCTGCCAATCTTCACAATTTCTATGCCCAATTTTTCGGAGATTTGGAAGAGGTCATTCTGGCTCTTGCAGGATTTGTGGAAGGTGGTGTGCACTTTATCCAGGAAGATCTTGAAATGGTTGATCTGCTTCACTTCTCTTATTGCATCATCCAGCACAAGTTGCAGGCGGTGGTTCAGGCAGTGCCAGATGATGATGTTTGGGAAGTCTTGAGCTATTCTGGCGCTGACTCCAGATTTTCTTCCAAGCATAACGTTGGCACCATCGGAGCAGAAAGCGATTAAATTCTTCCGTAGATATTCGGTGGTAAATCCAACTCTATGCAAGCTTCCCATCGCTGCAGAATATATGGTCTCTGCATCTTGTCTCTGTAATTCCAGAAGCTCAACGAAGATGGTTGCTGGGCATTCTGGATCCTCAACTCTAACAAAAACTATCAGCACTGCTCTCATTGAAAGTGTTGAGGCTTCATCAATAATTAGACACACCTTTTGATTATTTGCAATAATCCTTGAAAACACGGTGGTCTTGATTTGGTTTGCAATGAATTCAACGATTTTCACTGCAGATCTCCAGGAATGCAAGCCAACTCCCACATCCACTCCAACCGTATTTAGCAAATTTACTTGCGCTTCGATGTCTGAGAAGGGATTACATCTTTGCGCCAGATCGTAAATGGTAGAAAATATTGTGCAAGTAGTGGATAAATGTTTCTCAGTTGACTTATCCACGGATTTGGTAAAAGCTTCCTGCTCCCGTTGCTTACTGCTCTCCACGCAAATAAGGTGGGCTTTTGATTGAAAATGTTCCCTTAATTTTTTTCTGAGCGATGCTTGTTGTACATCCTTGTTTTTCCCTGCTGGTGCCACCTGGAAATGTTTCCACTCTTTGAAAACATGAATACCTTTCTCTAACGAGAACATGGGTTTTGCACAGTACTCACAACCCAGCTTCTTCTCGGATACTGCCAGTCCATCATACTTGTCCTTGAAGTGATTGTATTGCTGCAAATTCCAGCAATCAGGAAGTTGTGGAACATCAGTGGAGTCGATGGACTTGCTGCTTTTGCCGACCTCAACTGGTGGTAGTGGTTGTGCTGGTGGTGCTAGCACTGCTGGTGGTGCTGGCGGTGCTGGCGCTGCTGGTGGTGCTGGCGCTGCTGGTGGTGCTGGCGGTGCTGGCAGCGGTGCTGGCGCTGCTGGTGGTGCTGGCGCTGCTAGTGGTGTTGGCACTGCTGGTGGTGCTGGCGCTGCCGGTGGTTCTGGCGCTGCTAGTGGTGCCTGTTTTGGATCAGCTGATTCCTCAACTCTTGGTTTTTGGGAGAAGAAAGTGGTCATACTCTTGTTGCCTCTTCATTATGCTAAATAATACTAACTGCCTGCCAAAGAAATAAAACAATATTGGACTGAGGGTTGTAAGCTGAGGACTACAGGTAACAGAAGGGACCTCTGATTTCAACCAACAATGTATAGTCTTTTCAGGAAGGATGAGAAACAGGAAAGATATAGTCTTTAGTTCAAGAATGAATGTCATAGGTAGATTTAGTTCTCAGTTCCAAAAAACAGGAATTTGTAGCTATTCAGAAGTTAGTGGTTAGAAGCAATGGTAAAGCAAGATATGGAATTAAAACCAGAAATATTTTGTTGGATATTTGAAAGGGAGTACAATATATATTTAATTTTACACATGTTAGCAGCTGCTGGAATTGTGTTTGCACAACAGTGGAAAAACAGAGTTATGAAAATGAATAAATATTACAATGTGCAGGAATAAATATATTGACAATTAAAATCAAGAAGGCTTTGAATACTTTTTCACATGGGATTTGTTTTAGCAATTGCTAACTAATGGAAACAGAAAGTAGAATTTCAAAAGTATGAAAGAAAACACCAATTATGTAAGGTAGGGTCCCCAAAATGTATAAAGAAATATTACTAGATCATTATTAATGCGTAGATAACTGCGGGACATTACACACCCACACCCACACAAACTTTGACAGTGCCAGGAAAACACCAAAAAATAATAATCCCCCCCCAAAAAAGACTGCAAATGAAACCAGGTTTTTTTCCCTAACCCTAAGGACAGGAAAGACAAAGCCACTGGAATAAAAATTATCAAGACATTGTGGGTAATTATAAAGGACAGTGCCAGGAAGCTCACAGAACCATCAACCACCTCAGAATTACCTAACAACGAGGGTGAAACACACTAAATCTGCCTTGCACCAACCTGGCCTGCCTATAGAAAAGCAGACACATAAACCTGGCCTGAACAGTTTTAAGCAACATAGTGCATCACAAAGAAAACATTTGAAAAAGGAATAACATTTATTGCAGTAATTTTATTTTATAAACAATAAAAAATTTAAAATTCCCAAAAAATAATTTAAAAAAAAGATATTCTATAAATAAAAAAATCCTTAAAAACCATTGTTAAGTATTCCACCAGCAATTGGGGGCTTCTCCGCTTTGCTCCAGGCACCGGGGAGCAATATCGGAGGGCGCGCCTGCGTCTCGCTCCATCCCGATTGGACAACGCAAAACTGAAGGAAGCAGCGGCGGTATGGTGAGGTGCTTCCTCTCTCCATTCCCTTTCTCTTGAGTTGATGGACTTTTTCAGTAACTTTAAAAGCTAAACTTTCGGATTTTTCTTGGAGGAGTGGCTGGAGGGAGGGGGATTTCCCCCCCCCCCCCTTGGACAAGCGGCTTGAAAAAATTTTGCTCTCGCCCCCAGGGGAAGGAGGAGGGGGGAGAGCCAACTAATGATGCCTCACCCCAGTAAAAGTGTTTTTCATTGGACTTAGTTCCAGAACTTATTGATGATCTGAGAACTTTGTGAACTTTTAAAACTTTCCTATGCCTCTGAGCCCAAAGCTGGCAGGGCAAGATGGCACACTTCCGTTGTCTTCATGAACTTTGAAACCTGACTCCACCTTCAAAATTCAGGCTTCCGGTCTTTGTCTCCGTGTCACCCAGAGGAATCTCTTGTGGATTGTTATTTTTTGAACTCTTTGGAGAGAAAACCTTTCTCTATTGCTAGACTGACTAAAGAAGCTCCCACCTGTTTGGATCTTCTGCCTCCTGGTCTCATCTGTCTGCTCTACTTCTCCAGCTGTCCAGTCTCTACACTGACTGATCTCTTTGTTTTATAAACCATGTCTCCAAAAAGACCACCCCCTGGAAAACCTGGCTTTGCTACTTCTGCACCGACATCTGCAACATCCAGTCCTGCTACACAGTCAAAGATTACAGAACTGATGCAACCCAAGAGTACAGAGATGGATTTGCAACAAATGCTTCAGCAACTCATACAGGGCCAGGAAGAAATTAAGAAACAATTAAAAGAAATGAAGGAAGAAATTAAAGAGAATCAAGTCCAAATTTATAAGAACTCACAGAGACTGGACCTTGTGGAGGGTGGGGTGGCGGAGGCGAGGGGGGGGGGTAGAGGCTTTAGAGAAGGGAAACAAAGAACTTGATACCCAACAAATGAAAACAGAGTTTGAGAGAATGTCCTTTTATCTTAGATTTCAAAATGTTATAGAAGCAGATGGGGAAAACATAAGGGACATTATGACTAATATTTTAGCTGAATACATGCACAAAGATAAGCAGCAGATGGAATGGGAGATAGATCTGGTCTATAGAGTGAATTCAGCATATGCCAGAACACACAATGTACCCAGGGAGGTTCATATTAAATTCCTTAGGAAAAGCACAAGAGATGAAATTCTGGGTGTACAAAGGGGGCAAGCATTGACATACCATGACAGGGAGATAACCATCTTGAAGCAGATCCCCCAAAAAATTAGGGAGAAAAGGAAAAACTATTCGCAATTGGCGAATAAATTATACCAGAAGGGGGTGTGGTTTAGATGGTTGATGCCTGAAGGGATGTTGATATTCTGGGAGGAGACAAGAATCAGAATCAATACACCCATAGAGGCACAGGCCTTTATGGAAAAAAATAAAGCGAACCTAGAAAAAACAGAAGACTCTACAACGGTCATACAGGACACGGGAGGGGGCGGAGCTCTGCCAGCGGGGGGTGATGGGGCAACACCAAGAAAGCTCAGATCACAAAAATGAATAAGAAAACCACATTGTTATAAACAGACCGAAAGTAATAATGAAATTATATCTAGACTATATATCATAACTATATAAATTGATTGAAAACTTTTTTTAGAATTAATATGCTGATTTTTTATGATCATGTATTAATGTTTTATACTTAGATGTATCTTATGAGTTTGGAGGGAGGGGGCGTCTGCCATACTTGCAACTGCCAACATTTGTAACCATTCCACCTACCCTTTTCCTTATAAATGTTTTAAAAAACCAATAAAATTTTTTGAAAAAAAAAAAAAAGTATTCCACCAGCAATAATTTATACTGCAAAGTATTGTATCAGCCATGGTATACTGTTACTATTATTCCACCAGCAATAACTTATACTGTAACTATTTTAAGTTATACTGTTACTGTTATTTCACCAGCAATGATTTATATTGTAACCATTTCAAACTATTCCACACACAATTGAAAAGGAAACCATTTTAAAATATTCCATACACAATAAATTAGAATAAAACTATTTTAAAAAATTCTATGCACAATACATTTTAAAGTATTGAGTATATAATATTTTAAAATTGTTTATTTTAATTTATTGTGGATAGAATCTTTTTTTAAATAGTCTAAGACAATTTAAAAAAAGGATCCACACACAATAAATTGAAATAGACCATTTTAAAATATTCTATACTCAATACTTTTAAGTAAAACTATTTTAAAACAATTCTTAAATAAAATATTATTTTAAAATACATTAAAAAAATAAAAGAAAAAAACCCAGGTCACTTACCAGCAGGCAGAATCAGCAGCACTCCGATGCGATGGATCAGACTCCGGACTCCGATGTGATGGATGGTGTTGGGCACGCAGAGACTGGCAGCAGGAAAGGTAAGACACTGGACTGGACTGGAGGGACAAGGAACCCAGTAAGCAGGTTGCCTGGCAGGCTTAGCTAGTCAGGCGAGGCTGGAGAAGGGGGGGGGCTTTTGGCCCCGTGGCCTACGCGAGGCCGCGGCTTTTGAGAGGGAAGGCCTGAAGAAGGCCTTCCTGTGCAAAACTAGGCCGCCGCCGCCGTCGCCCCTCGCCCGCCCGCCCGCCCACCCTATTTGCAGGCTTTTAATTGAAGAAGGATCACTAACGTTAGCCATGCCGCAATTGTGAGGACCGCCCGCATCAAGAGTTCCAGCAAGACGTCCCTTCTGAGGAAGAGCCTACGCTCCAAGGATGCCAAGATGCTACTTCTGTAACTGTGTGGGACATGACACCCGGGATTGTCCCCAACGAGTTCCAGCTCCCGTCACATACCAGCCCAGAGGAACAGACTCCAGAGGCAGAGGTAGAGGCTGAAGACAAGGTCGTCGTAGTCCAAGGCGTGATCCACAAGCTCCACTCGCCACATTCGACTTAACCAACAATCCACAACCTGATCCAGAGTACGACAGACAGCTTTTGTGGACTTTGGACAGTGGTGCAGCGTTGCATGTTACCTACAGAAAGGAATTGTTCACAAAGATGCACGAGCCTGAACCTGAATTACGTGAACTTTATTCATTTTCCAATCATCCTTGTAAGGTCATGGGAAAAGGAACTGTTTATGTTGAAGAGCTCGGTGCATTCATCCCTGATGTTTATTACATTCCTACAGCAGCTAGTAATTTGCTTAGTCAAAGTCACTTGTCTAGAGTGTTAAAGTTCCAGGTTCACCACCTCGAAAAAGCAAGTTACATAGTTAAAAATGGAGATATTGTTGCTGAAACCATGCTAATTGGTGGTGTTTATTACATAAAACCAAAGCCTAAACTGCAAACACAGGCAAGTATACAAACTCCAAAAGAGGAGAGCACAGGCCCAGAGAGAGATGTTCCAGTGAGAGATCCTGGAGCTACTCCAAAGGCTCCTAAAGCCAACAAACAGAAAATAAGGAAACAGGTTGCTCAGAGCAAGCCTGAGGTTCCTCATGAAACTGTTAATGTTGAAAATTCACTAACTGGTAAACCTTTGCATTCCAGGTGTATCCACAAGTGGCATAGAAGATTGGGGCATGCCAGTTTCCGTGTCCTTAGGAAAATGCCGGAATTCCCAAAATGTTTGGTTCTAAAGGGGTGTAAGGTGTTTTTGGATTGTGCTGTCTGAAAGAAGGCCAAATCCAAAGCAGCAGCCGTTCCCAAACACGCTACATGCCTATCAACATGCATTTTTGATTTGGTACACACTGACATAGTGGGTCCTTTTCCGCCAACACTTGGTGGTAAAAATATTTTCTAACAATTGTTGATAATTACTCTAGATATGGATTTGTATATCCTATGAAAGAGAAATCTGAGACCTTTCAGATCTTTAAAGACTTTGCAGCTCTTGTTTTTACCCAACACCAAGTTCGCATCGCCAGAATCCAGAGTGACCGTGGTGCAGAATTCATGTCTCAGCATTTCCAGGACTGGATGCGTAAGAATGGAATTCTTCATCAGACATCCGCTCCGTACACACCGGCTCATAACGGAGTCGCAGAACGAAGACAAGGGGTCCTAGAAACCATGATGTGTTGTCTCCTAGAAGACGCCAATCTCAGTAACCCATACTGGGGTGAAGCTATCAAATATGCAAATTACATTGTCAACCGTACTTGGAGCAGTGTAATAAATCAGACTCCTTTCTTCATGAAGTATGGCTACAAGCCTGATCTCAAGAACCTCCATATTTTTGGTTCATACGCTATGGTGAACATTCCCTTAGCTCAAAGAAGAAAAGGAGGTCCAGCAGCAAAGAGACTGAGATTTATGGGTATTGATAATAATTCAAATTGGAGCAAATTTATTGACTCTAAACATGTAATTGTGATTTCCCAATCTGCTAATTTTGAGGAAGATGTTGACTGGTCCAGGATTCATTCCAATGATCCTGGAGTTTATTTTCCTAGAGATGATGTATAGATGCCACGCAGCCTGTTGACCAAGATTCACAGGCAGATATTCCATCTACTAGTGCTTCTCAACCTGATGTTCCGTCTTCGCGAGCCGCGGATGCTGATGCTAGCAACGAATGTGAGGACGAGGATGAAGCAGAAGAAGAATGGACTGTTGTTCTGAGACGTTCCAAGAGGGTGACGAAGGGAATCCCTCCAAAGCGATATTCGTGGCAACTGACAAAAACACCCTTGCCTTTGATTTGCAATGTTACACTTCCTCCTGATACGTTCACACAAATCAAGCATCTTCCTGATTCAGAGGAAAAGAAATGGTATGAGGCAATGCAGGATGAAATGGACAGTTTAAAGAAACTTAATGTATTTACACCTGCAAAACCTCCAGCAAACAAAAAAGTCATTGGCACTCGATGGGTCTACAGAATCAAAAAGAAGCCAAATGGTGAGTCATTGTACAAGGCCAGACTTGTAGCTCAGGGTTTCGCTCAACGTTATCCTAAGGACTACACAAACACCTACTCACCGACAGTCAGAACTAAGAGTGTAAAAATTGCTTTAGCCACTGCAACTATTCTTGGTTTAGAAGTTTTCCAGTTCGATGTTGACACGGCTTATCTACATGCTGACATAGATGAAGAGATCTACGTGAGAGGCCCTCCAGGATTCCGACAGCAAGAAGGGGATACCTGGTTTCTAAACAAAAGTCTTTATGGTCTGAAACAGTCAGGTTTAATGTGGTACTTATGTCTTACTGACAAACTAAATTCAATGGGCTTTATTAAGTCAGAAACTGATGAATGCGTGTTCACAAAAAGATCTAACAATGCATATGAAATAATTCTTGTTTATGTTGATGATATTGTTTATATTGGTCCAAATAAGAAAATGAGTGAAATTTTTGCTAAAAGTTTGCAGAGATACTTCACATTGAAATCTTTAGGTCATATTAGCACTTACTTAGGTGTTCAGATTGACAAAACACAGAAGGGGTTTAGTCTTTCACAAGAGGAGAAAATTGACCACATTCTGCATCATTGCAACATGAAGGATGCTAACACAACAAAGACACCCATGCAAACAGATTTTCACAACTTGACACATGAATCAAGTCCTGAGTTCGAGGATCAAACACTTTATCGTTCAGTCATTGGGTCACTGTTGTACATTAGTAGTTGGACCAGACCCGACATTGCACTTAGTGTTAATCTCTTGTCACGACACATAGGTAAGGCAAAGCAGTTTCATTGGACATGCGTTAAGAAGTTATTGAAATACCTGAAACACACTAAACACATGAAGTTATTGCTAGAACCAACACATACTGATTATGCAGAATTATGTTATTATGCAGATTCTGATTGGGCATATGATAAGAAATCACGCAAAAGTACTTCAGGTTACATGATGTTCCTGAATGGATGTCCTGTTTACTGGCAAGTGAGAAAACAGAACTTTGTTTCTTGTTCATCTACTGAAGCTGAATATGCTTGTGTTTCAGATGCATGTAATTCTCTAACATGGTTTGATGCTTTAGTCACAGATATCTGGACACGTCCGATTCGACCGATCACCGTGATAGAAGACAATGAATCGGTGGTTTATATTTCTGAGTCACATTTCACAGGTTCTAGGTCTAGACACATTGACATCCGTTATCAAAACATAAAATAATTAGTTAAACAAGGTTTTGTTAAATTGCAATATGTATCTACACATGATCAAATTGCTTACATGCTCAACAAACCGCTTCCAGCAGCTCAACACGAGTATCTGCGAAAGAAGATGTGCCTTATTTGATGATTTGATGAGGTCCGCTCAACTGGCAAAAGAAGGGGTGTCACTGCGTTTATTTGGTTTGCCAGCTGTGCTTACATTCTGAGTTATACGGTAGAATGAACTGACTCCTATCTCTAAGCTTCAACTGCGCATTTCACACATTCCACTTTCATTCTTTACTTTTTCTTTTGTCCGTCTGCCAAGGTAGACAGGAACTTTGCCAAGATTAAGTAAGTTTAAGTAACTTAGTAAGTTTGTATTTTGACTTTCTTTACAATAAAATGTTTTTCTTAGAATATATCTCAGGTTTATTTTGCTTATTTAAAAAGTATGACTCAAGGAAATGCCACGATTCATACCTCGTTAATTTACATGGCTTAATTCACACCCTGACAATAACAATTTCTGATTGTCTGATTTTTTCCCTAGTAAGTCTTTTCTCCCACTTCTCTATTCCTGCCTTCTCCCTTTTCTTTGTTTTGACATGTCCACCCTCTTCAGTTTTCCCCAAGCCACCATCAAAGAAATCTTTTATGTTTCCCTTTATTGGGGCGTAACCTTCTTCTTCAGTTTTCCCTATGCCACTGTCAGCATCTGTAAAATCTTTTGTCTGCTTTTTATTTCCTTTTGTTGAGACACATCCGCCCTTTTCAATTTTCCCTATACCACTGCCAAACCCAAAGAAGTTTTTTGTCTGCTTTTTATTTCCTACCTTCTTCCTTCCCTTCTTCCTTAAATTCCTGCTTCTCTGAGTTCAGAATTCTATTTAGGCTTGATTTTAATGATTTATGCATATTTTTTATAATTTCATGTAGTTCTTCAAATTCCCACCTCTCCATATTGTCCAGTTCCAAGATTACAGTTAATTATACAGTTCTGAGTGTAAGGAGCCTTTGTTCTATCTGCACATGCTGGCCTAGACAGGCTGAGAGGTCATTTCAAAAAATCCTTTCTTAGTGACCACCTAGAAGCCAAGAGGAATATACATGCCAAATTTCAAGTTTGTAGGCTTTACGGTTCTGGAGATTTCGTGATGATGCGTGACTGGTATTTTGCTTTTATATATATAGATTTCAACTTTGCAACAGCGATATACTGGTTGTATCAGCACTTTTTAAAATAAACATGATGTTATATATCCTAATTACATCCATTTTTCTCTTATTCATACAACATTCAACATGGAAAAAGAAAAAAAGAAAAAATATAGGAACTTGATATTATACGACATACTTATATCTATTGTTTCCATAGTTCTAACATAGTTCTCTATGCATTTATCATTCTATATATTTTAATTTACACTTTTGTACATTCTGGTTGTGAAATTGCTTACAATACGTATTCTTCTATATAATTGCATACCTGTATTTATTTTTGGTTTGTTAATCATCTTTCATAATTCATGTTCTAATCTTTGCATCTATTATCTAACCAATTGTACCATAGGTCCCATATTAAATAATACTCTGTTTCTCCTTTGTCTTTAATTTCCATCATTAACCTGTCCATTTCGGTGCATTCTTATATTTTCTTTATTACCATTTCCTCTGTAGCAGTGGTGGGTTGCTAATTTTTTTAGTACCAGTTCAGGCGCACTCCTGCGCATGCGCAGAAGCATCTGGGTGGGTGGGCGGAGCCTCCCACCACCACTACTACTGGTTCGGCTGATCCGTGCTGAACCGGGAGCAACCCACCTCTGCTCTGTAGGTATGCTTCCGTTTTTTCAATTTTGTGCATACATAATTCTAGTCGCTGTTATTTCATGTAACATTAAATATTGAATTGTTTTATTATATTTCCCTGTTAGCATGCCTAATAAAAATAGTAGAATGAGAAGAAAGAGCAAGAGTGGAAAATGTCTGGGTGGAACAAGAAGGCTCAAGAACAAAAACGCAGAGAGACAAGAACAACCAGAAGAGCGAGACCCATATATAAGTAAGAAGATGGATGAGGAAGTTAAGATGCTATCTGTTAATAAAATGGATTTAACTCCCCTGCAAAAAGAAAACATACCCTGACAAAATTACAAAGATTGAATTTGGATATAGTCTGTCTCCAAGAAGTCTACATGAAAAAACAAGATGGCAACCTATTAGAATACCCTAAAATCAGGAAGTTGTACTTGTCTCTAGCATGTCAAAAAAAGAGAGGGATAGCACTGTACATCAGAGAATCATTAAAGACTGCACTATTACTGGAAAGACACAGGTTGAGATATGAAAACTAATAACAAAATATTATTCAAATTTAGTTAAAATTAGAGCATTATGTTAAAAATGAAGTGATAGTGGATATAGTTAGATAAATAATTGATAATGATAACAATGTACACATATGTATTGGTTTGATAAGAGGAAATTTGGCATAAATTCGAAATGGTGATCATGAAAGGAAGTTTAGAAACTCTGTTATGTATGAAAGCTTATAATATTAAAAAAAAAGAGAGTTAAATTTAGTTAAACTAAGACCAAAAATAATAATAATAATGAAATGATGGTGGATATTGTTAAATAAATGATTGATAATGATAATAATGTAATATTTGTATTGACATAATAAAAGGGAAATTGGATATAAATTGTAAATAGTGATTAAGAAAGGAGGTTTAGAAACTTTGCTATTAAACATAATTAATTTTTATTTAGAAAGTGTTATACAGATGTAATGTTGCTGGATGATATTGAAAATAGATAACGGAATGCCATCATGTGGTTTTGCTTTAAATTTTGGAATATTTTATATAAAGGGACATAAAAACTATTATAGTCATATGAAGGTTGAGGTATAATGATGGTAATATATATGAATATATTTGATTTAAAATATATAACTTGATATGAATTGTAGGTGACGACTGTGGAAGGGATGCATGAAAGCTCTTTGTAACCAATCGACACACTTTTTACAATTTGTAATGGAAGATATTTTTGTGGTGTTTGTTGTGTTTTGTCTGTGTTTATTCAAAAATAAAAAATTATATTAAAAAAAATTAAAAATTAAAAAATTTTTTAAAAAAGAATTTGGATAGAGTCTGTCTCCAAGAAGTCTACATGAAAAAACAACATGGCAACCTATTAGAATACCCTAAAATCGGGAAGCTGTACTTGTCTCTAGCACGTCAAAAAAAGAGAGGGATAGCACTGTACATCACAGAATCATTAAAACCCAAACAAATATTTGTGGATGAAGAAGGAAGAATATTAATGGCAGGAGATATCAATAAATCAGAAACAAACACTTTTGACTGCAATATATGCGCCAAATAACAAGCAGGAAGTATTCTATAAAAGATTACATGAAAAAATAATAGAAAAGGACTATGAAAATATATGCTTAATAGGAGACTTTAACGCAATTGTGGATATTAAAAAAGATTACAGAAGCAGTAAAAGAAATTTTTGAAAAATGAAGAACACTTCCAAACACATTCTTTGAGATGGCACAGGAAGACTTTTCCTACTCTTATATGCGTCTCATGAGGCCCTATTTTGAAAGACTGGGATGCCTAGGCTCAATCACCACTTCTTTTTCTATGGGAGTACAAGAGTTCTGGATGACAGTCTTCTGTACTCTCCTGAATGTGTCCTGCCCACTTTTTTCTCTGCCCTAGGCACTGTGCCTGCCCCTATGTCACTCTCAGTTATGTTTAGCTCTTCCCTCTTCTGATCAGAGTACTGTTGGGATTGCTTTTAGGCATGGCATTGGAGGCAATGCTGGGATTTTGGCCAAGAGTCTGTAATGTCCTGGGGCAATCTGATATCCCTAGGTCTAGGGAAAGTGTTCACAGGCAGAAACTTTGACACTGGCACTGGAAGGCAGGGGTGTTCTCAGAAAGAGGACACAGAGAAGGACGGTTAGGGAAGGGAAATCTAAATTGTGGGTATAACCCCATGATGGCGAACAAATGATCCAGCATGCATGCGCACTGGCCAGCTGACTTCGGCCTTCATTTTTGGCCACTTTTCACCCTCCAGAGGCTTCCCTGAAGCCCCCAGAAGGTGAAAAACAACCCAACGCGCAAACCAGAAGTTCGGGAACGGACTTCCAGTTTGCTTGTTGGGTTGTGCTTTGCAACAGCTGAGGATGGAAGAGTTTGCTCAGGAGCGACGCCGGTGAGGAAGGTGGCCGGGTTGGAGGGAGGCGTAGCCCAAGCTCTCTGGGACAGGTAAGCAAGTGTGGGGAGATGAAGGGGAGAGAGAAGAGAGAGCTCTGGGCAGGAGCCACAGGAGGGGTAAAGTGGCGGCTCTTTTTTGTCCCTGTCTGGAGAAGGATTCTCCCAGCCTCTGGGTGCGGACAGATGCTGCAGGAGGGCAGGAAAGAAGCCGGTCTTGGCAGAGACCAGAGAGCCCGTGCGGGAAGAGAGGAGGCGGGCTGGCTTGAAAACGGGCGGGTGGTTTGCAGCTGGCGTGTCCTTCGCTTGTTGAGGCACTCCCCTTTGCCATTAGTGCTGGGAGCTGCATTTTCCCATTGTGGCATGACAGAGGGCTGCAGTGCCTTCATGCCCTGCCTGGCTTTCGGAAGAGCGGGCCAAGTGGCTCCATTGGGGCGGTTGGCGCCCAGCGGGTCCCAACCGAGGGGGCGAGGAGATCCTGGCTTGCACGCAGGAGCGAGGGCATCTTTAGGCTTGTGGCTTTCTCAGCGCCGTTGCAAACCATGCAGGGACGGTGGCCCCGATGCCCAGCACCTTCAACCTGCAGCAGCCGCGCCCCTCCACCTTTGGAGGCAACAGAGGCAACCGCTCCTCTTCCTGGCCCGAAGCCTCGTGACCCCCTCTCTGCTGGGCCAAGCGCAGCTGACCTGCAAGGGTGCCGTTTCTCGCCATCATTTGTGGGGCTAAAAAGCTGCATGAAGCAGCCTCCCCCACCCCGGCTCGCCTGTCTCTTTAATTCGCACCTCTTTGTCACCACACATGCTCCGCCTGAAATGAGCCCGTCCTCAGTAGAAAGCAATTGGGAAAGGTGTGTGTGTTTGGGGGGGGGGGATAAGGTAAGGAGGAAGAACGGAGGCTTCTTGGCTCGCTCTTGCCTCTCGAATAGCTTTTCCAGGAAAGGTTCCTGTGCTGGGATGCCCCGCCTTTTCCTCCCTTTCCCATGTTAGGGGTGGTGGTGGAGGAACCCCTGAACTGGTGCTGGAGGGTGGGAATCTGATGTCTGTCCGGAGGCTGATGAGCCCAGGAGCAGTGCACCCGTGAAGCCCAGCTGGGTGGAGGGACACAGGGCATCCCAACACAGGAACCTCTGCTGGAAAAGCTATCCGGGAGGCGAGAGCGAGCCAAAATGCCTCCGTTCTTCCTCCTTGGCTTCCACCAAAGTCCTCTGCTACCAGCAGGAACTCATTTAAATCTGATTAAATCTGAATCTATAAAAGGGCTGCTGCAGGACAGAACCTTTGCTGGATTGTAGATAGCAGTCACTGAATAAAGAGCTGTTGTTACTGAGCCTGAGTCTGCCTCATCCATTCACCCGTTCTAACACTGGCGACGAGGATGGGATTGGAAGGCAACTAGGCACCGAAAGAGCAGAAACAATCCAGCAAGTAATCCAGCCCAGAGCAAAGCGGGGCAGCAAGCAGCCATCTCAAGCAGAAAATTGTAATCGACTTCGACCAAGACAAAATGACTATGCACGCCCCACCAGCTCTGGATGACCCAGAAGCTGAACACTGGGAGTTCTACATGATGAGGTTCGACTGCTTCCTTGAAGCCAACGACCTCCTGGGCCTGTCCAAAGGCTGGAAGAAGGCGATGTTTCTAAGCTGCTGCGGACCAGAGGTGTTCGAAACGGCGAAGGACTTATCCGAGCCAACACCACTCCAATCGGTCACTTGGTCGGTGCTACAACAGACGCTGCAAACGCACTACACTCCCAGACCTTCTAAATACGTGCGGAGGGACGAATTCAACCTCTGAAACCAGAAGGAAGGTGAAACAATCAACCAATATGTTGCCACCCTTCGAAAGGCTGCCACATACTGCGGGTTCAGAGACCTGGATGAGCTCCTCCTAGACTGCATCATATGTGGTGTTCGGGAAATTAACTTACAAAGGAGGCTGCTGGCCAAAACCAACCTTACTCTCCAGATCACCCTTGACGAAGCCAGGGCTACCGAGTCCTCCACCAAGTTGATGGAAACATTGCAGAGACAAAGCAGCCCAAAGAACACACGGAAAACCACAGGTGTGCATCACGAGACCACAGAGCCAGAAGCGTCAGATAGCAATGATGATGTCTACCGCATGCGCACTGACCGCTAGGAATCCGAGTGGAAATTCGAATCGCATTCTCCGCCCTGCGCCGGCTGTGGAGGAAACCACCAGAGATCGGTTTGCCGTTTCTGGGGCGCAATCTGCCAGCGTTGCAAGTGAAAGGGACACAGACAGCCAAGAAACCAACCAGCGTACCTGAAACCACCGAGACGAGAAACATGGCAACCGCGACCAAGACAACCAGAGGGAGCCACCGGAGCGACGTTCCAGACAACTATCCGCCAAACCTGTATAACGCGAGCCGAAAAGCTGAGAGTCACAGTCTTCCTTGAGGGATCCCCATGTTCCATGGAGATAGACACATCTGCGCAGACTACAAGTGTATGATAAATAAAGCCTTACAACAAAGTGCTTACCCTGTACCCATTGTACTGCACTTACTACATTCACTAGGCCCCGGAAAAGTTTTCGCTAAATTGGACATGGCGCAGGCATACCAGAAGTTGCCTGTAGATGATGCTACGGCAGAGGCCCAAACCATTGTGATGCATAGGGGTGCCTTTAAATGCACCCGGCTACAATTTGGCATTAGTATTGCCCCTGAACTGTCCCAAAGCATCATGGAACGACTATTGCAGGGGATACCTGGAGTTGTCCCCTATTTTGATGACATCTTGGTATCAGCTGCAAACAAGGATCAACTTTTTAAATGACTTAGGGCTGTTTTGACCAGAATTAGTGAAAAGGGTCTTTGCCTTAAAAAAGAAAAATGTCAAATCAATGTGCCAAGGGTCGAATTCCTAGGGTACCTCATCGATGGCTCAGGGATTCACCCCACAAACAAAAAAATTAAAGCCATCCAGGATGCCCCCACACCTCTCAACCATACCGAGCTCCAGGCGTTCCTTGGACTCCTTAACTTCTACAGCGTCTTCCTTAAACAGAAGGCTATGGTTGCTGAACCTTTGCATTGGCTCCTTGGCAAGAAGGCAACATGGACTTGGGGCAGAGCCAAGGCTGCTGCATTTGCTGCGGTGAAAAAACTACTGTCAGCGGACACGTTCCTGGTCCAGTACAACCAGACTCTGCCACTTGTGCTGACTTGTGACGCCTCACCTTTCAGAGTCGGAGCCGTCCTCAGCCACCACATGCCCAATGGAACTGAGGCACCCATCGCATACTACTCAAGGACTCTGTCAGCAGCTGAGAGGAACTACAGCCAACTGGACTGTGAGGCTCTGGCTGCGGTAGCTGGCATCAAATAGTTCCATGAATACCTATATGGCCGCAATTTCAAAATCATCACAGACCATAAATCACTTCTGGGGCTACTGGCTGGGGACCGACCTACACCTGTTTCACTGTCACCGTGGATGACCCGTTGGACTATTTTCCTTGCAGCATACAGTTACCGCCTTATTCACAGGCCAGGCACCACATTGGGCAATGCTGACGCCCTCAGTCGGTGCCCCCTACCAGAACTGCTTGCTGATCCGACTCCCAAGACACCAGTTCTACTCATAGACTGCCTGGAGGCTGGTCCTGTTTCCTCCAGCAAAGTCGCCTACCACTCAGCTAAAGACCGGACTCTGAAATAGGTTTTGAACTGGGTGTGGAGGGGGTGGCCCAAGTGACCGGTTGGGCCAGAGTTTAAAATGCTTTTTGTTAAAAGGGATGAACTGTCTGTTGTTAATGGTTGTTTACTGTGGGGGGACCGGGTTGTTATTCCAGCCAAGCTGCGAGTTGCAGTATTAGAGGCATTGCACGTAGGGCATCCGGGAATTGTCCAGATGAAATCTTTGGCCAGGAGTTACAAATGGTGGCCTAACATGGACAAGGAGATTGAAGAATGGGTGGCTACCTGCACACCATGACTATGTCACAAGCTGGATGAACCCAACTAAGAGGGGAGGGGTGTTAAGTACTTTGAATATGTTAAGTACCTTGAATGCATGTAGTTTCCACTAAAGTCCTCTGCTACCAGCAGGAACTCATTTAAATCTGATTGGCCGAAGGCCCTGCCAGAGCCCTATAAAAGGGCTGCTGCAGGACAGAACCTTTGCTGGATTGTAGATAGCAGTCACTGAATAAAGAGCTGTTGTTACTGAGCCTGAGTCTGCCTCATCTGTTCACCCAATCTAACACTCCTTATCTTATTCTCTACACCCCCCCATCCCACACACTCTCCCTCCCTCCCTCCCTCTCTCTCTCAAATCCACGGAGGGAGATTTCAGGCAAGCTCCACCTTGATTCCTTCAGAATCAAAACGGCCAGCAGGGCGCCTCAGCCAAGTGCTGTTCCCTCCGTGGACTTGAGGGGAAAGAAAGTCCCCCTTTTCCCCCTTCTCAAATCACAGCATGCGTGGTGAGAGGGTGAGAGAGGGAGGGAGGGAGAGCGTGCACCACCTCCAATTAGCTCTCCAAGCTCAGTTTCTCACTGCTGCAGCCAGTGCTTTATGCCCGGCTGGTGCATGGGTCACCGCGGGGCTTGAGTGAAGAAAGGCATACAGTCCAAGGGATCCAGGGAGAGAGAGAGCACCTGCTCGCTCACGGCTATGATTAGGGTTCAGTGGTGGATTGGTCTCTCTGACTAGCCTGCGCACTCGGTGACTTGTTGAGAGGTGCTGCTCTCCCATGTGCTCTTTCTCTCTCACCACACACCGCGATTTGAGAAGGGAAAAAAGGGAGCTTTCTTTTGCCTCAAGTCCACGGAGGGAGATTTCCTCCTTCAGAATGAAAACAGCCAGCGGAGCACCTCATCCCAGCACTGCTCCCATAGCAAACAGGGGAAACACCCCCCCCCCCCAGCAGCCTGATCTCTCTATCAACAACCCCCGCTCAGAACCTGTTTCCCCACCGCACACCCTTTCTGCGCTGGTGGAAGGCACTGGGCATCAGGGGCATTGCACCTGCAACCACCCGCCACCTACCAGGGAGACTGACGGTGCTGCCAGGTGCCTCCCAGTGCAGTTGAGCTGCGCTTGGCTGGGCAGGGGTGTCATGAGGCTTTGGGCCAGGACTGCATGAGCACGGCAGCCCCACCAAGAGTAGCGGTTGCCTCAGTTGCCTCTGAAGGCGGCGGGGAGCGGCAGGTGCTGCAGGTGCGAGTGGAAGGTGCTGGAAGCCTCCGGAGGGCCTCGGGGGGGGGGGAGGCCATTTTCGCCCTCCCCCGGCTCCTAGCAAGCCTCTGGAGCCTGGGGAGGGCAAATAACAGGATTATCATGCACCAAAAGAAGGGGGAGGGCAGGGGTTGCGTGCACATGCGCATGGGGGTCACATGCATAGGATTATGGGTGTGGCACACCTGCCCATGACCCCCCTGCGCTCCCCCTGCCTTTGGCACACAATGCCAAAAAGGTTAGCCATCACTGGTATAACCCCTTTGGAAATACCAAAGCAATTTTGAGAGTAGCGTCTATGAGATGGCAGCGTGATTGTCCAAGGCTGAAGACTGGCTTTAAGATAAAGGTTCATTCCAGGAAAAGAAAGATGATGGCATGAACTAAGGAAATGTTACAGCAAAAGGAGGAGGAGGATAGAAGTAAATCAGAAGCTGGAGGAGATAAGTTTAAAGTAGGGATTGAATGAGTGAAAAGAGATGAAGGGGAATTAGGAGAAAAGATGTCAGCTGAGATACAAATAATAGTGTGATTAGACTGATATTAGAAAGGATACAGGATAGGAACGAGCCAGACGTTGCAACGACACAATGTGCGGTCTCTATAGTCCGAGACCGCCGTTGATTCTTTTACCAGCTGCACGGTCCATATGGACCTAAACTGTCCCAAAGAGACGGTGACAGGGAGACAAATCCTTGCTGGTCTCAGGGACACTGCAAAGTCCCTGATCGACCCAAGGGAAGTTCTCCAAGCTGGCGGTAAACAGACAGCCCCCAGGCTGACAAAGTCGGAGACGGCTCCTGAAGGAAGGCAGTGAAAGTGAGTCCAGCTGGTGAGATTTTTTCTTTGAGAATGATTGCCCAAAGAAATTTTTTAAAAAGATAAATTAGTCCTTTAAGCAAAAGAATAAAGCGGCAAAATTTATCTTTATTGGACTGCCTTAGAAAGTTTTTTTTTCCTTTTCTATGTAACAGCGTTTTGTGGATTGAAGTGATTGGAACGCTTCCCGTTTCTCCTCTTAAGACTGAATTGATTTTTTTATTCTATTCTGTGCTACCTTTATTTTTTGGTTGATCTAATTTTGTTTACCTCAATGATCATTCCTCTTACTGTTTATTAAATCTTATTAAAGACACTTAGAGATTTTTGCTTTCCTTAAGTTTGATACAAATAAGAGAAAGTTGAATCTGCCATTCGGAAGCCAGAATTTGTTTTTTTTTTCTTTTTTTGAAACAAAGTATCCTTTGCTCTATTTTCTCTGATTCTGTTGACGTTGTAACTAGAGGGTTTGCAGCTTGTCTGTAGAGACTGATAATGACTCAAGGACACGGACTGTTCTCTTGCAGGTGTCTTTGTGGAATATTTTGGAAAAGGGAAGGGAATACCAGGATTTTTGGGATGGAATTCTAAAGATATTGCAAGGATTTGAAAGATTTGATAAGAAGTTGGATAGATTATTGTTTGGCTCAATAAAAGATGAAGGGACTGGAGCCTCAAAAATTAAAGAGAGTGAAGATATAGAAGCTAAAGATACGATAACAGATGAACCTAATAATGGAGCACCTATGAGTGAAAGTGGAAAGGAGGGAACATGGAAAAGGGAATCTGATTATTATTATATACTTGATGATCTGGAGCTCTACCCCTCCTGTCAAGATATGGATTTGATGATGGAATTAAGAAGAGAAACAGCTTTAGAAAGACATCTGATAATCAAAGACATGTTAATTTTAATACCAGTTCAAGGGCAACAAGACTATATGAGAGATCTTTCAAGCAAAAACGTGCGGCGAGAAGTTTTAAAAAACTTAATAAAGAAGTTCATAAGAGAATTGACACAACAACTGGCTAAAGAGATAAGATTGTTTTGTTGCTGGAAAGACACAGGCTGATAATGAAGGTTGATAAATCAAAATTTAGTTAACCTTTGGTGATTAATAAGTAGGATTTTCTAGACACTTTTAGAATGTTTTCTTTAAAATGTTTATTCGTTAATTAATAACTCATTATGATAATAATAATGGAATAATAATCTCAATTAGTAAAAATAATTTGGAGATAAACTGTAAATTGGGACCTGGGGAAAAGATTTATCAATTTCACTAATACATTTTTGTTTAGATTTTATTATAAAGATGTAATTTTTCATGGGTCGGAGGGGAGGAGATGTGATATAAATGGCATTTTTTTTCTTTTTTCTTTAGATAACTATAATAATAATAAGGAAATGTTAATGGATAATGTTTAATGATTGTTACATGTCTTGGCATTGGTAAAAGCAATCAGATATAAGCCTTAAATAGTGAGTTGGAAAAAAAAAGGGAGGGGGAATATGCTATAAAAGGGTAATTATTGGAGGTTTATAGGAATAGCTAATGAATGCCAGTAGGTGGTTGTGTCTTTAAATACAAATGATTCTAGATAAAAGCATGTTTAAATAATTATAGCTAAATGAGAATGATGGTATATTGATGGCAAAATACATAAAGATTTTCAATTTTAAAATGTAAATTAAAAATATGAAGGATGTATAGTAACGCACGAAATTTATTTGTAACCAATCGACATGCTTTCTACAAGATGTAATGAAGAATGTTTTTGTGTGTGTTTTTCTTTAATTAAAACAATAAAAAAATTTCCAAAAAAAAGAAAGGATACAGGATAGAATAAATGAGCTGGCAATTCTCTGAAGAAGGCCTCAGCATTTGAGTGAACCTACCGTACATCATCTTAGGATCTCTGTAGCTGCCAGTTCTACCATGGAGAAACTATTGTTGCTAACAGCAGGGGAAAGTGAGACCATTGTTCAATAGAATAGAATAGGATAGGATAGGATAGGATAGGATAGGATAGGATAGGATAGGATAGAATAGAATAGAACAACGGAGTTGGAAGGGACCTTGGAGGTGTTCTAGTCCAACCCCCTGCCTAGGCAGGAAACGCTATACCATTTCAGACAAATGGTTATCCAACATCTTAAAAACTTCCAGTGTTGGAGCATTCACAACTTCTGGAAGCAAGTTGTTCCACTGATTAATTGTTCTGTCAGGAAATTTCTCCTCAGTTCTAAGTTGCTTCTCTCCTTGATTAGTTTCCACCCATTGCTTCTTGTTCTACCCTCAGGTGCTTTGGAGAATAGTTTGACACCCTCTTCTTGGTGTTAACCCCTGAGATATTGGAACACTGCTATCATGTCTCCCCTAGTCCTTCTTTCCACCAGACTAGACATACCCAGTTCCTGCAACCGTTCTTCATATGTTTTAGCCTCCAGTCCCCTAACCATCTTTGTTGCTCTCCTCTGCACTCTTTCTAGAATTTCCACATCTTTTTTACATCGTGGTGGCCAAAACTGAATGCAGTATTCCAAGTGTGGGCCTAAGTATGAGTACTGGGCCTAAAACAGAGCCTTGGGGTACTCCACTGCATAATTCCCTCCATGTAGATGCATTGGCAAGACATCCGAGTCAGCTCGGGAGTTCATGGCTTCCATGATGGCTATGGACCTAACTCAGTCAATTCAAGACCCCACCCATAATAGAGGACACACGCTCGACCTGATTTTTGTTTCTGGGCAGTGGATGAATGATGTAGATTTAGGGGATATTTCTATCCAACCCTTGTCATGGTCTGATCATTTCCTCATCAGGCTTGACTTCCATACTGCTACCCCTTGCCGCAGGGAGGCAGAACCGACAAGATGGTTCTGCCCCAGGTGCCTGATGGACCCTGAAAGGTTCCTGATGGAGCTTGGGACTTTTCCTGAATCCCTTGCTCACAACTCGACCGAAGCCCTAGTGGAAGCCTGGGATAGGGTGGCCACTGGGGCCTTGGATCGCGTTGTGCCTTTGCGGCCTCTGACCTGGTGTCGATCCCGGGTAGCTCCCTGGTTTACCGAGGAGCTCCAGGAGATGAAATGCCAGAAAAGACGCCTAGAGAGTGGTTGGAGGGCCAGCCCATCCGAAACTGATCGAACACTAGTAAGAATTTATATTAAATCCTACTTAGTGGCGATAAAAGTGGCAAAACGGCAACATTTTTCCACTCTTATCGTGTCTGCAGACAACTGCCCAGCTGCCCAGTTTAGGTTGACCCGCTCCTTACTTAACCAAGGAACTGGGAAAGACCCCTTGCAGGGTAGGGCTGAAGAATTTGTCCAGTATCTGCAGGATAAAATCGCTCAGATCCGGACAGGCTTGGACTCTGACTGGGTAGATTCGGGGGAGCCGACGGGGATGAATCTTGACGAGACAATCTTGGATGGGTTTGACCCTGTGACCCCCGAAGGCATGGACAGGATTATGGGGAGACTCAGTGCTGCCACTTGTGTGCTGGACCTGTGTCCCTCTTGGTTAGTTTCGGCTTCCCGGGAGGTGACACGAGGCTGGCTCCAGGCGATTACCAACACTTCATTGAGAGAGGGGTTCTTTCCCACCGCCTTGAAGGAGGCGGTGGTGAGGCCCCTCCTTAAGAAGCCTTCCCTGGACCCAGCTTCTTTAGTCAACTATCGTCTGGTCTCCAACCTTCGCTTTGTAGCAAAGGTTGTAGAGAGTGTGGTAGCACGTCAGCTTCCCCAGTACCTGGATGAAGTTGTCTACCTGGATCCGTTTCAGTCGGGTTTCAGGCCCGGGTACAGCACGGAGATGGCATTGGTCACGTTGGTCGATGATCTCTGGCGGGCCCGGGACAGGGCCTGCTCCTCTGTCCTGGTCCTATTAGACCTCTCGGCGGCTTTCGATACCATTGACCATGGTATCCTACTGCGACGACTCAGGGGGTTGGGAGTGGGGGGCACCATTTTACGGAGGTTATCCTCCTACCTGTCGGATCGGTTGCAGTTCGTGTTGACTGGAGGGCAGGGATCGACCCCGAGGCGCGTCACTTGTGGGGTGCCCCAGGGGTCGGTTCTCTCACCCCTCCTGTTCAACATATATATGAAACCGCTGGGCGAGATCATCCGTGGTTTTGGGGTACAGTATCATCAATATGCTGATGATACCCAACTTTTCATCTCTACCCCAAACCACCCAAACGATGCCCTCAACATGATGTCCCAATGCCTGGAGGCTGTGCGGATCTGGATGGGGAGGAACAGGCTCAAGCTCAATCCCTCCAAGACTGAGTGGCTGTGGTTTCCGTCATCCCGATTTCTTTGATGATAGGGGGAGACATTTTAGCCCCCTCAGAGAGGGCCCGCAATCTGGGAGTCCTCCTGGATACATGGCTTAGTTTAGAAGAACACCTGACGGCCGTGACCAAGGGGGGCTTTTACCGGGTTTGCCTGGCATGTCAGTTGCGCCCCTTCCTGGATCGGGATGCTCTGTGCACAGTCACTCATGCCTTCGTCCTTTCTCGCCTGGACTACTACAACACTCTCTACATGGGGCTGCCCTTGAAGAGCACCCGGAGGCTTCAGCTGGTCCAGAATGTGGCCGCGTGGGTTATCATGGGGGTACCTAGGTGCTCCCATGTTACATCCCTTTTAGGCGGCCTGCACTGGTTGCCGGTTGTTTTCTGGGTACGATTCAAGGTACTAATTATGACCTTTAAAGCGCTCCATGGCTTAGGCCCAGAGTACCTGCGAGACCACCTACTGCCACCAGTAGCCTCCCACCGTCCAGTGCGATCCCACAGATTTCTCCTCCTCAGGGTGCTGTCGGCCAGACAGTGTCAGCTAGTGACCCCCAGGGGGAGAGCCTTCTCTGTGGGAGCGCCTTCCCTCTGGAATGAGCTGCCCCCGGAGCTTCGCATAATCCCCGACCTCCGATCCTTCTGACGCACCCTAAAAAGTTGGCTTTTCCAGCAAGGTGGCCTGGCCTGAACAAAATAAAATGAATGCTTGATTTAATTAATTTTAATCCAATTTTAAAATGTTATTGTTCATACTAATTGGGTTTGTTGGATGCTCTAATTTCTTTTTAACTTTTGTAATATGTGTTTTTTTTAATGTTGTACGCCGCCCTGAGTCCTTTGGGAGAAGGGCGGCATATAAATCCAATAAACAGAAACAGAAACAAACAGAAACAGAAACAGTTCCATTGAGGACTAATTTTGTCACTTTGTTAAAGAATGCAATAAGATTAATCTGGCACGATCTGATTTTGACAAACCCATGTTGGCTTTTGGTTATTACTTTGTTTACTTCTAGGTGTTCTCTGAATGTCGGGAACATTCCCACAAGCACTGTTGTGAGCGGGTGGTGATAAACATTTTTGGCCTACAATTTGAGACCCAGGTAAAGACCTTGAGACAGTTCCCCAATACTTTTATTGGGGGTCATTCCATGTCAAGTGATCTGATTTCAGCTTGACCATCACAGATTTTGATGAAATTTGGTGTGAACATGCAATGTTCACCCAGTGAACTTTGGATAAGTGTTATGTTTGCTGATGCAATACTTGCAGAGATATAGTCATTTGTTTGACCCCATACCGCAGCCTTTGACAGTATGACTCTGAGATTTCAGCAACTTTGAGACATAATATATCTGGCAATATTTTGTTGAGAGAAACAAAACTTGGCCATCTTGTACAACTTGTTGTGCTCTATTCAACAAAATAATAAAAACATTCTCATGAGCAATCTCCAGCTAGATAATTTGGAGCAAATTTGGCCAAAAATGACTGCGGCACAAAAAAAGGGTAAATTTTGGCATCTTATATCTCTGGAAGGAAAGGTATGAGAAATGTGAAACTTTGTGCGTAATAACTTAGCAACACAAGGCTTCCGAATATAAAACTTCATTCTCCTACTGTTTCCCAATAGTTCACAAATTGAGTGTAAAGTTGATGGTTTTTGTAAAAATGCCAAAAATAGGGTATTTGCAGCCCACTTTTACAAAAGAAGAACTTCGGGAAACTGTTAAATCATTCTCATTAGAAAGAGCATCTTTCAAACCCCCTAAAAAAGTAGAGTTGGTGTTTCATCGCTGACGTATAAAGCCCTAAAAATAGGAACAAAGTGGAGGACGTTGTATGGCAGCGTCACATCCATTCTATTATTGCTTCATCTTGTTTGTTTTATATAGACATCATTACTACTATTATATTGCATTGGTCAATGGTGACATTGTCACTACCAGTTCAGGCACTTGACCTAGCAACCCCATCACCATTGGGGGCACCCAATAGCCATGCAATACCAGCCACAGGTGGGTTTCTTGGTTCAGGATCCCAAGCCTGTAGTTTGGCTTCTTCCTTGAGGTTCCAAAACCTTGTGTGGATATCTATCCAGTTCCCAAGCCAATTGGGAAGCTTATCCTAGGTTCCCAAGTCTAACGTGGGCATCTTATATGGTTCCCAAGCCGAAATCTGTACTGTTCATATGAACTGCCAAATTCCAACAATCACTTGTTTATTATTGAATTTACGCACTATGTTCTTTAGCGTTACTTCTGGGAATTGATACTGTCGACCTGACAATGTAACTGAAGGTGCTGGAAGGACACAAATAAGATGTGGTTCTGGAACCCAACAAACATCCTCTCCTTCAGGCCAATAAAATGAATGAGCAGGGCCTTGCGGATGCATAAATGTTACGAACACATCATTTTGTTTGATCGAAATGTCCACGATGTTGCCTACCCACCATTGTTTGTCATAAATGCTGACAACATAACAACCAGGAAATATGTTGGCCAATTTTAAATTTGGATTGACAGTATTGGACATTTTGGTCACAAAGTTAATTGTGTCATTTGAAACTTTGCTGACAGAAATCGAATTTGAATCGAATGTAAGATTTAGTAAGAAAACACTGAGAACAGAGATCTTGCAAGCTGCAAGGAATACTACAATAAAATACAAATCTAAAGAAATAATAGTTCTTAAACAAGTGCCAAGAAGGGTGAGAGATCTAAGAAGAGAATATCAATTCCTGACCAAATGCCTAATTAAAAAAGGAGTTAATTTCAGATGGTTAATACCAGAAGGGATACTAGTAACTTGGCAGGAACAAAGATACAGGCTGGACACCATAGAAAAGGCAGTCATTTTATGAACAATATTTTGGACTACAAGAAGAGAGATGGAGAGAGGAAAGAGGAACAAAATTACAAGAAGACGAGAAAGAACAGAGAGAATTAGCTAAAAAACAAGAAGAAAGGGTGTTAAGAGAAGTAGCAAGAGCAAAGGAGATGAAAGAACAAATGGAGATGAGAGTGACTAGATCAACTAAAACTACAAATAACTAAGACATGAAGAAGAAATAAAAATAATCTCATTAAACATAAATGGACTAAATGTGAATATAAAAAGAAAGAGGACATTTAATAAATTAGAGAAATTGAAATGAGATATAATATGCCTGCAAGAAGTACGTATTAAAAAGCAACACAAAAAATACTTTGGATTATCCAAAATTGGGGAAGTTGTATACGACACTTGTTGATCAAAGCAAAAAAGGTGTGGCACTGTATACCAAAAAATCAATACACTCAAAGCAAATATTTGAAGATGAAGAAAGAAGAATATTGATAGTGGAAATAATGATGAATAATAAAAAAATATTGATGGTGGCGATATATGCGCCAAATGAGAATCAAGAAGAATTTTATGGAAAACTGCACAAAAAGATAATAGAATATGAATATAAAGAAATATGTATATTAGGGGACTTTAATGCAATAGCAAATAACGAGTTGGATTATAAAACTACAAAGTCAAATAAGAGGTTAAGGAGAACATTGCCTAAAACATTCTTTACAATAATGGATGAATTAAGCCTACAAGATGCATGGAGAAGACACCTGAGAGAAAAACAATATACATTTTACCCAAATAGACACATGTCATGGTCAAGAATATATATGATTTGGACAACAATAGACTTAATTGCTAAAACACAAAAGATTGATATAGAAACAAGCATATGGGCAGACCACAACCCAATAATAATGACATGGAAAGGTCAGAGAAAAAAATGAAATGGACATTAAATCAAAATCTATTAAATGAAAAAGAATTTCAGCAATAGATGGAAAAAGAATTGAGTTTTTTTTTCCAAAGAGAACAGGAAGGAGGATACATACCTACAGAATGTGTGGGATACGAGTAAAGCATACATTAGAGGACTAGTAATGACTTATCTAGGAAAAAGAAACAAACAGAACAGACAAACACGAAAGAAGATAGAGGAGGAACACAGGAGACTGGAAATACAACTACAAAACCCCCCACAAAATACTAAAATTAAAAATTTGATGGACCTACAAAAACATAAATTGAATTTAATGGAAAATGAAGAAGTGGCAAATAAAGTAAAAGCTACAAGACAATTTTTTTTTTGAAAATGCAAATAAACTAGGACGATGGTTGGTGTACAAGATGAAAAAAGAGAAAGAAAAAAGTTATAAACCAATTATCAGACCAAGAAAGGAATATTTGTTACCAAAAGGAAGAAAAGGAAAAAAATAGTAGAAAATTATTATAAGGAACTATACCAGCAAGAGACAGTGGCAGAGGAAAAGATGAAACAGTATCTAGAGAAGGCGGAAATACCTAAGATTCCAGAAAAATTTAAAGAAGAGAGAATAACAATGATGGAAGTAATGGAAGCAATAAAAAGACAAAAAAAAGGGAAAACACCAGGCCCGGATGGATTGCCAGTGGAATTTTACAAAACATTGCAAGATGTGTTAAGTAACATCATGCTAGAAGTATTCAATGAGTTGTCGTTGAAAGCAAAAATATCGGATTCTTGGTTAGAGGCTTATATAACTCTTATCTCAAAAGAAGAAACAGATTTGCAGCAAATAAAGAACTACCGGATTTTTGGGAGTATAAGATGCACTGGAGTATAAAACGCACCAAGGTTTTGAAGAGGCAAATTAAAAAAAAAAAGGTTTTTGCACTTTGCAAACCTCCCAAAAATGGCCCGTTTTTAAGCAAAAATGGGCCCGTTCCCCCCCCCCAAGGCATGAATAGCTTTTAGGGGGCTTGCAGAGTGTTCCTGGGGGGTGCCCCCCCCCAAACAAGCAAAAAATGGCCCGTTTTTTTGCAAAAATGGGCCCATTTTCTGTCACAAAAATTGCATGCATAGGCCTTAGGAGGCTTATAGAGTACTCCTGGGGGCTGGTGGGGGGGGCAAAATTGAGCAAAGAACTGCCCATTTTTCACTCATTTCTGCATACTCCAGCCCCCAGGAGCTCTCTGAAAGCCTTCTACAGGCTCTGCATGGCCATTTTGGCGAAGGGGCAGGACTTTGGGAGGGAAAAAATGCTGTATTCAGTGTATAAAACGCACCCAGATTTTCAGCCTCTTTTTTGAGGGAAAAAGGTGCATCTTATACTCTGAAAAATATGGTATATACCAATTTCTTTATTAAATGTGGATTACAAAATCTTTGCATCAATAATGGCGGAAAGACTCAAAAGATTGTTAAGTGAATTTATACACTCAGATCAAAATGGTTTTTTACCCAAGAGACAGATTAGAGATAATATGTGGATTATATTGAATGCATTATAATATTATGAAGCACACCCTGGGAAACAAATGACACTGTTATTTTTGGATGCACAGAAAGCATTTGATAATGTAAATTGGCAATTTATGATAATGCAACTGCAAATGATGGATTTTGGGGAGGGATTCATAAACATGGTTAAAACTATCTATAAAGAACAAGAGGCTAAAGTGGTGGTAAATGGAGATATGACAGAAAACGTGCCGATTAGAAAAGGGATTAGGCAAGGGTGCACGTTATCTCCACTATTATTCATATTGACACTAGAAGTTTTGAACAGAAATATAAGACAAGATAAAGATATAAAAGAAATGAAAATTAAAAAAGAAGAATATAAATTGCAAGCATTTGCAGATGACTGGGTATTTATTATGGACGATCCAATAGAAACAGGTCCAAAACTACTAGAGCAAATAGAAGAGTATGGAGGAGTGGCAGGATTGAAAATTAATAAAGTTAAAACAAAAATTCTAGTGAAAACCATAACAGAAAAGCAGAAAACAGAAATAACGGAAAAACTAGATATTCAAATAGTAAAAAAAGTGAAATATTTGGGGATACAGCTGACTTCAAGATGTGTAACCATTAAGGAAGATAACTATTATAAATTAAGAAATCAAATTGAAATAGATATTGTTAGGAATATAATCTAACGGTTGGGTTGGCAATAGATAAATCATATAACAATGGTGTACCCGTTTCTTTAAATCGTGCTGTAAATGTGATTGGCTGCTGTTTCCTCAATCGGCCATAAGATGGAGCCAGAATCACTATTAGATGCTGATCTGAACTGATCTGATCTGAGTGTTTGGAAGCTGGCTGTTAGAAGTGCCGTGATCTATTGTAAGTTTTGGAACTGCTAGCAAACTTTGTGTACCGGACTGTTTGTATGATTATGGACTATGTTATTTGGATTATCCCTTAACTGAAGGACGTTGATGACTGACTGTCTTATCCGTGTATGACTTGGACTGCTTGATGGACTCTGATACCTCTATTTCCACGAAAGTAAAAGCCTATTTAAATTGCAGTGTCTCTGTATGCTGGTTTGTGTGTTCTCCAACACAACTCTCACAACGCTTCTCTGAACGCACTCGCTCTACCAACGGGGAGCTTACCTAACAGATATAGAGAAATGGAAAAACTTACAGCTATCACTAATGGGAAGAATAGTGGTAATTAAGATGAATATATTACCAAGAATATTATTTTTATTTCAAACAATACCGATAAAACTGGAAAAAAGGTATTTTGAAAAACTAAATAAAATAATAGGAAAATATATTTGGCAAGGAAAGGAAAGAAAGTGAGAATTAATATAAGAATGTTACAAGATTCAAGGATTAGAGGTGGATTTGGTGTACCGAATTGGGAATTATACTATCAAGCAGCAGCTCTAACATGGATAAAAGAATGGATATTATTAAGAAATGCAAGGTTATTATCCTTGGAGGGACACGATATGCAACTGGGTTGGCATACATTTTTGTGGTATTGGAAAAATAGAATACATGGTTATTTTCAGAGACACTATGTAAGAAATGGTTTATACGCAGTATGGGAAAAAGTAAAAGAAAGGCACTATATGGAAGTACCAATGTGGCTTTCAACGGTGGAAGCTCTGACACACCCAAATATTAGTAGTATGAAAAAGGTTATTAGGTACAAAGATATACTAACAGCACAGGGAGAACTAAAACAGAAGAAAGTCTTAGAAGAACAAGGGATTGATATAGGATGGTTTAAACAAATGCAAATACAAACAAGATATGAGAAGGATGTTAAAGAGTATGGTTTTAATATGAAAAATTCAGAACTAGATAAAATACTCATGGGAACGGATGAAAAAATGATTAAAGATTGTATAGTTATTTACTCAGAATAAATTTAGAAGAAGAAGAGGTTAAAGAAACAATGATAAGATGGGCAAAAACCTTTGGATATACAATAGAACTAGAAAAATGGCAACAACTATGGGAAAGAAACTATAAATTGACAATGGTGACAGCATACAAAGAGAATTTATATAAAATGTTTTATAGATGGCACATGCCACCTGAAAGATTAAAATAAATGTTTAAGGATAAATCAGCTAAATGTTGGAATCAACTGCCAGGATCATATTATCATATGTGGTGGACGTGCAGGGATGCAAAAAGCTATTGGGTTAAAATACAAACATGGTTAGAGAAAATGATACACCAACCCATAGAGTTTAAGCCAGAGGTATTTTTATTGGGTATTCTACCAGAGAAATATAGTAAAGAAGATTCATATTTGATTGTACAGATAACAACAGCAGCTAGAATTGTATTTGCACAAAATTGGAAAGCAGATAAAATCCCATCAGAATGGGAGATAATAAGGAAGATACTAGATTGTGCAAAAATGAATAGGTCAGTGGTGGCTAACCTTTTTGCCATCATGTGCCAAAAGCAGGGAGAGCGCAGGGGGGTCATGTGCGGGCATGCCCACACTCATAATTCTATGTGTGCAACCCCTGCCCTCCCCCCGCTTTTGGTGTGTGATGGACCTGTTTTTTGCCCCCCCCCAGGCTCCAGAGGCTTTCTAGGAGCCCTGGGGAGGGCAAAAACAGCCTCTCCTGCCACCCCCCAGGGGCCCTCCGGAGGCTTTCCCTGAAGTCTCCGGAGGGCAAAAACCAGCTGAATTTGAAGGCTGAAGTCAGGTGGCCAGTGCTGGAGCTGACAGGGCAACGCCTCGCATGCCCTAACGTGCCATAGGTTCGCCATCACAGGAATAGGTTGACATTGAGAATAAAGGACAAAGAGGAATCAGTGTACTACAGGACATGGGGGCAATTTTATGTTTGGCTTGAAAAAAGATATAAATAGAAAGAGAAAGGAACAAAACATGAAATAAATAACTCAGATGACACATTATTCAATTAGGGAGAGGGGAAACAAGAAAATATTAAAATGTAAAAACACAAGTGGAAAAATGACATAAGTGGAACTAGTATTAGAAATAAAATGTAAACAGAGAAAATTATTTGTATGAAAATATAGTTTGGATGGCTGAAACACCACCCCGAGAACCCATCAGAGAAAATAAATAAGTAATGGCAACAATGGAAAGGAGGGGAGATGAGGGGGGAAAAGAAGAAAGGGTAAAACAGAGAAAGTAAGGGTGAGGAATTAAGAGTAGGAGAGAGGGTAAGAAAGAATTTCTTAAAATTTTAAGCCCACACTTGAAGATGGCAGGTGAGATCCTGCCGAAACGTTGCAAAGACAATCTCAACCTTACACGGGAAAAGACCCGAATACAACAAAACCAGCATACCTACACCCATGAAAATCTACGAAAACAAATATATATATATATATATGTGTGTGTGTGTGTGTGTGTGTGTGTGTGTGTGTGTGTGTGTGTTGTATTTGTACTGATAAATAAATAAAGGGAGACTAGTATAGATCTATTTCGAGCTAATTAGCTCTCATCAGCTAGCCATACCCTTACTGGGATTTGAACCTGGGCTGTATTATATATTAGGCAGGAGTCTTAGCCACTAAGCCACAGGATCTCCTCCTTATCAGTTGAGCCAGGGAAATAGGTATGTATTTGTGTTACAACCCCTGGTATGCCTAAATATGGGAGGAAGGTCACTACTCCCTCTTTCTGTCCTTCGGCTCATCACAGAAGACCATGCAGGCAGAAAACCATATTTTTATTTTTAATGTTGCCTTTTTATATTTGTGTTGTAATTGTCACTCTGTGCTGGGTTTCACGCTTGCAAGATAAAAACTGCCACACTGAACTGTGTTGTCTGCATTTCTTGACGCTGAATGTGACACTGGCACTCTAACAAATCAGCCATCAATAGACACATAGACATTAACAACATCTATAGACTATGCAAAAGAGATAATCAACCAGCCCCAAAGAGAAAAAGACTCTAGCACCTCTCCACCAGTAATCAGCACTCAGATCAGCATAGATTAACTCCAAGATTAACAATCAAGTAAGCAATACCCCAATGAAGAAACTGCCAAAGAGCCCTCAGTAAACAGCCCAACCAAAGAATCTTTAAGACCACCCCCACCCACACAGACAGGCAAGACACCAGAATATAAATTGACAGCAAACAGCACTCCCTTTTAGCACTGATGATACCTAGTTAGGGTAATGAAATGTTTGCAAGAAAACAAGCAAGCTCAGAGAGCACCAAGGACCCCTCATAGACAGATTTGTATGACTTTGGGTGACAATTTCTAAACGAGCTTTCACTAATATTCTCTATTAGCTTTCACTAATATTCTTTCACTAATATTCTCCAAATGTGTTCAGTTTGCAAATCCCAGAATTTACAAGTTGGGGAAATAATAATTCAACACATCTAGATAGTAACATATATAAAATTCATGTATGGACTTCCGGTCCATGACATCACCGTGGTAGGGTTGAGGAATGGTAGTTCCTGTAACCTCTAATTCAAACTTCTTCGTTTGGGCTCATTTCTGAGCACTGCGGATCCTGAAGGGATCGGCAGATTCAGGGGGAAACTCTGAAGACACTGGGGTGGTAAGGCAACACACCCCCCCCCCCAGTGGGTAGGAGAAACCCACTAAACAGACGAGGATCTATCCTGTCACTTGGACAGGACTGGAGCGATGGCGAGAGAAAGCAGTTGAAATTGAGGCATCTGTTATCATTGACAACCCCCAAAAAGGAGGACAACATGAAATTGGCGGAGAGGGTGAGCTGGAAAGAAAAAGGCTCTGTGGTGAAGACTGTTTTTGCAGTCCAGTTTTTTGCCAAAAAGCAGTGAGAGCTGAGACGGAGAGCTGAAAGTGACAGCGTGAATAATAGACTGAATCATGGACAGAAGCAATAATATCGCTAATCCCGAAAGAAGAAGCCAACCTACAAGAAATACAAAACTACAGACCAATGTCTACTTTGAAGATACTGGACACAAATAGACGGTTTGCTTTAAAATTTGAGTAAATTGGATTGAAGAATTTTTTTTTATTTTTTTTTCTTCATTTCCCCCTCCTTCCTTTCTCTCTTCCATTTTTCTCTTTCAAGTAAGAGATCACTATTTCTCTTTTCTTTCTTTTTTCTCCTTTTCTTCTATCTACAATAAGCTGAATTATAGCTGAAATCCTTGTGATACTAATTAGACTAATTGGACTAAAACACACACAAAAAATTAGAAGATGAGCAGAAAGGTAACACCTGTTGGTTCTACAACAACAACCCCTGCCTCCTCACCAGCAGGAGGACAAAGATCAATACAGTCGATGCTTCAACAAGAAAAAGAGAAGGGAGTAACTTTAGATGCAATCATGAAAGCGATACAGAAATTACAAACAGGAGATGATTGTAAGAGTGAAAAATTAGATACCACACCGAGTCCCTTTCGGGAGAGGGGGCGGTCTATAAGCGCTCAGTAAATAAATAAATAAATAAATAAATAAATAAATAAATAAATAAATAATAAAAAAGACTGAGAGTATAGAAAGAAGAATTGAGACAATAGAGCAATGAACTGAAAGCACAGAACAAAAAGTAGCTAAAACGGAAGGAAAAATAGAAGATATGCAAAACTGGATGATGAAATACGAGGACAGAATCCAAAAAATTGAAGAAAAAGTCCAACAAGAAGAAAAGAAGGTTGAGGAGTTTGATAGCAGATTGAGCGATGTGGACTTTTAACTTTTAACTTTAACTTTTATTTAATTTATAAACCGCGCCCTCTCCCAGAAGGGACTCGGGGCGGTGTACAGTCATATTAAAACACAATATAAATACATACAGATATAGATAAATATAGATAAATATAGATGGAGGAGGTAACATATAAACTGTACAATAATAATTAAAATTAAAATTAGAGATACATTAAAAACTACCCCTAAAAAAGCTACCCCAGAATAAAATGTTTGCCAGGAGGTAAAAATGGGACTATAAATGGGCTAGGCCAGCTAATTGGAACAGGTGGGTCTTGAGTTTCTGTCGGAAGGAGCGGAGGTCGGTAGTGGTTCTGATATTGGGGGGGAGGTCATTCCAGAGGGTTGGGCCCATCACAGAGAAGGCTCTACTCCTGGGCGCCACCCGTTGGCATTGCTTAGTGGACGGCACCTGGAGGAGTCCCTCCCTGTGGGAGCGAATTGGTCGCAGGGATGTATGAGGTAAGATGCGATCCCGCAGGTAACTAGGGCCTGTGCCATGGAGCGCTTTAAAGATGGTAATCAACACCTTGAAACGCACCCGAAAAACCACAGGTAGCCAGTGCAGCTCGCGCAGGAGAGGTGTTATGTGGGAGTACCTGGTACTCCCCATGATAGCCCGCACGGCCGCATTCTGAACTAGCTGTAGTCTTCGTGTGCATCTCAAGGGGAGCCCCATGTAGAGAGCGTTGCAGTAGTCCAGACGGGACGTCACCAGCGCATGAGTGACTGTCCGTAGGGCGTCCCGGTCCAATATGGGGCGCAATTGGCGCACCAGGCGGACCTGGTGGAATGCCCCCCTCGCCACGGCTGCCACATGGTCATCCATCGACAGCTGGGCATCTAGGAGGACGCCCAGATTGCGTGCCTGCTCCACGGGGGCCAGGTGCTCGCCCCCTATGGCCAGCGATGGAGTCCACTGGTTGAACCGGGGCGCCGGTAGCCACAGCCACTCCGTCTTGGAGGGGTTGAGCCTGAGTCTGTTGTCCCCCATCCAGACCCGAATGGCTTCCAAGCACCGGGACATCATTTCGACGGCCTCGTTCGGGTGGTTTGGGGTGGAGATGTACAGCTGCATATCATCAGCGTACAGGTGGTATCCAACCCCAAAACCACGGATGATCTCACCTAGCGGCTTCACGTATGTGTTGAACAGGAGGGGCGAGAGGACCGATCCCTGCTGCACCCCACAAGTGAGCGTCCTCAGGGTCGACCTCTGCTCCCCTGCCAACACACATTGCGTCCGGTCGGAGAGGTAGGAGCAGAACCACTGCAAAACGGTGCCCCCTACTCCCACCCCCTCCAGCCGGCGCAGAAGGATACCATGGTCGATGGTATCAAAAGCCGCTGATAGGTCTAATAGGACCAGGATAGAGGAACAACCCCTATCTCTGGCCCTCCAGAGATCATCCACCAACGCGACCAAGGCCGTCTCCGTGCTGTGACCGGGCCGGAAACCGGACTGGCGCGGGTCTAGATAATCGGTTTCTTCCAGGTGACGTGGGAACTGTTGTGCCACCACACTCTCTACAACCTTCGCTAAGAAGGGAAGGTTGGAGATGGGACGATAATTTGCTAACTCCGCCGGGTCCAGGGAAGGCTTCTTGAGTAAGGGCCTCACCACCGCCTCTTTCAAGGCGGCCGGTAAGGACCCCTCACCCAATGAAGCGTTCACTAGACCCAGGAGCCAGCCTCGTGTAACCTCCCAGGATGCCAGTACAAGCCAGGAGGGGCACGGGTCCAATAAACATGTAGTGGCTCGCAGTCGCCCACGTAACCTGTCTAAATCCTCGGGGACAACAGAGTCAAACTCCTCCCAGCGTGGTCCCTCAAGATTCGCTTCTGACGTCTCCCCTGGTCCACTGAAGGGGGCCCATCCACTCCGGATCTGAGCGATTTTGTCCTGCAGATATTCCCCAAACTCCTCTGCTCTACCCTGCAAAGGGGCTTCCCGCGGCCTCTGTGATAGGAGGGAGCGGGTCACCCGAAACAGGGCGGCAGGGCGGTTGTCTGCGGACGCAATAAGAGCGGCACAATGTCTACGTTTGGCCGCTCTTAGTGCCACGAGGTAGGTCCGTAAATAGGCTCTTACCTGTGTTCGGTCAGATTCGGAGCGTGAGGACCTCCACCTGCTCTCTAGGCGTCTCTTGTGGCATTTCATCACCCTTAGCTCCTCGGTAAACCAAGGAGCCAGGGTGGTTCGTTGCCGCAGGAGAGGCTGCAAAGGCGCAACCCGGTCCAAGGCCCTGGCAGCCGCCCTATTCCATGCGGCCACTAGGTCCTCCGTCTGGGAGCGGGTCAGGGCTACAGGAAGTGGCCCAAGCTCCGTCTGGAACCTATCTGGTTCCATCAGGCGCCTGGGGCGGAACCATCTGGGACAATCTGGTTCCGCCTCCCCGCGGCGGGGGGTAGCGCCAGGGAAGTCGAGCCGGAGAGATGAGTGATCTGACCATGACAGGGGTGTAATAACCAAATCCCCTATTCCCAGATCACTCTGGGAAAGGGAGAGTAGTGGAATATTAGGGTGGGAGATGGATAGATCTGAATTTTTTAAACACAGAATAAGAAAGAGGAGAGAACCTAGTACAAATAATATCTGAAATTTTGATAAATGTATTAGAGATATCCCAAGAGAAGATGATGGATAACATAGATGAAGCGTTCCGAGTATATACAAGATATGCAATGAGAAATGCTCTTCCAAGGGAAGTCCATGTAAGATTTACTAAGAAAGCAACTAAATTACAAATACTACAGAAAACGAGATAGAAAATTAGAATATAAAGGTAAGGAGATTGTAGTTCTGAAACAAATTCTGAGAAGAGTGAGAGAGAAGAGAAGAGAATATCAATTTTTGACCAAGGCTCTGATTAAAAAAGGTGTTAATGATAGATGGCTCATACCGGAAGGCCTATTATTTCTATGGCAAGGACAAAGATACAGAATAGAAACAATTGATAAGGCAGAAGCTTTCTATACAGAACATTTCAGAGAAACGGCTGAGAAAACTGAAAAAGAAGAATAATCGGTGCAACTACTGGAGGCACCTATAATTGACATTGAAAAAATAGACGGTGCTGTAGGTGGAATTGATAAAGAAGAAGGTGCGGTGGGTGGAGTAAATCTCAGAGAACAACGAGAACCCAGATCAACTAGAGCTATAAATCCTGTATATAAAGTATAAACATGGAGGAAAGAAAAATGGTCACAATTAATATAAACGGACTTAATTCAGAAAATAAAAGAAGGAAAATATTTCACAAATTAGAAAATCTAAAATTTGATATAATTTGCCTACAAGAAGTACATTTTCAAAAGAGATATGAATATTTATTAGTACAACCAAAGCTTGGAAAAATGTTTACTACATTGGCGGAATGTAAGAAAAGAGGAGTGATCTTCTATATTAAAGATAATATCCCAGCGAAATTGATTTATACAGACGAAGAGGGAAGAATTCTGATGGTGGAAATTATGGATAATACTAAAAAAATACTTTTAATTGCAATTTATGCTCCCAGTGAAAAACAAGCCGAATTTTACAAAAAAACTCCACAAAAATGTTGATTTGGACTATGCTGATATTTGTATGATGGGAGACTTCAATGGCATTGTAAACCAGAACATGGACTACAAAACACACAAAACAACAAAGTTAAATAGAAAATTGCTTCCGAAATCCTTTTTCAGGATGATAGAAGAAACAAATTTGAAAGGTATTTGGAGAGAAAGAAACCCCACAGAAGAACAATATACTTTTTATTCAAATAGACATTGATCATTTTCCAGAATCGATATGATATGGGCCTCAACGGAACTGATTTGTAATGTACAAGAAATTGAGATTGAAACAAGCACCTGAGCAGATCATAATCCAATTATAATCAAATGGAAGGGCCAAAGGACAAGATCTAGATGGACATTAAATAATACCATATTGAAAGAGAAAGACTTTGTACAGAAAATGGAAAAAGAAATGGCCTTTTTCTTCAAAGAAAATAGAAAAGAAGACACATCAATGCAGAATCTTTGGGACACAATGAAGGCTGTTACTAGATGACTAATAATAGATTATATAAGGAAGAAAAACTTAAAGAAAAAACAAACACATAAAGCTTTAGAGAACGATTATAAAATACTTGAAAAAGAGTTACAGAGATCTCCACAAAAAAAGATGTTAAAATAAAAAATGGATACAATTAAACATAAAATAGATCTACTGGAAAAAGAAGAATTGGCACAAAAAATTAGAGGCACCAAACAGAACTACTTTGAAAATGCAAATAAGCTAGGCAGATGGTTGGCATATAAATTGAAAAAAGAGAGGCAAAGAAAATACCCCAATTTAGAGACGAGCAAGGACAAATTCATTATGGAAATGCTGAGAAGAAAATTATACAAGACTATTATGTTAAGCTGTACGGACAAGAGAAAATAGAAGAGGGAGGAGTTAAAAATATTTACAGGATGCTAATATTCCCCAGATACCAGACGAAACTAGAACAATGTTGGAAGGCAAAATAATGATGATGGAGCTAACGGAAGCACTTAAAAAACAAAATAATGGAAAGGCCCCGGAACCGGATGGATTACCAGTGGAATTCTACAAAACATTTGAAGAATCCTTGTCCCTCCCACTTTTAGAAGTTATGAATGAAGTGATGTCTGAAAGTAGAATACCTAAATCATGGTCAGAAGCATATATTACACTGCTACCCAAAGAGGAGACTGATTTAACACAAACCAAGAACTATAGACCAATCTCTTTATTAAATTCAGATTGCAAGTTATTTGCATCCATATTAGCAGAGAGACTTAAAAAGTACCTAAATAGTTTTATCCACTTGGATCAAAATGGTTTTTTTTTACCAAAGAGACAAATTAAAGACAACAAGAGAATGATTTTGAATACTTTGGAATATTATGAGGCCCATCCCGAAAAACAAATGACTTTGATGTTTCTTGATGCACAGAAGGCCTTTGATAACGTGAATTGGCAATTTATGTTTTTACAATTAGAACAGATGAATTTTGGTAAGAAATTTATTCAAACTATACAAGTGGTATATCATAAACAAACAGCAAAGATAATGGTAAATGGAGAATTGACAGATTCTATTGAAATAAAGAGAAGTACGAGACAAGGTTGCCCACTATCACCGTTACTATTTGTCTTAACATTAGAAGTCTTAAACAGAAAAATTAGAAAAGAAGAAGAAATAAAAGGAATGAAAATTAAAAAAGAATATAAGTTACAAGAGTTTGCAAATGACTTGGTTTTTATTCTTGAAGAACCACTAGAGACAGCACCCAAATTGTTAGAAAGAATAGAGGAGTATGGAAAAGTAGCAGGTTTGAAAATAAACAAAGACAAAACAAAGATTTTGACAAAGAACATATCATTAAGACAAAAGGAAGAGTTGGCGGAAGTTTTGCAGATCCAAGTCACAAACAAGGTCAAATACTTGGGGATATACTTATCATATATATATATATATATGGGGATATATTTATCAGCTAGATGCAGTACTCTTAAGGAGGACAATTATATTATACTATAGCAACAAATTGCGACTGATTTGATGAAATGGGAAGATTTACAACTATCAATGATAGGAATAATTTCTACAATTAAAATGAACATTTTACCCAGAATCTTATATCTGTTCCAGACAATTCCAATCAGATTGGGCAAGGATTTGAAGATTTAAATAAAATAGTTTTGAAGTTTATTTGGCAAGGGAAAAAAAGCAAGAATAAAACTCAAGTTGCTACAAGATGCTAGAACAAGAGGAGGATTGGGCTTACCTGACTGGGAGTTATATTATCAAGCAACAAACCTGATGTGGATTAAGGAGTGGATAACACTAAAAAAACTCTAGATTATTAAATGTAGAGGGTCATGATTTACTGTTGGGATGGCATGCTTTTTTATGGTATAAGGGAACTAAAGCACATGGTTATTTTAGAAGACATTATATAAGGGAGGCTTTGCTATTAAATTGGGAAAAGGTTAAAAGATTACATTACTTAAAAACGCCAGTCTGGATATCAACCATTGAAACTTTTTCATATCCAATAATATATAAAAAGGAACAAACAGTCAGATATGTTGAAATATTGAATGCAGAGGGTAAACTCAAATCTATCCAAGAGTTGAAACAAGAAGGAATAAATTTTTTTAAAAAAAATTAAACACAAATAATACAAACAGTACATATACATCTGAATACAAAAAAGAAAGAAAAAAAGAAAATGGAAAAAACCCACATATTACAGTGCACCCCCACCCCCTGGAGACCCTCCCCCCCTTTATATTTCTTTGTCTATAACAACTAAAAGATATACAATATATTCCAATTGTGCCCTTATCCCCTCCAAAACAACATATATTCTTGAGTAGATTTATTCCCTTCGCCTTCCACCAACACTGATTTTGTAAAATCCCCCCATATTTCATTATAATTATTTGATTTGATCATCCCCTTTTAAAATTTAATTTATGTTGTTAATTTATCATTTGTTGCCGTACTCCAAATTTCATTATACCACTCATTTCTTTGAAGGGGCGTTGGTCTTACCTGATACGCTCCTTCTCATAAGGTGGAGATAGCATCCAGGAATGGGGTAAACTTATCTGCTTAGCTGATTGGACTGAGTCTATTAGAGATGTTAAGACACGCCTCCGCTGCTCACCATCTCCAGCTTTTGACAAAGTGACAGACTTGACGTGTTTGATGGAATAGTCTCTCCTTGAATCCAGGACCAGACAGTCCATAGGGCGGGGCTGGATGCTATCTCCACCTTATGAGAAGGCGCGTATCAGGTAAGACCAATGCCCCTTCTTCATACTTGGTGAAGATAGCATCCAGGAATGGGACATACCAGAGCTGGCTGTCCTATGGGTGGGCTTGGTCTTTTAGCAAAAACTAATTTTTTTGATTTATCAAAGTTAAGGACCAGCCTGTTTTGCCTGCAATAGCCGAGTGTTGCCCTAATTGCTCTCTTCAGTGCTACAGGGGTTTGTGAAATGATAGCGGCATCATCAGCATATAAGAGAATTGGCACTTTGCGTTGTGCTAGGTTAGGAAGGTGGAAATCAGGGTTCTGTAAGAGATCAATCAGGGGATTAATATAGAAGTTAAAGAGGGAGGGGGACAGGATGCAACCCTGCCGTACCCCTTTTTGTACCCTTACTGAGCCGGTTAAACTCCCTTGGAGATTGCACCTCACTTTCAAGTTGGAATTGGCATACAATTTTTGTATGAGGAAGAGGAGGCGTTTATCGATAGTGGTGCATTTTAATTTCTCCCAGAGGGTGATCCTGGATATTGAATCAAAGGCCTGCTTAAAATCAAGGAAGGCCACAAAAAGAGGATTTTTAAAAAATATATGTATTTTTTTACTAAATGGTAGAGTACCAAGATATGATCTATGGATACAAGTCTGGTTTAGGCTTCAGCATTTGTTATTAATATAATAGGCCAAGAGAATATAACCTTTTAAGGCTTCCTTAGAATTGTCATGTATTGCCTATCTATGCATATATGCTGCTTAGTTTTAATATCTGGTGTGTAACAGAGCTATCTATTAGCCATATTTAGGTTTCGTTTCTTTACTAGTGTTTAGTTTCGTTTTTAGGATAAGTTTCCTTTTCTTCTAAAGCTTTAAGTTTCTGTTACGTATGTAATGAGTCATGCTTTTCTGTGATTCCTATATGTTACTCCTTTATACGTGTATTTCCCCCCGCCCTAATGAAACTGCTTAATAAAAGGAGTTTGCTTTGATTTGTTCGGGGGACACAACATCACCCCGGGCATTTTCTTGCTCTCTCACTCCGAGAATCTTTTATGTGGTGTCTTTTATTGGCTAATCCACCCTCGCGAGGGGCCCTCTAAATTCGCTCCTGCGGGAGTTATCGACAAGGAAAGTCTGAACCTCGGGCAACAAGTGTGTTGCAAGGCTTGTTGCAACATCTGGGGGCTCGTCCCGGGATTCGGCTTTCTGCGTTTACAAAGGTATGACTTTTGTCTAGAAGTGTACCTCCCTCACGCCTGTTACTTCTCGCCTGGAAGAGGTTACGTGCACAAGTAAGTAATGGGCACTTCGAGTTCCAAAGCTTCGTCAGGGCATAAGGGCGAGCTTTTCACTCTAGTGAGGATGATTAATTGTTTGCAAAAAATTAACAGCACCACTATCTATTTTTTTTCTAAACTTTCTTTAAATAACTTTTTTTAGTATTTAGAAAAACAATGTCTGGCTTATCTGGAAAAGGCTCCATAAAAATGTCTATGTGGGAGATTAGGAATTTATTTCCACAAGACACAAAGAGCCCCTGCAAAAGTGTTAAGTAAAAATTCTTTTTCCAAAATGATCTTCAATTGGCCTTTTAATTCCTCATGGAGATGTTAATTTTTCAGCTCCTCCATGGTTAGAAAAACACTAAGCAATAGAGGAGGGAAATAAACATGTTGTTAGGGTTCTAAATACCATGCAGAAATAAATCATTGTCCAAGGCAAAACATCCTTAATGGTGCAATTTATTCCGCAGGCATGTTAGTACTGCTATGGAAATTTCAACTCTGAAAGTACATGCTGTGGGTTCACCCAGTTAAAGTTCATGATCTCTCCCCACACCCACAAATCCATCACATGTTCCAATCATCATCTTCCACGCTGGCATGTACACCCATCTTCTTCCGGCCAGGTGTCGAGATGCGAAGACAAAAGATGACCTTGGCTTCTACAAAAGAATGTCAACAATCCATTCTACAATCCTACTCCTTTCTATTCCCCCCTCCCAACTACTACACTATTGAAACAGCATAGAAAATTCTAAGAAAGTGTGGCAGGCCAAAGATCCAAAAAAGAATATAATTACAGGCCTGACAGGCGGCCTCTCCTCAAAAGAAAAACGTTTCCTGCAAAGAGAATAACATAAAAGTTAACATAACAAAATTAACCACCTCTTCTCCACCCAGGGGAACCCCTTGACTTCTCAGGAAACTTCCCATTGAATTGCTTTACTAACTTCTCCACTTTCAGGTTCCCACTGTTTACCCAATTAACTTCAGACCAAGGGTAACCCTTCCAATGCACTAAGTACTGTAAGCAACCCCTATTCAGCCTGAAATCTACAATTTTTTCCACCTCAGATTGTGTTTCCCCTTCCATCACTAAAGGAGGAGATTGAGCTTGGGTGGATGCTCTTCTGTTAGACCCAATTACTGGTTTCAACAAACTACAATGAAATTCTGGGTCAATTTCCCCTAGACTTCTGGGTAGACTGAGTTGAACTGTAACTGAGTTAACTATCTTCACTATTGGGAATGGACCTAGAAATTTTGGACACAATTCCTTGCTAAGCATTTCTAATCTTATGTATTTGGTAGATACAAAAACATTGTCCCCCACACGGTAGGGGTTTAGGAGTGAGCGACGTTGATCATCTTGCTTCTGGTAGGCTTCTGCTGCAACTGCTAAAGCCTTCTTCGTATTCTCCCATCCTTTCTTTAGCATGTCCATCCATTCACTCAAAGACATGAAAGAAGGAGGTTCTCTAGGCAACTCAGGCATGGCAACAACTCCCATGCCACTGGTAATCTGGAAACCCGCTAATCCTCTGCTGCTGTGGACCGCATCGTTGTACGCCACTTCGGCGAAGGGTAGCAAGTCCGACCAGTTGTCTCGCTGATAGTCCACAACACACCGGATGTATTGTTCCACCACCGCATTGGCTCCCTCTGCTGCGCCGTTCATGCTGGGATGAACCTCTGAGCTCAGTTCTTGTGTGGACCCAATAGATCTCAGGACCTCTCTCCAGAACTTGGCTGTGAACTGGACTCCGCGGTCTGAAATGATCCTCTTGGGTACTCCATGCAGGCGATAAATGTGTTTCACAAACATTTTCGCTAATTCGTTTGCGGATGGCAATCCTGAGCAAGCAATGAAGTGTGCCTGCTTAGAAACCAAATCAATAACCGTCCAAATTACTTTATGCCCACTGCTGTCTGGGAGTTCCATGATGAAGTCCATTGCGACCTCTTCCCAAGGCCGTTTCGGGCTCTCTGCTGCAGGTGCTGTAGGTTCTGGGCTCTTGGATTCAATCATCCACGGCTGGCCTTGTTCCTCCTCCGAGGCCTCCCCCTTGGTAGGACTCTTCGTCACCTGAAGTTGGGGGTTCTCTTCCAGAGGTTGGTTGGGCATTTCCCCCTCCGAGGCCTCCCCCTTAGTTGGACTCTTTGTCACCTTCAGTTGGGGATCCTCCTCCGGAGATTGTTTGCCCTTTTCCTCTTCCAAGGCCTCCCTCTCGGTAGGACTCTTCGCCACCTGAAGTTGGGGATCCTCTTCCAGAGGTCGTTTAGGCTTTTCCCCCTCCGAGGCCTCCCCCTTAGTAGGACTCTTCGCCACCTGAAGTTGGGGATCCTCTTCCAGAGGTCGTTTAGGCTTTTCCCCCTCCGAGGCCTCCCCCTTAGTTGGACTCTTTGTCACCTTAAGTTGGGGATCCTCCTCCGGAGATTGTCTGCCCTTTTCCTCTTCCGAGGCCTCCCCCTTGGTAGGACACTTCCTCACCTTAAGTTGGGGATCCTCTTCCAGAGGTTGTTGGCCCAGATGACTCTTCTGTGGTGGCATCTGGGACCCTCTCTTTACCGCCGTGGTGGTTGGTGCGCACGTTTGTGGCATTGGGGCTGGAGCCAAGCACTCTGACGCTCTGTGGCCAAGTTGACAACAATGGTGGCATTTAATTGGGCCCCACGAGGAATGGAACCTAGTTACATCTCTAAACTCAGGAACCGTTTCATCACACTGCCTTGCTCTCCAACTTGCAGCTGCCCCCTTGGTAAACCCTTCTTCCATGGTGGAGATTGCTTCTCTGTAGGAAGGTGGAGTAAGAACCTTTTGGGGCATTGCAGATGCACCTTGTCCCGCTTCCCATCTTGCAGGCCTGGCTTTGGTAATCCCTTCTTCCATGGAGATTTCTTCTCTGTAGGAAGGTCTGGTAAGAACCCTTTTTGGCCTTGCAGGGGAGACTGGAACCGGTGGGGAGGTCAATCCCTCGGTTGGCCACTGCCCAGCTTTCTGCCATGGTGCCATCTGCTGAGGGAGGGCAGGTGCCCGCTGGCATCCCTCCCATCCATGACCTGGGGTTAAGACCCATCCCGGGGTTGCCTGCTTCACAGGTTGCAGCTCAACCAATGATGGCTGGCTAGGGGGTTTTACGTGCCAAGGACCCTCCTGCTGGCTTGGAGGAGTTATGGGCCAAGTAGGTGCCCTTTGCTGGTTTGGATGAGTTATGGGCCAAGTAGGTGCCCTCTGCTGGCTTGGAGCATTTCCCCATGCTGATGGCAAAGGAGTTTGTAAGTAGCATCTCTTCCATCCAAGTCCTGGGAGGAAAGCCCAATTTACTGCCCAATTTGCTTCATTTACTGGTTGCAGCCCCATTTGTGGTGGCTTGCAAGTGACAGATGCTGAAAAAATTCCTTCTTCCTGCCTCCTTTGAAATTCCCATTTTGAAAGGGAATCTTTCTTCCAGCTAGTTGCATGGTGATAAGCCATTTTATTTATTGCCGTCTGGAAGGAGCCCAAACCTCCGTTCTAAGGGTGTTTTTTTTCCAATCTTGCTTCTAAGCTGGGGGGGGGGGGGGGAAGGAGGGGGAGCATGCACTCACAGTTTGCTGAAGAAGTTTTCTGAGATTTCCTTCGTCTTGTCGCGTCTCCTCCTGCATTCCTCCAGATGCAATTAAACTGGAAACAGCATTCCATTGCCTTTGAAGTTCCGTACTCCTCTTCTTATCACCAAAAGCTTCTCATTTATTCTTCGCTGATATTTACGCTGTCCCGGTCAGCATTGGGAATGCCGAGACCCACATCACCAGATCTTCCATCACCAGCCCTTCCCCCTTGATAGGGGGAGGGAGCTAGTGAAATATTTTTAAAGTAGAGAGTTGAAATAATGTTAGGGTTCTAAATACCATGCAGAAATAAATCATTGTCCAAGGCAAAACATCCTTAATGGTGCAATTTATTCCGCAGGCATGTTAGTACTGCTATGGAAATTTCAACTCTGAAAGTACATGCTGTGGGTTCACCCAGTTAAAGTTCATGATCTCTCCCCACACCCACAAATCCATCACATGTTCCAATCATCATCTTCCACGCTGGCATCTACACCCATCTTCTTCCGGCCAGGTGTCGAGATGCGAAGACAAAAGATGACCTTGGCTTCTACAAAAGAATGTCAACAATCCATTCTACAATCCTACTCCTTTCTATTCCCCCCTCCCAACTACTACACTATTGAAACAGCATAGAAAATTCTAAGAAAGTGTGGCAGGCCAAAGATCCAAAAAAGAATATAATTACAGGCCTGACACATGTTTTTTGCCTCTCCACCTAAATTTATTCCACAAGATCATAAAGTAATTAGTTTAAAGGATTGCTTTTTTCTACCCTTTTTTGTCCTGCTTTGCAAAAAAAAGTTTGACTTTGTGTGTTTGTCTTTTACCCCCCTTTCTTTTCTTTTTAAAAAAAGTTTCTGCTGGTTTCTGTTCCCTCTCCCCCCACCTCCCCCTCTTCGGGATGTCTGTTGTTTCACACACACACACACTCACACACTTTTCCCTCTTTAGAAAGACTTTGTGTTGGCTTTTGCTTGTTGCTGTTTCCCCCCCCCCCATTCTTTTCTTTTGAAATGTTCCCTCCCCCCCACCTCCTCCCCTTTTTTGGAAGAGCCTGTGTAAGATGTTTTAGAATAACAACAGAGAGATAATTTTGAGGCTCAGATGGAATTGTTGGTAAAATTAGCAAAGGGAAATGTTATGTTTGAATGCTAGAGAGTAATTATTGGTTTTGAGAATGATTTTGATTGGAAGGAGTGCAGAGAAGGGTAACGAAGGTGGTTGAGAGACTGGAGACTAGAGCATGTGAGGAATTGTTGCAGGAACTGGGTATGTTTAGTTTATTGGTCAAAGAGAGAGATGGCTTGGAGCTAGGGAAAAATTTCCTAACAGTTAGAGCAGTTGGTTAATGGAATGGCTTGCCTCCAGGGGTTGTGAATGCCCCAACATTGAAGGTCTTTGAGAGGATGTTGGATGGTTATTTGTCTGAAATGGTATAGGGTTTCCTGCCTGGGCAGGGGAGTTGAACTGGTGGACCTCTAGGGTCCCTTCCAACTTATTGTATTGTATTGTATGAATTGCAGATTGTTCCAGTAAAGCATAACTGCATGAAATGTTATAATTTTTTTTGCTCCAAATTTTTCTTTGTTTAAATGAACACGGAGTTATTTTGCTAATTAATTTATGGCAGCTATTGGGGAATTTTTGTTTGGATTTGTCCGTCTTTGTCTGCCGCTATCTAAAGTTTTTTCTTTGATTTATTTTTTCTCTTTTTCGTGCCCTTGCCACAGTTGAAAAGATTAATGAGATTTTGAGCATTCCATTCTTGGTTTGCGTAATTTGTTAGTTAATTCTTTTGATGTTTTTTTTTTAAAATAAAAAGGCTCCGTTTTAATGACTTTTTTGTTTGTCTATTGTTTTTGATTCTCTGCTTTCATAAGACTGTTTTTTTTTTGGATGGAAGGTCAAATTGCTTATAAGGACTCTCATGAAAGTTTCCTACCTTGCAATACTGTTGTTCTTGCAACACTAAAAATTGTCTGTTGCTATTTTAACTTTTCACATTTTTTTTAACAAGCTTTTTAACTATATTTCTGACTTTCATTATTTGTGTCAATTTATTTTTAAATTTTTAGGTATTTTTTTTTAAAAAAAATATGTTTTTTCTTCAAAGTTATTTTTTTTGATATTTTTTTTATCAAAATGCCTGGGGACTGGCACAATCTTGTCATATGCCACTCAACCAGGCCAACCAAATTGTTTCATTTTGCCCCTAGTGTTTTGGGGCATCCCCCTCTGGGGACAAGGAAATTAATTTTTATGATTTGGCCTCTAATCACTATAGCGAATGGATGTCACCTATGTTTTTTTTTTTTTTTGGCTCCTTAGAAGTAAATTCATTTATTTAATTAGGGGGTTGGACTAGAAGACCTCCAAAGTCCCTTCCAGCTCTATTATTGTATTATTATTGTATTATCTATTTTTAATTTTTGGCCACATTTTTTATTTTTTTTTCAGCCTTTATTGCCTTGGGCAAACTTTTTTTTTAAAGACTGACAATGGCCTGGCCTATTTTTCATTGGCCTTTTTGTAATTTTGTATTAATTGGAACATTGTTTTAAATTTTTGGTTTTTTTTCCTTACAATTCCACAGGTTAAGCCATTGTGGAACGTGTTAATTGGTCCTTTAAGGACTGTTTTTTCAAACAAATAAAAAAGGAGGGATTTTGGGTACCTAACAATTTGGTGTACCCCAAATTGGCTAATTTGGCATAGGTAACATAATAGATTTAAAAAGTTTGTTTGCCTCCCCCGCAAGGGGGACGAGGATATGCTGTGCTTGTTTTTATAGATTTTTATGGATTCCAGTACGTGATGTTTGTCTCGACAAGAATATTGTCGTACCAGTTCCCAAATCCAGTTCCAGAGATGACCAAGATGACTTTACAGACAGCACAGTGGCCAATACGATCTTGCCAAAACAGCTGTCCAGTGATATGAAAAACCAAAAACCACCAAAGCAGTGCTGAAACAACGACACGACAACTTATGTGCTGCCATTTTTGCCAAGTTCTTAGTCATCATTAGTCATCATTTGTTTATGTTTACTTGTTTTGTCATCTCACCAAAAAACTCATTTGAACAGTGACTGCAATAAAAATCTATGGGTGCAACTAACATTATACACACTGATCTGAATTGTACATGAAACATTTACTTTCTACATGTTTGGATCCTGTTTGAATTTTGCCTGCAGTAATTCAACACTTCATTGGTTCGAATTATAAGACTATCTTTCATTGAGGATTAATTGCTTATGATCCTCCCCCTGATGTAATTGCTTTGTATATACTGATAGTAGCAGTTTCCTGAAAATGTAACATGTGTTAAAGTAGTTAACTGTATATTTTTAAGTAATAAGCTTTATTGTTTCTTATTTTTTCCTCCTATTCTGCTCTTAATAACAGTCATGCCTTTCCTAATGCTGATCCGGAGTGCTGGATGTGCCTTTTTTTCCAACCACCATTTTATGAGGCCATTGGCTCACCTTTATCCTTTATTAATGCTACTTCAGATACCACCTGTCGCTGGAATAATTTTTTTTTATTATTATTTCTTCTATTATTGGTCAGGGTTGTTGCATAGGCTATGTTCTCTTTAATTATTTATAATATTGTATTAATGCCTTTATAGATATTTTTCATCAATGTACCATCTATTTGCCTAAATCTCGGATGTCTTTTTCTGTCCAGTCATCTGATATTCATGGGGGCTGGGTGACTTTGTTTTCTTCCAACCCCACTGCTGATCTTTCAAATTATTTTACAGGACACTTTTTTATTCCCACCAATGGCTCCATTTGGGCTTGTTCTACAGGAGCCACTGCCTGCGTCCAAGGAGACATTCTTTAACAACAACGCTCCTTTTGTATCCAGGTCCACTTGTTGCCTAAGATATCTGTTTTTTCTAACTCTCAATTTATTGATGTCATGGCCCCCTCTCACTATTTTTTGAAAGCCAAACGAGAGGTCGTTACAGCACTCACTTTGTCGGTCCTTTTGGGCCTGGGGGCAGCAGGAGCTGCCACTGGAATTGCTGGTCTCGTGGTTAACGATCAGCAAATTCGCCGCCTTAGCACTGACGTTGATGCTGACCTCCAGCGCATAGAAACATCCATTGTGGCCCTCCAAGACTTCTTAACCTCTTTTTTTGAAGTTGTTTTGTAAAACAGACGTGGGTTAAATTTTTTGTTTTTGAAAAGCGGGGGATTATGTGTTGCCCTAAAAGAAGAGTGTTGCTTTTATACAGACAGCTCAGGTATTGTACTTGACTCCATGGCAGAATTGAGCAAACGCCTTAAAAGAACGAGAAAGGGAAAGGCAAGCAACACATAGTTGGTATCAAGGTCTGTTTACTCTTTTTCCCTGGTTGACTACTTTCCTTTCGGCCCTAGCCGGTCCTTTGATTTTATTGCTCCTTGCATGTATAATTGGCCCATGCGTTATGGGGAGACTTTTGGCATTTTTGAAACAGCGACTAAACAGTATTGGAGATGATGTCCTTTTGCTGAAGCACACTGTTGAAAACGAATGCAAAAAACCTCTTTTAGAATTTGCCTCTGAGGCTGATGAGGACTCCGAATCAGAAAACATTCCTTTGGAAAGGTGTATTGGCTCCCTAAGGGCTCTCCCGGAGGGGGGATCCACTGGGGATGTCATAGCTTTAGAGGAATTTTGACCATCTTAAAAAAAATAAAAACAGAGGACATATGGATACAAGTCTGGTTTAGGCTTCAGCATTTGTTATTAATATAATAGGCCAAGAGAATATAACCTTTTAAGGCTTCCTTAGAATTGTCATGTATTGCCTATCTATGTATATATGCTGCTTAGTTTTAATATCTGGTGTGTAACAGAGCTATCTATTAGCCATATTTAGGTTTCGTTTCTTTACTAGTGTTTAGTTTCGTTTTTAGGATAAGTTTCCTTTTCTTCTAAAGCTTTAAGTTTCTGTTACGTATGTAATGAGTCATGCTTTTCTGTGATTCCTATATGTTACTCCTTTATACGTGTATTTCCCCCCGCCCTAATGAAACTGCTTAATAAAAGGAGTTTGCTTTGATTTGTTCGGGGGACACAACATCACCCCGGGCATTTTCTTGCTCTCTCACTCCGAGAATCTTTTATGTGGTGTCTTTTATTGGCTAATCCACCCTCGCGAGGGGCCCTCTAAATTCGCTCCTGCGGGAGTTATCGACAAGGAAAGTCTGAACCTCGGGCAACAAGTGTGTTGCAAGGCTTGTTGCAACAATGATCCATCGTAGATCTTCCTTCTCTAAAACCGGCTTGTTTGTCTTTGATTATCCCCCCTGAAATTAGCCAATCTTAAAGTTTATAATTTAGGTGTTTGGCATACAGTTTACTAATAACGCTTAGAAGACTAATGGGTCTATAACTGCCTGGGTCATTTCTATTACCTTTTTTACAAATTGGTATGATAATTGCTACTCCCCAATCTCTAGGCATATGGCCTGTTTTATCTACAAATGTAAACAGTGATGCTAAAAGTGGAGCCCACCAACTGGCGTTCTTTTTTATTATTTCTGGCAGGACATTATCAGCCCCGGGTGCCTTATTAGCCTTTAGGGCTTCGATCAACTGGGATATCTCTTCTGGTGTAACAGGGGGCCAGTAAGGAGTTTGGTCCAAACTAGCTTGGCTCTCCTTGGTTACATAGTCAGGATCTGTATAAAGCTCCCTAAAATACTCTTCCCAGGTATGAATCGAAACCTGATTTGTTGGGGGTAGGGGAAGTTTTCCCAATCCCCTGGTGATGTACCAAAAAAGGGATGTATTTTTTGTCCTGACTACTGTAATTAGTCTACGCCAAGACTCCCTCAGAGCCGCACTTTTCTTTTCTTTTAGAAGGTTCTTATATTGTGCTTTCAGCTACTTTAAGTAGTAAGTGTGAGCCTCAAAGGGGGCACTTTTACTTTTCTTGTATTCCATATTATATATCCTTTTTAGTTGCACGCAATCTCTATCGAACCGTTTTTTGTTCTTTGAAACCGGCCTTTCGGAGTGAGCTATTGATCTGTTACTGAGAACTGAATTCAAATTTAAAATTAAGGTTTCAAACCCCTCTAGGTAAGATCCTCCGCACTTATTTCTTAGTAGAGATGTACACAGCTCTATGGTTTCAGGGGCTAACATCCATTTGGTAACTTCCTTAGTGTTTTTCTCGTTCCATTTAATTTTTACCTGGGTATTTTGAGTCTCTAACCTGGGTAGGTAGGCTGTGCCTGCCCTTAGAGATTTCTGGTGCAATGTGAGAGTAAGGAGTATTGTATTATGATCGCTTTCCAGTCACGAGTCTACCATCCTCTTCTGTAAGAACTTCAGGAGGTCATATGATATTATCCAGTAATCAACTGTGGATTTTCTTCCTGCTCCCCGATAAGTGTATTCTGCTGGAAAGTCGCCCCATGGGGACTCGTTAAGGATACAAAGATCCAAATGTACAGTCATTTGTCTTACACACAAACCTGCCCGATTAGCTTTAGGATCTTTAAATTGTGTGGAATGCAAAGATTCTCCTGTTACATTTTCATCATAGTGAATATTTAAATGATTAAATAATGCTTGATCATTTGGTCCCATTCTAGCGTTTAAGTCTCCCCCCCGCCCCCTATAATTATTGCAGCTTTGGGGAATTTGGCTGAACAGCCAAGAATAAAATCTTCTATGCTGTCCCAAATCTTGTTAATCACATTATTCTTATTAACTGGAGGAATATAGATATTAAAAAGCAAAATCTCCACCTGTTTAAATAAGAGTAATGTAGTTACAACCCATGGCTGGAAAGGTGGCAGTGGTACATATTTAAATTGCAAGGATGTATTAACTAATATCACAATACCCCCTTTAGCTCTCCCCCCCCCCCCACCTTGCTTGGGACAGCCGGGATTGAGTTAACCCAATAGCCATCTAACTGAATCTCTGTGGAGGCCCAGGCTTCCTGCAAGAAGCGGATGTCAAATTGTGATATATAGACAAAAAATAGTTGGTCTTTTGATGGAACAGACCAACCTGCTATATTCCAGGTTATAAGGGAAAGTGGGTCATCTTTTGCAGCTCATCAGGAAACTTGATTTATACAAAGGGAAGTTGTCTGGTTGTTACCATTGATTAAGGTGTCATCGCACACCGAATTGGCCTTCTTTAAAAATAGGGAGGACCCGTCTAGGTCATGGGTAGACTTTTGAGGAACTTGTTCAGTGTAAGAGGTTTTAGCACCAGCTAACAGAGCTTGCCATTCCGATGCCTCTTCTCTGGGTGTAGGACAAGGTGTTATTAGGTTGTCTTTCATTCTTTGAGATGGTGGCTCTGATGTGGGTCGACTCTCAGTTTCTTGGTTTGGTGCTGAAGGTGCTGAAGATGTCATGGGATATTCACACAGGAATGAAAACATCTCCATCTCTACTGGGATCTCTAATACCCCCTTTGGGTCTTGGCTTCTATTTTCCATGATCTTGTATTCATGTAATCCCTTGTCCTCTGGGGGAGAAGTGAGAGGCTCAATTATTGGGGAAACCAGATCTATAAGCGGCTCTGCTGTGTCCATTGTGACCAATAAGGATTTCTTTAAATTTTCTAACTTGCATAATATATTGTCTTGTTCTTTCCTTGGGAGAGCGCCAAAAGCATTAATGAGACCAGCTTCTGTGCTGTTAAGTATCTCTTCACCGGGCAGGGCTGGTTGACTCCCACTGTCTTTCTCTTTCTTTTCCAAGGTTGAAAATGAGGAGGAGGCAGCCACCTTGGGAGCTCGCATGTGAGCTATTAATGGAGTAACCCTTTCCTCACCAAAGACTCTGATGGGAAAGATTTGGAAGGAGGCTAAATATGCCTTCATCTTGAATAACATCTGTGGTATGGTGGGCTGTTTGAAAGACAGGAGAATCCGCTTCCAATTTGGGGCCTCAGGTAACCACTCCACAGCACGGAGATCAATCATGCCCCTGTGACAGTGAAGAAACTGGCTTAGGGAATTTAGTATTGCACTTCTGGAATTCCAATGTCCATAATTAAGTCTGTTCATATGGATTCTAAAAGCTATCCGTTGGGTTTGTAGTGAGCGATGTGATTGTTGTAATTGAGGGAGGGATACTTTCCTGATTTCTTCTTTATTGATACCTTTTCCTCTCGTTGCCTTGTCTGGGGAGGGACTGTTTTTCTGAGAGGACTGCCACCTTTTATCTGACTCTTTAACTGTTTCTCTGGCTCTTTGCTCTTTTTCCTTTTCCTTATCCTGTGTATGGGAGTTAACCAAGTCTTCTGCAAGAACTTTAGTGGGGGTACCTGGGGCCTGATATTGTACTTGAAGAAAAACAGCTAAATCTTTTTTCAATGTCTCTACATCATGTTGGATGGCAATTAATTGTTCAAATATTGAAACCACCGTTTGCGCTGTGAGAAGGCATTGCTTTGCCATAAACTCAGTTGAATTTTCCCAAGGTAAACTCTCCGTACTCTGAATTATCTGGTTGTTGGTCGCCTTTTTTGCCTTTAGCTCAGCCTCCATATAGGAAGTTATTGGGCTAGTTGTTTGTGAGAAGAGCTGGCTTTCAGTTTGTCCCCCACCCCACCCCCGCCAGATCAGGAATGTGTAGTAAATGCTGTTTTGCCGCATCTTTTTGCCGGTCCCGTTCTAATCTCTCCAGATTGTTGGGGATGGGGAGGGGGTTAGTTTTACTTACAGATCTCTTGCCAACAAAGAGCTCCTCAATTCTTGGTTGTTTTGCTGTCTTCACTGGAGGGAGAGATCCTGGGCTGGTGCCATGGCATTTCTTTCTTTTTCCCATGCTTTTTTAATTCTCGGCAGCAACAAAAGTTTTTGTTTGTATTATGTTCTACGCTGCTATCTCCACCAAAAATGTTAATTAAATAAAAAAGGATCCAATGGGAGTACTAAAAATTGATAAAATAAAATAAAACTGGGAGGCACTACTGCAAACACGCTCCAACTGCACCGGCTGCAGCTCCCCCACCTCGACATGCTGAGCTATACTATAAGATGGAAACCATATATGAGCAGTGCATGGAGCAGTATGGAAATTATACCCCTTCATATAGAAGATTTAAAATCATTGAGGAAGCCTTATTTTTCCCTTATGCTGGGATCAAAGCTCCCTCGAAGCTTATGTTTTTATGTGGAGGTCTAGGCCAAACAGGTTTGCCTTATGTATGGAAGGGGAGATATGCAATTGGATATGTTAAAATTCCTCCCCATATGAGACTGCTACAAATGAGGCAAAAGAGAATGTGGCTGGACCTCTAAAGTCTGGAATTCTTACACCAATAGCGCTTGAACCGAACAAGAGAGAGGGAAATGTCTTTTCGGATTTAATGCAAAGAACTTTGAATGGCTCATATTTTTGTGTAAAAAGGAGAGACCACAGTCTCTGATAGAATGACAACATGTTTTGTGGAAATACCAGTGCCTGGAAATCACCATAGAACCTGATAATTATATTCTCTCACACATTATCACTATTTTGGGGAGTCCACATAAGCCCAATAAGTGGACTCATTAGAAACAACTGGTGATAGATTTGAAAACAGTATTGCCTGCTTATGATTGTGTACATTACACGCCTCCTGAAGAAAGGCAGGAAAAATCATCTATGTGCAAGTGCCCACTGATCATGTTTTTTGTTTGCACTGAGGTGGAAGGACTAGAGGCTGCAGGGCCAGGGTTATAGTTACTTAGGGATGATTTTTATTCTGTGGCTTGCATGCTTATGCATGTGTATCTTCGCATGCCATGGGAGGTCCATACACTATTGGACACTTGACTACTCATATGGTAGTAACTCATTGCAATGATAAACTGTTTTTTTATTATGAGAGGATGAATCAAAGTCTTTATCAAAAGAATAGAGAATCACCTAGGAAAGTAATGCCTCAGCCTATACATCCTACACATCATGCACATGATGTACACAATACTCATCCTAAGCATGATACAGATGATATCACAGCAGGTACAGAACCTGCAAATGGAACACATGCATATAAACATCTAGTTCATGCACATGATGGTGGAAGGGAATATGTAAGTGTGAAACCACCTGTAAGGGGGCAAGAGCCACATGTTGTTATAGAGCCAGGTGCACATCCTGTAAGATGGTCTATGACACCAGTGAATATTACCAGAAGTGTGGTATAGGGGGATGAGATGCATGCTTATGCTTGGCCCTCACGCTTGTGCCTTGGATGAGAGTGCACCAATGAACCTTCATCAGCGATAGCTGCTTTAGCTGATGAGATGGGTGTGTGACCAGACCGGAGTGACAATTGATTGGGACTTTGAGAAACGTTGTTGTGTAAAGTTGGAGGTTGTTTCAACTCCTTGAAACAGCTAAATTCAGCTAAGCTGGATGCTTTGCACAATATAACTACACATTGAACACATGTCACTGAAAGCTCTGCTTTTAGGAGTGTTTGGAATCTTTTGACTTCCTGGTTGCCAGACTTTTCTTGGTGAAAGGAAGCGTTTGTGAGAGTTATGCCTCAAGGTGTCAGATGTGCTCATTTATGCTTAGAATGTATTAAATGTAGCCAGTGCTACGTGCTTTGCTTTAGAGGCTCTAAGTGCTCTAAGAAGAAATTAAGTAGAAGGGAGGCCAGAATTATGATGCAAGAGATTGAGAATTAATTCACCTAGAGTTACCCAAATAACTGTCCTTATTGGAAAGAGGGTGAATTGAGAGAAAAAGGTAAAAAAATCTGGATTATTTGGGTAAATTAGATGAGGTTATTTGAGGAACCTGATAAACTCCATCTTGGATATCTGGCAAGCAAGTAAGCTTTTCTGGAAAATCACAGCTTGGAGCATAATCAGAAGGTCACAGTGACCTGGTCAAAAATAGGCTGATCCCTCCCTTTGTAACAGGGAGTAACAGGACATGTTTTGCAGGAAGCCAGTAATGACCTTATTGTTTAGTTCTGGGAAAGCGAGGTCCTTTGGGGCTTCTGGACACATATGCTTTCAGAACATTTGGGGAATTTCCATGTACTTTTCATATTGTATTTTTTGCACGCAATTGTATTTTCTGTATCCAAGTTATAACGCATATGATACGTCATTATGTGTATTTAAGGTGCACCTATGTACCTTGTAGGGATTCTCATTTGCTTGGGAATCCACCTGCAGGTGTAATAAAATAGCTGCTTTCTGTTGCCATAGCCTCCTTGCCGTTTTTTTGGTATGAAGAAATTATATCTGGGATATTTTTCTCACACTAGACTTCTTTTATTATTTAGTAGAAACAAAAGTAATAAGTAGGGGGTGGGAAATTTGGAGGAGCTGAAATTGCTGTTCACTTCTTGCATTATCCCTAGCTTCTGCAACTTCATCCACTATTATTTCCATTTTAGAATGAAAAGGCTTAAAGTTGCAAAAATAATAGTTCTATACTAAAGAGGCATTTCTCAGGATGTTACATTGTCTATTTAATGCAACCACATGGCATGATCACAGAACACAAGTGTCAGGCCTGTAGTTATGTTCTTTTTAGGATCTTTGGCCTGCCACACTTTCTTATAATTTTCTATGCTGTTTCATTAGTGTAGTAGTTGGGAGGGGGGAATAGAAAGGAGTAGGATTGTGGAATGTATGTTGTCATTCTTTTATAGAAGCTCAAGGTCATCTTTTGTCTCCGCACCTCGACTACTGACCGGAACCAGAGGGGTGTAGATGCCAGCGTGGAAGATGATGATTGGAACATGTGATGGATTTGTGGGTGTGGGGATAGATCATGAACTTTCAACTGGGTGGAATTCCAGGATGCAAATCAGAGTTGGAATTCCATAGCCGTGCTAACATGCCTGTTATGAATAAATGGGAACTTTAAGGAAGATTCTGCCTTGGACAATGATTTATTTCATACATGGCATTTAGAACGCTAACATTATTCCAACTCTCTCCTTTAAAATAATTCACTAGCACCCTCCCCCTCTCAAGGGGGGAGGGGCTGGTGATGGAAGAGCTGGTGATGGGGGTTGCTGCATTCCCAACGCTGACCGGGACAGCGTAAAATATCAGCGAAGAAATAATGAGAAGCTTTTGGTGATAAGAAGCTGAGTGCCGGAACTTCAAAGGCAATGGAATGCTGCTTCCAGTTTAATTGCATCTGGAGGAATGCAGGAGGGGAAAAGATTCTGCAGACTAGAAACGACAAGAGGAATAAAAGTCTCAGACCAAACTTCTTCAGCAAAACATGAGTGCATGCTCCCCCTCCTTCCCCCCAGCTTGGAAGCAAGGCTTGGAGAAAAAAATAAATAAAACCCTAGAACGGAGGTTTGGGCTCCTTCCAGACGGCAATAAATGAAATGGCTTATTACCCTGCAACTAACTGGGAGAAAGATTCCCTTTCAAAATGGGAATTTCAACCGAGGCAGGAAGAAGGAATTTTGCCAGCATCTTTCACTTGCAAGCCACCACAAATGGGGCTGCAACCAGTAAATGAAGCAAAACCAGATTGGATTTTCTTCCCAGATTTTGGATGGATGAGATGCCACTGGCCACCTCCTTTGCCATCAGCATGGGAAAATGCTCCAAGCCAGCAGAGGGCACCTACTTGGCCCATAACTCCTCCAAGCCAGCAGGAGGGTCCTTGGCACATAAACCCCCCTAGCCAGCCATCATTGGTTGAGCTGCAACCTGTGAAGCAGGCAACCCCAGGATGGGTCTTAACCCCAGGTCATGGATGGGAGGGATGCCAGTGGGCACCTGCCCTCCCTCAGCAGATGGCACCATGGCAGAAAGCTGGGCAGTGGCCAACCGAGGGATTGACCTCCCCACCGGTTCCAGTCTCCCCTGCAAGGCCCCAAAAGGTTCTTACCCCACCTTCCTACAGAGAAGAATTCTCCATGGAAGAAGGGATTACCAAACAGAGGCCTGCAGTGTGGATGGCGGGAAAATGTGCACCTGCAATGCCCCAAAAGGTTCTTACCCCACCTTCCTACAGAGAAGAAATCTCCATGGAAGAAGGGATTACCAAAGAGAGGCCTGCAAGATGGGAAGCGGGACAAGGTGCATCTGCAATGCCCCAAAAGGTTCTTACCCCACCTTCCTACAGAGAAGCGATCTCCACCATGGAAGAAGGGTTTACCAAGGGGGAAGCTGCAAGTTGGAGAGCAAGCCAGTGTGATGAAAAGGTTCCTAAGTTTAGAGATGTAACTAGGTTCCATTCCTCGTGGGAGCCAATTAAATGCCACCATTGTTGTCAACTTGGCCACAGAGCGTCAGAGTGCTTGGCTCCAGCCCCAATGCCACAAACGTGCACACCAACCACCACGGCGGTAAAGAGAGGGTCCCAGATGCCACCACAGAAGAGTCATCTGGGCCAACAACCTCTGGAAGAGGATCCCCAACTTAAGGTGAGGAAGTGTCCTACCAAGGGGGAGGCCTCGGAAGAGGAAAAGGGCAAACAATCTAAATGGCCATGGGAAGAGGTCACAATGGACTTCATCGTGGAACTCCCAGACAGCAGTGGGCATAAAGTAATTTGGACAGTTATTGATTTGGTTTCTAAGCAGGCACACTTCATTGCTTGCTCAGGATTGCCATCCGCAAACGAATTAGCGAAAATGTTTGTGAAACACATTTATCGCTTGCACGGAGTACCCAAGAGGATCATTTCAGACCGCGGAGTCCAGTTCACAGCCAAGTTCTGGAGAGAGGTCCTGAGATCCATTGGGTCCACACAAGAACTGAGCTCAGAGGTTCATTCCAGCATGAACTGCACAGCAGAGAGAGCCAATGAGGTGGTGGAACAATACATCAGGTGTTTTGTGGACTATCAGCGAGACAACTGGTCGGACTTGCTACCCTTCGTCGAAGTGGCGTACAACGATGCGGTCCACAGCAGCACAGGATTAGCGGGTTTCCAGATTACCAGCGGCATGGAAGTGGTTGCCATGCCTGAGTTGCCTAGAGAACCTCCTTCCTTCATGTCTTTGAGTGAATGGATGGACATGCTAAAGAAAGGATGGGAGAATACGAAGAAGGCTCTAGCAGTTGCGGCAGAAGCCTACCAGAAGCAAGATGATCAACATCGCTCGCTCCAAAACCCCTACCGTGTGGGGGACAATGTTTTTGTATCTACCAAATACATAAGATTAGAAATGCCTAGCAAGGAATTGGGTCCAAAATATCTAGGTCCATTCCTAATAGTGAAGATAGTTAACCCAGTTACAGTTCAACTCAGTCTACCCAGAAGTCTAGGGAAATTTGACCCAGATTTTCATTGGAGCTTGTTGAAACCAGTAATTGGGTCTAACATAAGAGCATCCACCCAAGCTCAATCTCCTCCTGCAGTGATAGAAGGGGAAACACAATCTGAGGTGGAAAAAATTGTAGATTTCAGGCTGAATAGGGGTCGCTTACAGTACTTAGTGCATTGGAAGGGTTACCCTTGGTCTGAAGCTACTTGGGTGAACAGTGGGAACCTAAAAGTGGAGAAGTTAGTACAGCAATTCAATGGGAAGTTTCCCGAGAAGTCAAAGGGTTCCCCTGGGTGGAGAAGAGGTGGTTAATTTTGTTATGTTAACTTTTATGTTATTCTCTTTGCAGGAAACGTTTTTCTTTTGAGGAGAGGCCGCCTGTCAGGCCTGTAGTTATGTTCTTTTTAGGATCTTTGGCCTGCCACACTTTCTTATAATTTTCTATGCTGTTTCATTAGTGTAGTAGTTGGGAGGGGGGAATAGAAAGGAGTAGGATTGTGGAATGTATGTTGTCATTCTTTTATAGAAGCTCAAGGTCATCTTTTGTCTCCGCACCTCGACACCTGACCGGAAGCAGAGGGGTGTAGATGCCAGCGTGGAAGATGATGATTGGAACATGTGATGGATTTGTGGGTGCGGGGATAGATCATGAACTTTCAACTGGGTGGAATTCCAGGATGCAAATCAGAGTTGGAATTCCATAGCCGTGCTAACATGCCTGTTATGAATAAATATGAATGAATAAGACCCACCTATTCCAAGCAGCTGGCCTGGCTCAACTTTGATCTAACCATATCGCTCCTGACGGGTTTTTAACTGGGTATTTTAATTATATTTAATTTCTAGGGGGTTTTAAATACTGTATTTTAATTGTTTTTTATCAGCCGACCTCCTCCTTGTGTATGTTTCAGTGTATGTCTTTGTTATATGTTTGTTTTGTTCACATATTTATTTCGTATGTTTCATTGTACGCCGCCCCGAGTCCTTCGGGAGAGGGTGCGGCTAAGAAATAAATATATTATTATTATTATTATTATTATTATTATTAAATGGGAACTTTAAGGAAGATTCTGCCTTGGACAATGATTTATTTCACACATGGTATTTAGAACGCTAACAACAAGCATATAAATTGGTAACTTCCCATGTACTTTTTAGCCCTAGACAATCAGTATTTTCAGAGTCCTTGGGGCAAAGGTATTTTTTTGGGGGGGGATATTTCTTTATTGGAATCACTCATCAGACAAGAAGCAGAACAAAAAAAGCTATCTAGTCTCCATACAGTGGATTCAAAGCATCCCTAACCTTGTCTTTTCCTGCAAGATACAGGCCATGTACCAATAGCTTTGCCTTCCCCCCTTTCTTGTTTTGAATTTCCTGTCTAAAGGTAATTGGACTTTTTGCCTTGGAACCAAATGTATCTAGGTTCAGACTGTCCCTTCTTCTGTCCTGGACAGGACATTTTATGGTGATACAGTTTTCTTCCAGATAAATACGTGATGGGTATTTAGTTATGTGGAAGGCTATGTCTCTTTCAATAATAGAAATTAAAACTATTTTATTTTAACACAAAAAGAAGTAAAAATATACAGAGAAAATTGGCATAAGAAAATGAAGAGAAAAACCAAGAAATGTTATTACAAAAGTTTTTCTTTTGTATTTGTCACTGCGTTAATTGTTTGCTAGCTGAACTGAAAAGTTACTGTGCAGGTCATAGGCCCTTATCAGCAATGATTTACTGTGCATGCTTCTTAACACGTTTTATAATACATCACACATTCCAGAGACTTTTTTACTTTTGATCTTCTGTTCGTCTGCCAAGAAGGTGGACGATAATTGCTTTTGCCAAAATGTAACAATTAGATAGATTTGTTTATTTTCTTATTTTCATATTAAAGTTTGTTTTCATTAGAACATGTTCTCGGATTTTTATTTTAGCTTTTTCTGAAGATATGCTGTTTGGAAAGCCGTCGATTCTAGACCTCGTTAGCTCAGGGTGAAATTTCCCCTGACAGTATTGTTGCTAAACGTAATATTTCAAAAGCAGGAAAAAAAAATGAAGGGGCATAAAAGTGCATTCATCACATTATTCTTAGCACAATTAGCTGAACCCTGCCTTGTTTATCATTGTCTTAGGTAGTAATTTATCAAATTAAAAACACAACATACAAAATTTGCAATAATCGTATTTTGGTCAACTGTAGGTTCAAAAAACAGAGGTGAATTTGTGGTATGGCATCATTTCTCAAATGAAGCCGCTCAGTGAAACAGAATCTTCATAATTGTCATTATATCTTTGGAAAATACAGCTGATGTGAAAATGCTAAATTTATATAATGTACTCTATATATATGGGGTTTGCAATTCATAGCACTTATTTCTTAATCAAGCTAATAATATTTCATAACTGGAAATAGTAGTTGAAATCCACTGTATTTATTAATAAACTCTTATTAATTTTGTTAATGTGCTCATTGGATAATAGGGAGGTTATAAAAATTGACTTTATATCCAAGGTGCTCCCATATCTACAAAACGTATGAAAAGAACAAAAATGTTTTTTTTGTTAAGTAACTATAAACAGGCAGGTGCAAAAGCATTTCACAGGTTTTAGATCTATGACGTAAAAAGTATGTGAGTCAGAAAATATGCTTGCGGAATGGCTGGGAATGGGGTTGCTCAAGCACTTTATGTAAATACAGATAGTCCTTGATTTACAACCATTTGCTTAGTAACTGTTCAAAGTTATAGTGGTGCTGGAAAAAGTGATTTAAGATTGGTTTCACACTTATGACCATTGCAGAATCTCTGTGGTTGTGGGCTCAAAATTCAGGCACTTGGCAACCAGCATGTATTTATCATGGTTGCAATGTCCTGGGATCAAATGATTGCCATTTGCGACCTCTTCAACTGGCTTCCAACAAGCAAAGTTAGTGTAGGAAACTGGATTCACTTAACAACCATGGTGGTTTGCTTAACAACTGTGGCAAAATAGGTCATAAAATTGGGTACAACTCATTTAATGACTGCCTCACTTAGCAACAGAAGTTCTGATCCTAATTGTGGTTGTAAGTTGAGGACTATCTATATAGTTTCAATAGATTGTAGTAACAGGATATGGTTGGTACAACTAAAGTAAGATGTATAGATCTTTGATACCTGACTAATGGAGGTGGATTAGGTTAATTTAAAGCAGATTTAAACCCAAGTGACTTGGAGTCAGAGTTTCTCAAGCAATTTGATTTTGCATAAAATTTTTGGAGGTGAGCGGCCAGGAGGCCAGGCGAGCAGTGAGGTGAGGGGCCGCGCAAGGCGAGGCCCCCTCGATGTGAGTGACGGCGAGTTGGCTACACCCACCTAGTCACATGACCAGTCAGCCATGCCTACTCAGCCGGTCATTAGGGCAGAGAACAGGTTGTTAAATTATTTGAATCCGACCACTGCAGTGGACCTAAAACAGGCTGGCTAACTGCACCCAGAGATTTGGCATTCATGGCTCTACATTAAATTGAAGAGCAATAACCAATGGGCTCCTGAAGGGTCTGTCTTTGGGTCAGTATTATTCAACATTTTTGCAATGATCTGGATAGGGAGATTGCTAGGTTGCTTATAAGATTTGTGGATGACACAAAACTGGAAGGTTTGGCAAGATCTAGGAAGACAGAAAAAAGTTACAGTCTAATCTAAAAAGGTTGGAAGATTGGGCTGAGAGGACAAGATGCCTTTCAATTAAGAGAAATGTAAGATACCCCATTTAGGGAGGAAAAATGCAGTCTACAAATTCATAGCCTTGGAAGCACTACATTGGAAAGTATGCATATTATTACTGAAAAAATCTGAACATGAGCCAACAGTTTGAAATAATTGCTAGAAAGGCTAACATCAGAGAAATTTACAGAATAACAGAGATGGAAGAAAACTTGGAGGTCTTCTAGCCCAACCTTTGCTCAAGCAGGAGACCCTATACCCCTGGTGGCAAACCTATGGCATGTGTGCCAGAGGTGGCACACAAACCCCTCTGTGGGCACACATGCTGTTGTTCCAGCCCAGCTCCATCGCATTTCTCGCCATCATTTGCAGGACTAAAACAATGTGAGAAACACCATTCCACCTTTGTGGTGGCGCATTTGCTGTTGCTGCCTCCATGGATTGCCCCTTACACAGCACAGTGAAATTTAGCATGCTTCATAATGGGGGAGACAGAGGTCTCCTCCTCCTCCAGGAGCCCAGTATGACGCAGAGCCACAATGCAACCCTGTGTCATCTTGGCTCGTTCTGTCCTCCCAGATGTCAGTTGCTTTTCCTGCAGAGCTGCCTATGTTGGGATGCCCCGCCTCCCCGCTGACCAGCTGGTCTTCGGTGTGCTGCTCCTGGGCTCATCGGCCTCTGGAAGTCAGATTCCCAGCACCCAGCACCAGTTCAGGGGTTTCTTTCCCACCACCCCCAGGGGGGGAGGCAGACAGAGAGACAGTGGGAGATAGAAAGAGAGAAAGAAAGAGAGGCAGAGAGAGAGGGAAGGAAAGAGAGAGA